>NC_090390.1:24547061-24847061 GCF_036365525.1 Heterodontus francisci | reverse complement strand
AAATGTGACCCCCTTATTCAAGGAAGGGTGTAAAGACAGTCCAAGCAACTATAGGCCAGTTAGCTTAACATCTGT
Source organism: Heterodontus francisci (assembly GCF_036365525.1). Taxonomy (NCBI): domain Eukaryota; kingdom Metazoa; phylum Chordata; class Chondrichthyes; order Heterodontiformes; family Heterodontidae; genus Heterodontus; species Heterodontus francisci. The sequence continues at coordinate 24,846,986 of NC_090390.1, read as the reverse complement.
GGTGGGTTAAGTTTTAGAAACAATAATCGGGGAAGAAGAAAATAAACAGGCACGGAGAGGTTTGAGTTAATTAAGGATAGCCAGTACAGATTTGTAAAAGGCAGATCATGCTTGACTAATTTAATTGAATTTTTTGTTGTCAAGTAACAGAAGGTTGATGAAGGGTATGTGGAGGATGTTGTCTATATGGATTTTAAGAAAGCGTTTGATCAAGTACCACATAAAAGGCTGATTAACAAAATTGAAGTTCATGGAATAGAAGGTCAGTGTCCAATTCAATACAAAATTAGCTCAAGGGGTGGGCTGAAGGGCCTGTTTCTATGCTGTATGACTCTGGCAGAAAACAGCAAATCATGGTAATTGGTTATAAAAACAAGAAATGCTGGAAATACTCAGCAGGTCTGGCAGCATCTGTGGAGAGAGAAGCAGAGTTAACGTTTCAGGTCAGTGACCCTTCTTCAGAACCCTGAACACTGACCTGAAATGTTAACTCTGCTTCTCTCTCCACAGATGCTGCCAGACCTGCTGAGTATTTCCAGTATTTCTTGTTTTTATTTCAGATTTCCAGCATCTGCAGTATTTTGCTTTTATCATGGTAATTGGTTGTTTTTCAGACTGGAGGATGGAAGACGGTGGTGTTCCCCAAGTGGATATATAAAAATAACTTAGATCTTGGCATAGAGTAGAATTTCAAAATTTGCAAATGATACCAAATTTGAAGGAGTGGCAAACAGTGAGGATGATATGAATGCTTGCAATGCAACATGGATAAACTAGAAGAATGGGCGCACAAGTGGCAGATGAAATTTAATAGACAAGTGTGAGGTGATGCATTTTGGCAGAAGGGATAGGGTGAGACAATGTAGACTTAATGGCACAATTCTAAAGAGCGTGCAAGAATAGTCGGACCTGGGAGTGAATGTGTGTCAATCTTTGAAGGCGGCAGGACATATTGAGAGAATGGTTAGCAAGCATATGGGATCTTGGGCTTCAAAAATAGAGGCACAGAGTACAAAAGCAGGGAAGTTATGCTGAAACTTTATAAAACTCTGATTAGGCCCCAACTGGAGTATTGTGCCCAGTTCTGCTCACCACACTTTAGAAAGGATTTGAAGATCCTTGAGAGGATGCAGAGGAGATTTGCCAGAATGGTTCCAGGAATGGGGGATTTTGGTTACAAGGTTAGGTTGGAAAAGCTGGGGTTGTTCTCCCTGGAGCAGAAGAAATGGAGAGGAGATTTGATAGGTATGTATAAGACTATGACAGGATTAGATAAATTAAACAAGGAAAAACTGTTGCTTATACCATCAGTTAGTGGGACTAGGGGACACAGATTGAAGGTTTTAGGCAAGGGATGCAGGGCAAATGTGAGGAAGAACTTTTTCTTTACACAGCAAGTAATAATGACTGGTACTTGCTGCCCACGAGGGTGGTGGAAGCGGAGGCAATGATTTCAAAAGGAAATCGGCGGGGCAGTTGAAGGAAATAAACTTGCAGGGCTACGAGGATTGGGACTGATTGGATTGCCCTGCAGAGAGCTGAATGGGCACCTTCTATGCTGTAAATGACTGACTGAATCTGAGGGTTGTGGGGTTGGAAGAAATTACAGTGATAGAAAGGGGTAAGGCAATGGAGGCATTTGAAAACAGGAATGTAAATTTTGAAATAGAGGCAATGATTAACCAGATGCAAGAATCATAGATTTACAGCACAGAAGGCAGCCATTTGACCCATCATGTCAGTGCTTGAAAATGTTATCCAGCTTAATCCTACTTTCCAGCTCTTGGCCCATAGCTCAGTAGGTTAGGGTACCTCAAGTGCATGTCCAAGTGTTTGCTAAGTGCGATCAGGTTTTCTGCATTGAGTTCCAGACCCCCACCACCCTCTGGGTGGAAACATATTACTCAACTCCCCACTAATTCCATCAATTACATTAAATCTATGCCCCCGGTTATTGACTTCTCTAACAGAAATAGGAAAATCCTTCCTATCTGGGTCTATCTAGGCCCCTCATAATCTTATGCACCGCAAATAAATCTTCCCTCGGCCTTCTCCTGTTCCAAAGAAAACAACCCCTGCCTATCCATTCTTCTTTTGTAAAATTGTCCATTCCAGGCAACATCCTTGTGAATCTCCTCTGTACCCCCTCTAGTGTGATCACATCCTTCCTGTAATGGGTTGGTATCCTTCCATCAGCGAATGATGATGGACACGCAGCAAGCAATCCATTTAAGTGGGGTGTCTTCTATTGGTGCAGCCATTTGCTAATGGCTGTGGAGGCGAATCCTTGCGAGGCAGGCTCTGCGACAAGTGCCGCGTGTGAAGCTGCCAAGTGATGCTGAGTTGTTTTTGACATTGGCGCCTGTTGCCAAGCTGCTGTAGCAACTGGTTGTCGTGGTAGTGCACACCAGTCCACAGGATGTGTCACCATTTCCGTTTTTTTGCCAGCTCGTGACTCACAGGTGCGATAGTCGACATTTATGTCTTCATGTACACTTGCAAGCTGCCTTGAAGTGGAGCTTTTGGTATCCCACTGGTCGTCTGTCCCTGGCTACCTCGCCGTACAGGAGGTCTTTGGGTATGCTACCATCTTCCTCCTTGCGGACATGTCTGATCCACTGATGCCATCTTTATTTGTTTAGTGCCAACAGAAAGGGACAGAGTTTAACACAAATTGTACATCGGCAAATAAGGTCAATGCAGGGAATAGAGGCAAAAATGAAATTAAACTTCTGTTATCTGAATGCACAAAGCATCTTTAATATGGATCATCTAGTGGCATGCATAGAGGAAAATGATCTAGATCTAACTGCCATTACTGCGACATGGTTACAAGGCGATCAAGGTTGAGAAATGAACGTTCCAGGGTGCACAATATTTCGGAAAGACAGACAGAATGGCAAAGGAGGAGGGGTAGCCCTGATATTAATGTCCATATGTCATCCTTTACTAAGGGATCTGACCTCAAGAGATCAAGAAGTAGAATCAGTTTGGGTGGAAATTAGGAATAGCAGGAGTCAGAAAACACTGCTGGGAGCAGTTTACAGGCTCCCTAACAGAAGTTATGTTGTTAGATAGAACATTAAATGGGAAATTATTGGAGCTTGTAACAAAGGTAATGTATTAATTGTGGGGGACTTTAATCTGCGTATAGACTGGGTCAATCAAATTGGCAACAGTCGTCTAGAAGATGAATTTGTGCATGCTTTCGTGACTCTTTCTTGGAGCAATATGTTGTAGAACTGACTAGGGATAAAGCTAAAATAAATGCAAAATACTGCAGATGCTGAAATCTGAAATTAAAAACAAAGTGCTGGAAATACTCAGCAGGTCTGGCAGCATCTGTGGAGAGAGAAGCAGAGTTAACGTTTCAGGTCTGTGACCTTTCATCAGAACTGGCAAAGGTTAGGACAGAATTAGGTTTTAAGCAAGTGAAGGGGAGGGGGTGGAGGGAGAGAACAAAGGGGAAGGTGTTTGATAGGGTAGGAGAGATTAAATAATAAAGCTGTCCTGGGACAAAGGCAAAGTGTATCTTTGATCTCGTATTGTGTATTGAAACAGGGTTAATGTCGTAGGAAAAGCCACTGGGAAATAGTGATCGTGATACCATTGAATTTCATGTTACGTTTGAAAGCAACACATTTTAGTCACCAACAAGAATCTTAAACTTAAAGCCAATTACAAAGGTACGAGGGGAGAACTGGCTACGGTTAATTGGGTAAATGAACAGTGGGAACTATTTAAAGAAACCTTTCAAAGGGTTCAACAAAAGTACATTCCATTCAAAAACAAAAAGTGGTCAAGGAAGGCCCATCTGTGGTTCACTCAGGAAGTTAAGGAGAGTGTCAGACTAAAAGAGGCTTATAATGTTGCAAAAAATAGTTGCAAGTCTGAGGATTGGGAATGTTTTAGAAACCAGCAAAGAGCCACCAAAAAGTTGATTAAAAAGGGAAAAATAGAATGAGTAAACCAGTCGGCAATATAAAACTGATTGTAAAAGCTTTTCTAAGTACATGAAAAGGAAGAGAGTAGCTAAAGTAGATATTAGTCCCTTTGAGGCAGAGACAAGAGAACTAATCATGGGGAATGAGGAAATGGCAGAGGCATTGACCAAATATTTTATGTGTGCCTTCACAGTAGAAGACACAAGTTCCATACCAGAAATAGGCAGTAACCTAGGGGCTAAAAAGTGAGGAAATTAAGCAATTGATATCAGCAAGAAAAAGTATTGCAGAAACTTGAGGGACTGAAATCTGACAAGTCCCTGGGACCAGATGGCCTACACCCTAGGGTTCTAAGAGATAGCTGCAGAGATAGTGGATGCACTGGCTATGATTTTCCAAAATTCCTTTGATTCAGGAATGGTCCTGTCAGATTGGAAGTTGGTAAATGTTACACTGCTTTTCAAGGAAGGAGGTAGAGAGAAAACTGGGAGCTACATGCCAGTTAGCCTAACATAGTCGTTGGGAAGATACTGGAAACTATTGAAGTCTTAATGCACTTGGAAAAGCATAGTATGATTCGTAAAACCGTTCTTACTTGTTCTAAATGGAAATCCTGTTTGACCAATTTATTAGAATTTTTTGAGGATGTAATAGGGTAGATAAAGGGGAGCCAGTAGATGTAGTATACCTGGATTTCAAAAAGGCATTCGATAAAATGCCACATAAAAGATTACTAGGTAAGATGAGGGCTGATGGAGTTGGGGGTAATATATTAGCATGAATAGAGGATTGGTTAACAGACAGGAGGCAGAGTGTGCATAAATAGGGCATGTTCAAGTTGGCAGGCAGTGAATAGTGGGGTGCTGCAAGAATCCGTGCTGGGACCTCAGCTATTTACAGTCTATATTAATGACGGATGAAGAGACAGAGAATAATGTATGTAAGTTTGCTGATACAAAGGTAGGTGGAAAAGTAACCTGGGGAGGGCAGTGAGGCTGCAAAAAGATGGTGGTTATGTGAGTTGGCAACAAGATGGCAAATGAAGTATAATGTAGTGAAGTGTGAGTTGTTCACTGTACTTAAAAATAGGAAAGGAGAATTTTTTTTTTAAATGGTGTGAAACTGGTCAGTGTTGATGTTCAGAGAGACTTTGGGGGTACTGATACAAGGACTGCACAAAATTAACATTAAGGTGCAGCAGGCTATTAAGAAAGCAAATGGCATGTTGGCCTTTATTGCAAGGGGATTGAAAGTTATACAGGGCATTGGTGAGACTGCACCTGGGATACTGTGCAGTTTTGGTCTCCACATTTAAGAAAGGATATACCTGCACTAGAAGTGGTGCAGTGAAGATTTAAGTTGGTCCCTGGGATGAGGGCTTTGTCCTATGATAGGCTGAATAAATTGGGCCTATATTCTCTGGAGTTTAGAAGAATGAGAGGCGATTCTGAAAGGGCTTGATAGGGTAGTAGAAAAGAGATTGCTTCCACTGGTCAAGGAATGTAGAACATGGGGGCAAAGTCTCAGGATAAGGGGCTTATCATTCAGGATTGAGATGAGGAGAAACTAGTAAATGCATGTGAACCTTTGGAACTCTTCACTCCAGAGGGTTGTGCATGCTCCATCATTGAATACATTTAAGGCTGGGATAGACGGATTTTTGTCTCGCAGGGAATCGAGGGATATGGGGAGCTGGCAGGAAAGTGGACTTGAAGCCCAAGATCAACCATGATCGTATTGAATGGCGGAGTGGTCTTGGTGGACCATATGGTCTACTTCTCCTATTTCTAGTGTTCTTGTGGTCGATCTTGCTCAGGAAGGTTGCTCCATATGGGTGCTGAGATGGAATGTGGGCAGTAGGTGGATTGAACATGTCATTATGGAGTGGTAAGTGCGATGCAGCACTGATGGTTTCAACCAGCTTGTTTGTTTTCGTCAGTCGGCAGATGTGTGGGGTGGGTGATGTTTGCGAGGACAGGAAGCTAGGGGAAGCAGTTTGAACAGAGGGTACCAATTATGATGTGTGTTGCATTCAATTGAGTATCAACAAGCTATATGTGTGATGACCTATGTCAGATAGGTGCCTAGTCCTCTGCTGTTGAATATGATGGGGCAAGTGCTGAAGTCTGGAGTGGTGTGGCAGCAGCGCCCCATGTAGATCCAGCAAGTTTGGTTAATAGGTTGTTTCTGGTTTTGACCTTTGCTGTTTTCTTTTAGATGCTCCTGGAAGGACAAAGTCCTACCTAGAGTCACTCCCAAATATGTTGGGTTGGGATTATGCTTTAGTCTTTTGTGGAGTTTCTCGAGGCACTCTAACATGTTCAAGTCAGCTGTAAGTGAATCAAGCAGCAGTTTATTTTACAAGTATGCATACAGGGGAATCCTCTCCTGAGAGGTGACTCAGTGTTGCATTGTTTTCCTCATGTATTTATACCATTCTTGTGACATTTCAACTTGTACATAGTTAGATAAATTAGTCATGGAAGACCTGATTTTTTTTTTTTGCAAGTGATGCCAGCAGTATGTTTGTTCATTGTATTGTCCAATCATCACCTAATCACAGTCCACTCTAACTAGTTTTTACTGCAAACATATTTAAGCCTTTATACCACTTATAGCAAATTTAGCCAAGCCTGAATACCCAGTCCCTGGGATTCACCACTTCAAGTCTCTGACCATCCATGTAGATGCGCAATTCTTTTTTGGCACTGGCATTGTGGAGCTGGAATACACTGGATATGGTTTTAGCAGGATGCACTGAGATGGCATGTGCTGTAGTAGTCTGTCAACTTTGTAACGTCGTCTTCAACACTCCAACATCATTTGCCTACAAGACACCTATATTGGAGCTGAAGAAGTAGGTTGCTATTATATCAAAGGCTTTGACCTACTGTGCTACTTCCCTCATTCTAAACATGGCCGTGCCACCTATGTCCAACCCGACATAGCCAATGCAGCCGCCCTGTCATCAACCACGTTCTGTGACACAATTTGGGTCGGCAGTTTCCATATTGCAACCTTGCACAAACCTCCCAAGTGCCAGCTGTGAACAACCGGTTCTGACAATACTGCCTCACCCAGCCACCTATGTGGGAGACTTCAACAGCCACCACACTGACTGGGGGTACTCAGTGCCAGACTGAGATGGTGAATAGCTCCTAGAGTAGACCTCCAGAAAAGACCTCACCCTGATACATGACTTCAAGCAACTGGAATGTTCCATTCAGCCAGATGGGGTCAGAAATACTCTCATTATCTGTGCTGGGTCATCCTCAACCAGCACAGTGCCTGGTCCTGGGTGACTTACCACATAGTGAACACAGTACATTGGCCTTTGCCTTCCATTCATCAATAGTGCAAGGAAGCTGCAATGGGACTTCAGTAAAGTGAACCGCAGCCTCACAGCTCCAGGGACCCGGGTTCGATTCTGGGTACTGCCTGTGCGGAATTTGCAAGTTCTCCCTGTGTCTGCGTGGGTTTTCACCGGGTGCTCCGTTTCCTCCCACATCCAAAGACTTGCAGGTGATAGGTAAATTGGCCGTTGTAAATTGCCCCTAGTGTAGGGAGGTGATGGGGAATATGGGATTACTGTAGGGTTAGTATAAATGGGTGGTTGTTGGTCGGCACAGACTCGGTGGGCCGAAGGGCCTGTTTCAGTGCTGTATTTCTAAATAAATAAATAAAACAGATTGGCAAAAATACAGTGAGACCTTGGACTGCTTAATTATAACTATACCTATCTATAGTATGCCTGTGGAAGAATTGAGCGTTTTTTGTGGTGACAATCAAAAAGCTGCTTGCAAGCCATCCCTTGTGGTGAACAACCACCTTTATTTACCTACATTGTTACCTTCATGGATCTGTGAACGTACACTGAATCCCTCTGTTCCTCTATACTTAGAATCCTACCATTTATTGTGTGTTCCCTTGCCATATTTTCCCTCCCGAAATGCATTATCTCTCACATCTCTAGATTGAATTCCATTTGCTACATTTCTGTCCACCTGACCAATCCATTGATTTTCTTTTTTCTTGCAGTCTGACATTCTTTCCAGTCACACACATGCCCAGCGACCATTACTCTTTGATTCTTGCCACTGGGCCAATTTTGGATCCAACTTGCCACTTTTTCTTGCATCAGTCTGCCTGGTGGGATCTTGCCATAGGCATAGCTTAATTCCATGCCGATTACATCAAATGTGCTACCCTTGTTGACCCTCCTTGTTGCTTCCTCAAAAAATGCAATCAATTTGTCAGACACTATCTTCCTGTAACACATCCATGCTGTCCTTGATTAATCTGCACCTGCCTAAATGATTTAAACTGTCTCAATTTTTTCTAATTTGCCCACTGAGGTTAGGCTGACCAGTCTGTAATTACTTAGGCTATCCTACCTTCCTTTTTGAACAATGGTACAGTGTTAGCAGTCTTCTGGCACCACAACTATAAACCAGGGAGGGTTGCAAAATGATAGTCAGAGCTTCTGCTGTTTCTTCCTTGTTTTCCTTAGCAGCCTGAGATGACATTTTATTTGGGCCTGGTGACTTATGTACTTTCAAAGATGCTAAATCCCTTTATTATTTCCTCTAATACTGTGGGTGCTGGGAATATGAAGGACCATGCCCACGTCCTCTGCCTCCTCACACAAGTTACCTTGTTGGTGTCTCACTGGCCTTGCTGTTTTTAATTTCATCCCTGCACTTTCTCCACTCAGATTTCTGCAATACTGTGCTCTTGGTGCCTGACATAAGATTTCTTTTTGACTCATTCTACTCTGTATGCTATTTGATCATCTGTGGTGTCTAGATTTGGGATCCCACCTTTTTTTCTTTGTGAATACATGTTACGCTCAGGATCCCATCCCCATGCCAAGGTAGTGTAAACTCTCTCCAACAGCACTAACAAACTTCCCTGCCAAGATATTGGTCCTGGTCCTGTAGAGTTGCAACCTGTTCAGCTTGTACAGGTCCCACCTTTCCCCAAACAGGTCACAATGCCACAGAACTCTAAAGCCCTCATCCCTCCTGTACCAACCCTTCAGTGACCCATTCAGCTGCACTATCTAATTTCTGTACTCATTAGCTTGTGGCACTGGGAGTAGTCTGGAGACTACTACCTTTTTGAGGTTCTACTTTTTAATTTCTTTCCTAACTCACTGAAATATGCCGGCAGGGCCTCATCCCTTTTTCTTATGTCATTGGTACCTATATGGACCAAGACTTCTGGCTGTTCACCCTTCTCCCTCAATATTCTACACCTGCTAATGACATCCTTGACCTTGGCGCTAGGGAGACAACATACCATCCTGGAATCGCAGAAAAACCTGTCTGTTTCCCTATCGATATTGCTTTCTTGACCATCCTCCTCTACTCCATACCACAGCATCGTACAGCTGATCCATCCATGGTATTGTGGACTTGGCTCTGGCTGTATGCCCTAGAAGGACCATCACCCTCACCAGTATTCAGATCTGAATATCAGGTAGAGAGCAAGAGGCAAGGACCCTTGCTGATCCTCTTTGGTCATCATTCCCTCACTGCTTGCACACCCTTAAGCTGTGGCATGACCACCCCTCAATGTGCTATCCATGTATCTCCACCTCGCTGATTCACCGCATTTATGCCAGCTACTGTTCAAGCTCCAAAATCCAGAGGTCAAGATGCTCCAACTCAGGACACTTCTGCACAGGTTGTGCATTCCTTGGGATTGAGGTGCTCTACTGTGCCTCGATTTATTAATATTAAACTAACTTAAAAGACATATTTTTTTAAAAAAACCTCACCAGCTCCTGACCAATCAGCACTTTTCCTTCTACGGACATAACGTTTTTAGTTTCTTTTTAAATTTCACTCACTCTGGTTTTCTGCTGCTCTAGCCCTGAACTACTTCAGGTCAGTGCTCCTTACCTGTAGGCTATCCAATTGAGGCTGTCTCCTAGAGCCTTCCTCTTTATTCTCTGGCCGCTCTGCTATGCTGCCGCTGAACTCCTTCAGATCTGCACTTCCTATCTTGGGGTTCTCCATTTGAGGTCAACGCACATGGGAGATGGGTTTGTAGGACTTGGTGAGTGTTGGGGCACGGACAGCAGAGTTTTGGATAACCTACAGTTTAACAAAGGCATGGATGAGGGTTTCAGTAGGAAATATTCGAGGTGGAAAAAGGGAGTCTTAGTAATGGCTTGGATATGTGGTTAAAAGCTCATCGCGGGCTCAAATGACGCCAAGGTTGCCAACAGTTTGGTTCAGCCTCAGTTGCCAGGGAGAGGGGTGGGGTTTGTGGTGGGGATCAAAGACAGTGACTTTGGGCTTCCCAATATTTAATTGAAGGAAATTTCTGTTCGTCCAGTATTGGGGTATCTGACAAGCAGTCTGGCAATTTAAGGACAGTGGTTCAATACAACTGAGTGACCTGCTAGGCATTTCAGAGGTTGGTTAAGAGTCAACCGCATTGCTGTGGGTCTGGACTCCCATCTAGGCCAGACTCTAAGGATGGCAGATTTCCTTCCCTCAAGGGCATTCGTGAAACAGATGGATTTTTTTTGACAATCTGGTAGTTTCATGGTCACCATTACTGATACCAGGATTTTATTTCATGTTTTCTGAAATTAAATTTATAAGTTCCCCAGTTTTTTTTATATTTAGAGATACAGCACTGAAACGGGCCCTTCGGCCCACCGAGTCTGTGCTGACCATCATCCATTTATACTAATCCTACATTAATCCCATATTCCCTACCACATCCCCTCAATTCCCCTACCACCTGCCTACACTAGGGGCAATTTACAATGGCCAATTTACCTATCAACCTGCAAGTCTTTGGCTGTGGGAGGAAACTGGAGCACCCGGCGGATGCCCACGTGGTCACAGGGAGAACTTGCAAACTCCGCACAGGCAGTACCCAGGCTTGAACCCGGGTCGCTGGAGCTGTGAGGCTGCGGTGCTAACAACTGCGCCACTGTGCTGCCCTTGTTGCTCCACCAGTTGCTCTGGTGGAGATTTGAACTCCAGTTTATGTCCTGACCTCTGTGCTACCATTCCCCTTTTTGATTATGGTCATGCTGCTTTTATGAAAGTTACAAGGCAATGTATTCACTTGCAGTCCACAAACAAACAGCTTCATAATACTGCAAGTAGATTCCAGTGAGGGTTAGTGTTGTGATTGTATGTAGAAAATGTTACATCCTGGTAACTCTCAGGGATTTTGTTTTCCCGTACTCTTAGCGGTAGGTTTACTGGGTCTTGCTGCCGCAGTTAAAGACACTGCCTGGTCTGATGTGCTTTCCATCAGGACCTCTCTTCCTGCATTGGTCTGGTGTGCCCTGATTAGTCCGACTCAAAGATGACTTGCTTTGTTACAATGGAAACACACAAGCTTTTGGGTGTCACTCCCGCTCTCTGCACCATCCTTTTTGGCCTGAGGAGGGCCCCCTGTGTGACTAGCTTTCCCTTCTCGCCATGGCTGTTCAGACTCCTATCGCCGTCCCACCTTTTTTATCCTTTTAGGGTTTTTGGAGGTGACTTGGGAAGGGTTTTCCTTGGGGTAAGGGCTTGTGGACAAGCGCAAGTTCATCATTCAGGGTTCCTGCCTGCCTGGCTCTCGGAACCTTTTGTTCCTCCATTTGGGTTTTGATGGAAAGCTGGAGTGAGGTTTTGAACTCAAATGATCACCTCTCAGGTTTTCGCTGTAGCTTGAGTCCCCATATTCACTGGTCAAAGGCGAGTTGCTATATCTTTCAAACTCAATGTAAGTTTGTTCAGGCTGCTTTTGGAGGGTTTGGAATTTTTGGCATTACACCTCCGGTACTAGCTCGCAAGCCCTTAGGATAGCGTTTTTGGTCATCTCATAGTTTGCTTGGTAATAGCAGGATCCAGCTCTCTGCTGGCCACTTCAGCTGTTTGGCAAGCTTTTCTGAAGATATAAAAAATACTTCTACATCCCCCTCATTTGAACTTTGGAATCAAAAGGAAGAACTTTGAGCTGAGCATTCAGTCCTGAGCTAGGGTTAGTTCCCTCACTAGCAGTGCCTTCACTGGGTGCATTGAGTTAGTTAGTTAGCTAGAGCTGCCTTAACTTCCTTTAGAAAGCTCTTTTCCCTTTCCCGAGACACTCTGCTCTTTCTCCTTCTGGAATTCTAATTCTAGTCTCTTCTGTTCTTGCTGTACCTTAGCTAATGTTACTGTGTCTGTTTCCAACTCTTAAACCTGTCTCAAATTCTTCCGTTTTAAGTGCAAAATGATTGGCCACGTGTTTTTAGGATTTCGGGTTTCCGAGCTTTTGGATGGATCGTAATCCCTAACTGCCCAGCTACGTTCCTCAATTCTTCAATAGATAGAGCTTTTAGCCTGTCCCAAGTTAATTCATTCTGGTCTAGGATGGTACTGGCCTCGAATGTGGACATTGTAGTACTCTAGCACTGAAAACCTGTATTAAATTTCTAAATTTTTGCTCTGGGTCAATTTGGTTTCCCATTTCTCGAAGATGACGAAGTGTGATTTTTTCTTCATGGAATCATGTAATTGTAGCACTGTTAGTGATCTGTAAAGAATGTCACTGACATTTCTTTGACAGTTGCTGCGTGTAAGAATTGCTGCTTCCGACATTCGGGGCAGCTTTGTGGATTTTCTACGGGCTTCTTAAAAAAAGAAAATGGGATCTGACAGTTCTGGTGTTAAAATTTACTTCATCCTTCATAATTATGATGTACTAACTATTAAATGCTGAATTGTTGGAATGCTGAGGTCACTTTGATTTTTATACAAATGCATTGGTCTACCATGTTGACTGATCGAAGGTAACCAAAGGGAAAATTAATGTGTCTACACATTTGAAGTGTCCTGGAAGCACTTGCGTTCATTGCAGATCATTAACAGTGCTATATAAAATTACGTAATTCCATGAAAAGGAATTCCTTTTTTTTTTTGTCACTAATTTTCAGACCTTTTGGTCTTTGGCCACTCTCACCCCGATACCTTGCGATGAATTTTCAGCTTTAAATATGATAAAAGTTTGTGCACTGTGTACTATGATCTGGATGAAGAATATATGCAAAATAAACACCAATCATCTACGGTTTTCACAGAATGATGGATATAATGGACAATGCTGTAAAGTAATGCCCAAACCACCTGTAAACATCCTCGAAGAGCAGTTGATTAAAATTGAGTCCATTTTTTTCACTCATGCGTGCTGCTGGTAAGGCCTGAATTTATTGCCCATCCCTAATTATCCTGATGGAGAGCTGCTGCCTTGAACTGCTGCAGTCTGACTGGTGCAAGTGCACCAATAGTGCTGTTAGGCAGGGAGTTTGAGGATTTTGACCTAGTGATGGTGAAGGAATGGTGATATGTTTCCAAGTCAGGATGGTGTGTAACTTGCAGGTGATGGTGTTCGCATGCACCTGCTGCTCTTGTTCTTCTAGGTAGTAGGGATTGCAAGTTTGGGAGGTCTTGTCGAATTTCACTGAATCAATGGCCCAGGTGTTGTCCCTGGCAGATACGCCTTCATTATTATCGAGTAATGAATGCTCTGACTCACTGGGCTGGGTTTTGTTCCCAGCCTGACGTCCGGTTCAGTGCCCGGGTGGGGTGGGGGAGCTGGAGAATCAGAGCGGAGTGCTTCATTAAATAGACAATTTAGAACATGGGAATTGCTAGATTGAGTTGTTGGCTAATCATGCCAATCGATCGCTGGTCTGCGACAGACCCAAACGTGACCCAAGATAAGCCCCAGTGGTGGAGAACTTTGACTATTGGTCAAGTCACCTGTTCCTCCCAAGCATGCTACACTTCTATCATAGGTCCCAAATTGCACTCGAACTGTAATGCAAAATGTTTTCTAAAATAAATTATTTTGCTGAAAGATTTCGTTTGAAACTGAGGAGTACGATATAAAGGAGGTTCTGAACATCATCCATGTTCTTAATTCACACAATATTTGAAGCCTCTGTTTTTGTTTTGTGTATTACAGAAATCAGATCCTCTAACTGTCCAATTTGCAGGCTGAATTGTGATTGCTAGCATGGATGAATATGTGAAGATTGAGAAAATTGGTGAAGGTGAGCAAATTTTTTTCAAAGTTGGATCTTCAGGCTGGCTCGCAGGATCTGCAACAAAGTGTTGCTTGCTTTGACTAAAATTGAGATTTTAGACCAGTTGCAGTGTTAGCTTTCCCTCTTGGATATAAAATGCATTAGTATCTTACATCCACTTTTCTCTTTCTCCCACTCCAACTCCAGAAAAAAAATTCCAATCACAGTTGCCCCATCAGTTGTAAAACATTCAATTCAGTTGAGATTTTAAACACAATATTTTGCACATCACACAACTAAGAAAATGAGCCATTTCATTTGCATACAAGAGAACCATATTTTAATGAGAACCTTGAGGCCACTTATTGCTTTACTTTTCTGGTCTGTTTCCCACATTCCTGTTTTCATGCTCTTGCTCCAGTTTCTCTAACCTCTTCCAGCCCTACAACCCTCCGAGCTCTGCGCTGCACCAGTTCTGGCCTCCTGCACATTCCTAATTTTCAATGCCCCATTGTTGGTAGCAATACCTTCAGCTGCCTAAACCCCTTGACCTCACTTCCTTTCAAGACACTAGTTAAAACCTACTTCTTTGATCATGCTTTTGGTCACCAGTCCTAATATCGGAATCGAATTTTTGTTTGATAACGCTCCTACGAAGCACCTTTGGAATGTTTTATTTATTATCTTAATAGCGCTATATATAGTGAAAGTTGTTGGCTCTCAAGCAATTGTAAAAGTAAACAACAACTTGCATTTATATAGCTACTTTAACTTGGTAAAATGTCCCAAAGCATTTCCCAGGAGAATCTCAATTTAGCACTGAGTTACAGAGAGATTTTGGGACAAGCAACCAAAAAACTCGGATAGGTTTTAAAGAGCATCTTGAGAGATGTTTAGGGTGGGAATTCCAGAGCTTGGGGTCTAGGCAGCTGAAGGTATGGCTGCCAATGGTGGGGCAGTTTTTAAAATCAGGGAAGTGCAAGATGAGAGAATTTGAGGACCTCAGATCTCATTGGGGGCTGGGGGTGTTGGTGGTTGTCAGCCTGGAGGTTAGAGATGGGGAGGAGTGAGAGCATAGAAGAATTTCAAAACGAGCATGAAAATTTTAAAATTTGACATGTTCCTGGACCAGGAGCCAATGTAGATCAGCAAACATGGGTGAATGGGTTGATAGGCATTTGATACAGGCAGCAGAGTTTTGGGTGAGCTCAAGTTTATGAAGGGTGGAATTGGAACGTCAGTTAGGATTGTGTTGGAATAGTTCAGTCCAGATGTAAAAATGCCTGGGATGAGGCGAGGCTGAGTTGGGCGATTGGTGGAGGTGGGTGATCTTAGTGATGGTGGTCGGAAGCTCCTCTCTGGGTCAAATATGACACCAAGATTACAAACAGTATAGTTGAGCCTCAATGTTCAGGGAAAGGGATGGAGTCATAGAGTTATACAGCACAGAAACAGGCCCTTCGGTCCATCGTGTCTGTGCTGGCCATCAAGCACCTAACTATTCTAACCCCATTTTCCAGCACTTTGCTTGTAGCCTTGTATGCTATGTCGTTTCAAGTGCTCATCTAAATGCTTCCTAAATGTTGAGGGTTCCTGCCTCTACCACCTCTTCAAGCAGTGCATTCCAGATTCTAACCACCCTCTGGGTGAAATCCTTTTTCCTCAAATCCCCTCTAAACCTCCTGCCCCTTACCTTAAATCTATGCCCCCTGGTTATTGACCCCTCTGCTAAGGGAAAGTTTCTTCCTATCTAACCTATCAATGCCCCTCATAATATTGTATACCTCAATCAGGTCCCCCTCGGTCTTCTCTGCTCTAAGAAAAACAACCCTAGCCTTTTCAGTCTCTTTTCATAGCTGAAATGCTCCAGTCCAGGCAACATCCTGGTGAATCTCCTCTGCACCCTTTCCAGTGCAATCACATCCTTCCTGGGTACTGCCTGTGTGGAGTTTGCAAGTTCTCCCTGTGTCAGCGTGGGTTTTCTCCGGGTGCTCCGGTTTCCTCCCACAAGCCAAAAGACTTGCAGGCTGGTAGGTAAATTGGCCATTATAAATTGCCCCTAGTATAGGTAGGTGGTGGGGAAATATAGGGACAGGTGAGGATGTGGTAGGAACAAAGAACAAAGAAAATTACAGCACAGGAACAGGCCCTTCGGCCCTCCAAGTCTGCGCCGATCCAGAGTCTCTATCTAAACATGTCGCCTATTTTCTAAGGGTCTGTATCTCTTTGCTTCTTGCCCATTCATGTATCTGTCCAGATACATCTTAAAAGACGCTATCATGCCCGCGTCTACCACCTCCGCTGGCAACGCGTTCCAGGCACCCACCACCCTCTGCGTAAAGAACTTTCCATGCATATCCCCCCTAAACGTTTCCCCTCTCACTTTGAACTCGTGACCCCTAGTAATTGAATCCCCCACTCTGGGGGGGAAAAAGCTTCTTGCTATCCACCCTGTCTATACCCCTCATGATTTTGTACACCTCAATCAGGTCCCCCCTCAACCTCCGTCTTTCTAATGAAAATAATCCTAATCTACTCAACCTCTCTTCATAGCTAGCACCCTCCATACCAGGCAACATCCTGGTGAACCTCCTCTGCACCCTCTCCAAAGCATCTACATCCTTTTGGTAATGTGGCGACCAGAACTGCACGCAGTATTCCAAATGTGGTCGAACCACAGTCTTAGACAACTGTAACTTGACCTGCCAACCCTTGTACTCAATACCCCGTCCGATGAAGGAAAGCATGCCCTATGCCTTCTTGACCACTTTATTGACCTGCGTTGCCACCTTCAGGGAACAATGGACCTGAACACCCAAATCTCTCGACATGAATTTTCCCCAGGACTTTACCATTTACTGTACAGTTCACTCTTGAATTGGATCTTCCAAAATGCATCACCTCGCATTTGCCCTGATTGAACTCCATCTGCCATTTCTCTGCCCAACTCTCCAGTCTATCTATATTCTGCTGTATTCTCTGACAGTCCCCTTCACTATCTGCTACTCCACCAATCTTCGTGTCGTCTGCAAACTTGCTAATCAGACCACTTATACTTTCCTCCAAATCATTTATGTATATCACAAACAACAGTGGTCCCAGCACGGATCCCTGTGGAACACCACTGGTCACACGTCTCCATTTTGAGAAACTCCCTTCCACTGCTACTCTGTCTCCTGTTGCCCAGCCAGTTCTTTATCCATCTAGCTAGTACACCCGGGACCCCATGCGACTTCACTTTCTCCATCAGCCTACCATGGGGAACCTTATCAAACGCCTTACTGAAGTCCATGTATATGACATCTACAGCCCTTCCGTCATCAATCAACTTTGTCACTTCCTCAAAGAATTCTATTAAGTTGGTAAGACATGACCTTCCCTGCACAAAACCATGTTGCCTGTCACTGATAAGCCCATTTTCTTCCAAATGGGAATAGATCCTATCCCTCAGTATCTTCTCCAGCAGCTTTCCGACCACTGACGTCCGGCTCACCGGTCTATAATTACCTGGATTATCCCTGCTACCCTTCTTAAACAAGGGGACAACATTAGCAATTCTCCGGTCCTCCGGGACCTCACCCGTGTTGAAGGATGCTGCAAAGATATCTGTTAAGGCCCCAGCTATTTCCCCTCTCGCCTCCCTCAGAACCTGGGATAGATCCCATCCGGACCTGGGGACTTGTCCACCTTAATGCCTTTTAGAATACCCAACACTTCCTCCCTCCTTATGCCGACTTGACCTAGAGTAATCAAACATCTGTCCCTAACCTCAACATCCGTCATGTCCCTCTCCTCGGTGAATACCGATGCAAAGTACTCGTTTAGAATCTCACCCATTTTCTCTGACTCCACGCATAACTTTCCTCCTTTGTCCTTGAGTGGGCCAATCCTTTCTCTAGTTACCCTCTTGCTCCTTATATATGAGTAAAAGGCTTTGGGATTTTCCGTAACCCTGTTTGCTAAAGATATTTCATGACCCCTTTTAGCCCTCTTAATTCCTCGTTTCAGATTGGTCCTACATTCCCGATATTCTTTCAAAGCTTCGTCTTTCTTCAGCCTCCTAGACCTTATGTATGCTTCCTTTTGTCTCTTAGCTAGTCTCACAATTTCACCTGTCATCCATGGTTCCCTAATCTTGCCATTTCTATCCCTCATTTTCACAGGAACATGTCTCTCTTGCATGCTAATAAACCTCTCTTTAAAAGACTCGCACATATCAAATGTGGATTTACCTTCAAACAGCTGCTCCCAATCTACATTCCCCAGCTCCTGCCAAATTTTGGTATAGTTGGCCTTCCCCCAATTTAGCACTCTTCCTTTAGGACCACTCTTGTCTTTGTCCATGAGTATTCTAAAACTTACGGAATTGTGATCACTATTCCCAAAGTAGGCCTCTACTGAAACTTCAACCACCTGGCCGGGCTCATTCCCCAACACCAGGTCCAGTATGGCCCCTTCCCGAGTTGGACTATTTACATACTGCTCTAGAAAACCCTCTTGGATGCTCCTTACAAATTCTGCTCCATCTAGACCTCTATCACTAAGTGAATCCCAGTCAATGTTGGGAAAATTAAAATCTCCTATCACCACCACCCTGTTGCTCCTACATCTTTCCATAATCTGTTTACATATTTGTACCTCTATCTCACGCTCGCTGTTGGGAGGCCTGTAGTACAGCCCCAACATTGTTACTGCACCCTTCCTATTTCTGAGTTCTGCCCATATTGCCTCACTGCTCGAGTCCTCCATAGTGCCCTCCTTCAGCACAGCTGTGATATCCTCTTTGACAAGTAATGCAACTCCTCCACCCCTTTTACCTCCCTCTCTATCCCGCCTGAAGCATCGATATCCTGGGATATTTAGTTGCCAATCATGCCCTTCCCTCAACCAAGTCTCAGTAATAGCAATAACATCATACTCCCAGGTACTAATCCAAGCCCTAAGTTTATCTGCCTTACCTACTACATTTCTTGCATTAAAACAAATGCACCTCAGACCACCAGTCCGTTTGCGTTCATCATCTGCTCGCTGTCTACTCTTCCCCTTAGTCACGCTGAGTTCATTATCTAGTTCCTTACAGGCTTTAGTTACTACCTCCTTACTGTCCACTGACGACCTCATTTGGTTCCCATCCCCCTGCCACATTAGTTTAAACCCTCCCCAACAGCGTTAGCAAAAGCACCCCCAAGGACATTGGTTCCAGTCCGGCCCAGGTGTAGACCGTCCAATTTGTAATAGTCCCGCCTCCCCCAGAACTGGTCCCAATGTCCCAAAAATCTGAACCCCTCCCTCCTGCACCATCTCTCAAGCCACGCATTCATCCTGACTATTCTTTCATTTCTACTCTGACAATCACATGGCACTGGTAGCAATCCTGAGATTACTACCTCTGAGGTCCTACTTTTTAATTTGGCTCCTAACTCCCTAAATTCTGCTTGTAGGACCTCATCCCGCTTTTTACCTATATCATTGGTGCCTATGTGCACAACGACAACTGGCTGTTCACTCTCCCCTTTCAGAATGTTCTGCAGCCGATCTGAGACATCCCTGACCCGTGCACCTGGGAGGCAACATACCATTCGGGAGTCTCGTTTTCGACCACAGAACCGCCTGTCTATTCCCCTTACAATCGAATCCCCTATGACTATAGCCCTTCCACTCTTTTTCCCGCCCTTCCGAACAGCAGAGCCAGCCGCGGTGCCATGAACCTGGCTACTGCTGCCTTCCCCTGGTGAGCCATCTCCCTCAACAGTATCCAAAACGGTATACCTGTTTTGGAGGGAGATGACCGCAGGGGACACCTGCACTGCCTTCCTGCTCTTTCTCTGCCTTTTGGTCACCCATTCCCTTTCTCCCTCAGCAATCCTAATCTGCGGTGTGACCAATTCGCTAAACGTGCTATTCACGACCTCCTCAGCATCGCGGATGCTCCAAAGTGAGTCCATCCGCAGCTCCAGAGCCGTCATGCGGTCTAACGAGCTGCAGCTGGACAGACTTCCAGCACGTGAAGGAGTTAGGGACCTCAGCCGTGTCCCTGAGCTCCCACATTGAGCAAGAGGAGCATAACACTGGTCTGAGATCTCCTGCCATTTTTAATCTTAAGCTTAACCTAGTCTTAACTTAGATAAATGAAAAAGGAACGAAAAGTTTTTACCAATCGCACGAAAAAAAAAATAAATAGAAAAAGCCTTGCCTTGTCTGCACACCAGAGTCCTTTTTTCTTTGGTTAGAGGAGGAGGAGGGCGGGTGGGAGACACTACAAGTGTAGTGTCTCTGGTTCAGCCGCTGCCCAAATATATAGGACTTACTTACCCAGCTGCCACCTCGCTCTCCCTGTCGCCGCTGCAAAAAGAATATGGGATTAGTGTAGGATTAGTATAAATGGGTGGTTGATGGTCGGCACAGACTCAGTGGGCCAAAGGGCCTGTTTCAGTGCTGTATCTCTAAACTAAACTATAGTGTGGTTCCCAGAACTGTACACAGTACTCCAACTGTGGCCTAACTAGCGTTTTTTATGCAGCTCCATCATAATCTCCCCGCTCTTATATTCTGCGCCTCGGTGACGCAGTGGTTAGCACTGCAGCCTCACAGCTCCAGGGACCCGGGTTCGATTCTGGGTGCTGCCTGTGCAGAGTTTGCAAGTTCTCCCTGTGACCGCGTGGGTTTTCGCCGGGTGCTCCGGTTTCCTCCCACAGCCAAAAGACTTGCAGGTGATAGGTAAATTGGCCATTGTAAATTGCCCCTAGTGTAGGTAGGTGGTAAGGAATATGGGATTACTGTAGGGTTAGTATAAATGGGTGGTGGTTGTTCGGCACAGACTCAGTGGGCCGAAGGGCCTGTTTCAGTGCTGTATCTCTAAATAAAAAATAAATAAATAATAAAGGCAAGTATCCCATATGCCCTCCTAACCACCTTATCTACCTGTGCTGCTGCCTTCAGTGATCTATGGACAAGTACACCAAAGTCCCTCTGACCTTCTGTACTTTCTAGGGTCCTACCATCCATTGTATATTCCCTTGCCTTGTTCGTCCTCCCAAAATGCATCACCTCACTTCCCAGGATAAATTCCATTTGCTGCTGCTCCGCCCATCTTACCAGCCCATCTATATCATCCTGTAATCTAAGGTTTTCCTCCTCACTATTTACGACACCACCAATTTTCGTGTCATCTGCCAACTTACTGAACGTGCCTCCTATATTCACGTCTAAATCGTTAATGTACACTACAAACAGCAAGGGTCCCAGCACTGATCCCTGCGGTACACCACTGGTCACAGGCTTCCAATCGCAAAAACAGCCCTCGACCATTAACTCTGCCTCTTGCTACTAAGCCAATTTTGGATCCAATTTGCCATATTGCCCTGGATCCCATGGGCTCTTACCTTCTTAACTAATCTCCCATGCGGGACTTTATCAAAAGCCTTACTGAAGTCCATGTAGACTGCATCAACTGCTTTACCCTCATCTACACATCTAGTCACTGCCTCAAAAAATTCAATCAAGTTAGTTAGACACGATCTCACCCGACAAAGCCACGCTGACTATCCTTGATTAATCCCTGCCTGTCCAAGTGGAGATTAATCCTGTCCCTCAGAATTTTTTCCAATAGTTTCCCAACCACTGATGTTGGTCTCCCTGGCCTGTAATTACCTGGTTTATCCCTGCTATCTTTCTTGAATAATGGTACCACATTTGATGTCCTCCAGTCCTCTGGTACCTCTCCTGTGGCCATAGAGAATTTGAAAATCTGTGTCAGCCCCTGCTATCTCCTCCCTTGGCTCACATAACAGCCTGGGATATAGCTCATCTGGGCCTGGAGATTTATTCACTTTTAAGCCCACTGAAACAGCTAATACTTCCTCTCTTTCATTACTAATATGTTCAAGTATATCACAATCCCCCTCCCTGATCTCTGCACCTACATCGTCCTTCTCCATAGTGAACAGACAGTGGTTCGGAATGCTGGGTTTGTGACAGAGTCTGAAGGCTATGACTTCTTTTGTCCCAATATTTAGTTGAAGGAAATTTCTGTTCATCCAGTACTGGATGTCAGGCAAATTGGAGACAACGGAGGAGTCGAGAGAGATATGGTGAAATAGAGCTGTGTGTCGTCAGCATACATGTGGAACCCAGTGTTCTGTTTTTGGATGATGTCGCCAAGGGACAGCATGTAGATGAGGAATATGAGGGGGCCAAGGATAGATCCTTGGGGAATTCCAGACGGAGCAGAAGCCATTGCACGTGATTCTCTGCTTAATGACTGGATAGATTATATTGGAATCAGGCGAGTGCAGTCCCACCCAAATGGATACAGAGAAGCTATGTTTACGGCTGCAGACAGGTAGAGGAGGATGAGGAGGAATAGAATACCACAGTCGCAGTCACATAAGATGTCATTTGTGACTTTGAGGGCTGTTTCAGTGCTTTCAGGGGTGGAATCTTGATTGGAGGGAATCAAACATGAGTTCTGGGAAAGATGGGTATGGATTTGGGAGGTGACAACCCATCATTGGAGAAGAAAGGGAAGTTGGATTTGAGGTGGTAGTTTGAAGGGCAGGGAGGTCAAGGGTGTTTTTTATTTTTTGAGGAGAGAGCTTTATGCTGGCAGATTTGATGGGGGGGGGGAGGCAATATCTGAAAAGGGCCCTGTTAACTATCAGTTAACGTGACGCTCAGTGTGTGGTCAGCAGTTTGGTGGGAATAGGATCAAGGGAGCAGGAATTGGGTATTGTGGACAAGATGAGCTTGGAGAGGGCATAAGAGGAGAAACTAGGAGAAAATGTGAGGCTTGGCGAGGTGGGGGGGTGGTGGTGGTGGCTTGGCCTTGGGCTGGGAGATGGGATGGAAGTGGTACAGGCAGCTGAACAAAGTAGTCCATGAGCTCCTCACACTTGAATGTGGAGGGGACAAGGGGGGTGGTGTGGGGTGTGTGGTTTAAGACTGGATGTGGTGAAGAGAAGCCAGTGGTTGTCTTTGTATATCAGTAAGAAGACTCTTGGCTCTTCAATCAGTGTGGCGAATGTGAAAATTACTAGAATTTGTGTCCCGAGTTCACCAATAAAGTCGTTCTGAGTTTATAGTTCATTTAAGAAAAATTGATTTACTTTTTTCAGGTACCTATGGGGTTGTTTATAAAGGGCGTCATAAGACCACTCAGCAGATAGTAGCCATGAAGAAAATCCGTTTGGAGAGTGAAGAGGAAGGTGTTCCTAGTACTGCAATCAGAGAGATTTCCCTTTTAAAGGAGCTACAACATCCTAATATTGTATGGTGAGTGCACTGGGTTAAATTTGGATGCAACAAATTTTGTCTTCACTGTAATGAGAACAGAAAGTGTCAGAAATGCTGAGCAGGTCTGGCAGAATTTGTGCAGAGAGAAAGTTAATGTTTCAGGTCTGTGACTGTGTTCTGAAGAGTCACAGACCTGAAACGTTAACTCTGTTTCTCTCTACACCAGGCATCAAGATCGGCGCAGGCTTGGAGGGCCAAATGGCCTGTTCCTGTGCTGTACTGTTCTTTGTTCTTCTTCTAATGCTGCCAGACCTGCTGAGTATTTCTGGAACTTTCTGCTCTCATTTCAGAGTTCCAGCATCTGCAGTATTTTGCTCTTTTATTTTTGTGTTCAAGGTGCTGTGTTTACTTGAAATTAGAATAACTTTAAGATAGTAGGGTGACTCTTGGTGGATTGCTTAAAGTTTCCTAACTCGGAGTATTTTAATCTCCTGCACTTTGAAAAGAGTCCACAAGGTCAGGCCTTAATTTGAGTGCTTTGAGAGTGAATGAGGCAACAATTTATGATTTATTACTCTGTTATCTCCCATAGCATCTTTTCACAATCAATTAATTGAAGTTATCAGCTTGGATACATCTTAGATGGCATTTTGGTGGGGAGGCTGACTGATGATTATTGACTCCTGATGTGGGTGGTGTAGAACGATGTGTTTACTGGTGGGAGAGAACAAAGCCAATTTATCCAATTAAAAATATTGACTCCTTTTGGCAATGAGTGAGTATTGTAGAAATTAAGTGGCATTGATCATCTTTTAGCTGGATGTGTTAAATATTTTTCTTTGAACCCTGCTGTGATCAATGTGGTTAATGATGAATGGGATTCTTGAGGGCCAAGTTGATGCACTGTCCAGTGCAGTACTGGGCTATAGGGAGAAGAAAAGTTGGAGATTTGACTGCTAGCTGCAGTAGACTTATCTAGTAGTGGCTGGAGCACCAATAAGCTTCCTGCCCTTAGTGTAGTGTAGGTGGAAATTTGCTTGTATTCCCAACTACTGTTCACTCCATTGATCCTTGTCTAGAAAGTATGTGTGCCCTAAGGTGGATGTCATAGATCCCATGGCACTATTCAAAGAAGAGCAGGAGAGTTCTTCCAGTATCATCGCTAACATAATCCATCAATCACAACCTAGAACAAATTTCCTGGTTATTTATTTCATTGCTTTTTGTGGGACCTTGCATTGCGCAAATTGGCTGCTGCATTTCCTGTATTACAATAGCGACTGCACTTCAAAAGTACTTTGGGGCATCCTGAGATCGTGAAAGACGCTGAAAAACGCAAGTCTGTCTTTTAAGTAAGAGAATGCTGATGGGATCAGATTTGGTGTTCTGATTTTGAAACAGCCAGCCAGCATTCTGTCTCGGCTCAGAAAACAATAGGGTGGCTGGCATCTATAGCACTGTACTTCATCTAAGTCATCTCTTTTGGAGAAGAGAGAAAAATTGCTGAGGGTTTGAAGCAAATTTGATAACCAAGCTATTAGCACTGTGAACTCAACATCTTTTTCTTTCTCTTTAGTCTTCAAGATGTGCTAATGCAAGATGCGAGGCTATACCTTATATTTGAATTCCTTTCAATGGACTTGAAAAAGTATTTGGATTCCTTGCCTACCCGTCAGATGATGGACCAAATGCTAGTTAAGGTATCTGCAGTGTTTTTTTTTAATTGACAACCTTTCGTAGGTGGAGAGATTTGAAAATCATTTGAGTTTTCATTTAAATTGGCACTTCAATACATTATTGCATGTGTTTTCTGAATAGACAAATTTAGTGTTGAAAAGTAATTCTGCTATAATGCAGACTGCCTTTATACCATGATGTAAATTCAAGGAAAAAATTATAGTGCAAATTGTAATTGGAAAATTAGCTGGGAAGAATTGAAAGGAATAAAGGAGGATTGAGACATCTGTTGATGTTTAGGGTTAAATTGCAATTCAGCAAATTAGAAATTCCTTATTGTCCTCTACTTTCTAAACTTGTAGGTGTTCTTAACTCTATCTATCACCATGACAATCCAGGATTTGCTGGCGGTTGCTAATATGGGTTTTGTTACAGCCATTCTAAAGGTGACCATCTTTCCGGTTTTAAGATCCCCTTGAACTCAGCTGTTGAATACTTTTAAATCTCCTCATTTGTCCTGGGCATCGCCAAAGCTCCTGATGGTCCAGCTCTGTGCACTTATAAACATATTATCATCATGGTCTCACACCAAAGTTATGTACGTAGCTATCTCTTCTTTCTCCAAATTGTTATATCTGTGTTGCAGTTAATGGCTTAGCAACTGACTCTCTTTCCATTAACTCTGGTTTCCTGGGGCTCTGTCCCCTTTCCTATTCCTTGCACCAATGGCCTCTACTTGGTCAATACTACTTTTGTAATGTTCCTTCTCCAGATGTGGGCATTGCTGGCTAGGCCAGCATTTATTGTCCGTTTCGAGTTACCCTGATTGATACTGCTGAGTGGCTGGCTAGGCTACTCTAAAGGGAGGTTGAGTCAACTACATTGGACTGGAGCCACATAGTCCAGATCAGGTAAGGAGGTCAGGTTTATTTCCCTAAAGGACATTAGTGAATCTGTTAGGCCTTAACTAACAGAAGTCTGACAGCTTCATGGTCACTTTTACCTATAATTTTTTATTTTTAGTTCTTTGTTTGAGATTCAAATTCTCAAGCTACCATGATTTGGATTTGAACCCATGTTCTCTTGTTTTAGTCCAGGCCTTTGGATTATTTGTCCAGTAATATAACCACTGCACTACTGTAACTAGTGCTTTTATTCTGATGATTCCACTGCAGTCAGATTCTCAGACCTCCATGCTTTTCAATAGTGCAATTGAGAGTTCATCTGTCAGTTCTTCAAATGCAGTTTCTTTGTGTCTTGATTCTCACCATTAGCTACTGGTTTTATATATGGCAGTACCTCTAGTTTTTCCATTTACTTTCTTGGCTTTGCTAGCTTGAATTCAAGTAAGAGTCCCATATTCCCTCCATGGCTGAAGTCTTTTTTTTGTACCAAATACTTTTCTATTCAGTGGGTATCCTATCAAGTTCAAGATTGTCCAGTGTTTCTGGCATGTTATTCATAATCCTGGGCAAGATACCAGAACCCATTTGTCTGAAATGTGATGCATCTTGCACCTCTAATCCCTTTGCATCTCTACCAACCTTCCATGTCTTTGTTTTTTAACTGGTGTGGACAGATTTCTTCTAAGCTCCAAGTATCCGGTTGTATGTGTTCTTCCTTGCATTCCTTGTGTGTGTGTGTGCACATAATCAATACACCAGTCTTTTGCTTTAACTCATTCTTTCCAATGGTCTCAATTCCCAAGTCCTCCCATTTCTTGTACAATCTTCAGACTAATTTATTGCTCCCTAATTTGCCTTGTCCTTTTTTTTCAATTTGTATTCTGCATGATACAGTTTGATGCCCCCCCCCCCCCCCCCCTCATCTTGGTTTCCCAATTTCAAAAAATAATGAATCATGCATTAAATGGTGTGAATTTCTGTAGCTGCACACAATAGCTGGTGTAATTGCTCCAAAATTAGCTCAAGTGGAGCAGGGATTGTCTTTAATCCAGTTCTCAAGGCAGTAAAATGGTTTTACTCAAATAGTAAGTCATGATTGATATACAGGTACTCTGTTGTAAATGAACCTAAGTGTTTTAAACTTCAATAACTGGACATTAATGCTCAGCTTTCACACTGCCCCCACCAATCATTATTTTTAAACTTGAGTAGGCTGATTAGTGCATCCTTGTTTCTTTGCGTGGTGACACTTGAAATATTATCTGTATTTGTCCCCGACTGGTTAATGCACTACACAATTGATCAATTTTGAAGTAAGTACCTTAGTCTCTTTGTCATCTATGGATTGCACAAATCTTCTATCTGGCAAGCATGACCAATGATTGTCTTTTTTTTTCTTTCTCAGAGTTATCTGTACCAGATCACACAGGGGATTGCGTTCTGTCACTCAAGAAGAGTTTTGCACAGAGACTTAAAACCTCAGAATTTGCTGATTGATAGTAAAGGCGTTATTAAGTTGGCTGACTTTGGACTGGCTCGTGCCTTTGGTGTCCCTGTCAGAGTTTACACTCATGAGGTATAAGCCCAGCTGTGCAGTTTCTTTGTTCTAAGATGTGAATAAATACAATGTTAAAAGAAAGCTCTTGCAGTAATGTATTACAGTGTTGTTTTAACGTTTGCTTTCCTTCTGTTTCAAGATTGGTTGTTTTTAAATCCTGATAAAATACGCATTTTAACAGTGTTCCTCGCTCATTGGGCTGGCCTGTTGAAATCTGTTTTTTTTTTTTTTGGTCACCTTCCTGCTCCTAGGGAAGTCCTAGGCATTTTGGTACAATGACCTTTTTAGCTGTGACTCTTTCCCTGCTCACTGCTCTACATACATTCTCTATATGGCCTGAATAGATGAAGGCACGGCTATTTGCAAACCCACATTAACATGAGAATAGCCTAATCTTGATTAAACTTAAAATGGGAGTGTGTTGAGCTCACCTTCAGCCTGATGAGGTGAAAGTGAGATCCTGGGGGTGACATTTTAATAAAAACAGAAAATGCTGGAAATCCTTAGCAGGTCTGGCACCATCTATGGAAAGAGAAACAGTTAATTAATGTTTCAGGTTGATGACCCTTTGTCAGAACTGAGTACTTGGAGATGGAACAGTTTAAGCCAGGTGTGGGAAGATGGGGTGGGAGGGTGGGGGGGGTTGTTGCGGGGAGAGAAGAGCAAACCGGAAGATCTGTGATAGGGTGGAAGTTCGGAAAGATTAAATGATAAAAGGGATGATGGTAAAGGCAAAATGATATGGTAATGGACAAGTCCAGTACCAAAAGATGTGCCTAGAGGAGGTAATTCAGTGACTCCGGAAGGCTGTAAAGTGCCTAGACGAAATGCAAAATTGGAACAGCATGTCTTGTTTCGACTAGACAGTTTACAACTTTCCGGACTCCATTGAATACAACAAATTCAATCATAACGGCTGCCACTTTTTTTTCTTTCGTTTTTGACAGCTGTTGATGGTTTTGTCCTCCCGATTTACACCTCCTCTAGACATTTGTTTTGTTTTCTTATCCCATTATCATTTCCTTTTTATGTTTAGTATCATCTTTGACCTGAAATATAAACTGTTTTTCTCTCTACACAGATGCTGTCTGTCCTGCTGAGTGTTTTGTTTTTATTTCAGATTTCCAACATCTGCAGTACTTTGCTGTTGCCTACATTTTAATCTTTCGCAGTAGTATTTTAACAGAACATGAGCAGCGATTTTGTGAGCTGGTAACCGTCCCATAGAAAATATCCATGTTTGAAGCTTGCTTATTTTTAGATTATGTTCTATTTTTTTCCAGGGTTTAGGTATTGAACTGTTGGCCTGTAACATGATGGTCATCGATGCTAAGCAGTATTTTGTGGAGCTCCTTACTGCCCTATTTGGGACTCCATTAGTTAATATGGATTTATAAGCAAACAGCTAATTACAGGTGGGATTTGCTTTCAAAGGTTGTGACACTGTGGTATAGAGCTCCTGAAATACTCCTGGGTTCTACTCGTTATTCTACGCCCTTGGATATCTGGAGTATTGGCACAATATTTGCTGAAATGGCTACCAAAAGACCCCTCTTCCACGGGGACTCTGAAATTGATCAACTTTTCAGGATTTTCAGGTATGTCCTTTTTAATAGCATGCCAGAGTATGTCAAAACAAAAGCACTCAATTTCTGCAATGAACTCCAAGTTGTGCCCAAAATGACATGCTGCATTAAATTGTTTTGTCTATCACTGCCATTTTAGGTACCTGCTTCCATCCCGCCTCTCTGGTCTCCATGTGCTTCTGGAGATATTTGGCCTTTGCAATGCTCCCTTATTTATTTAAAAAAAAATCTGATTTCATAAAGCCATGACAATCTTAAGAGATCAATCTCTGCAATGCAATGTGACAGTGTGCAGCATCCTTTTGGGTTTAGTCTATGGAAGTGGGAAGCTATCTTTTTTATTTAGAGATACAGCACTGAAACAGGCCCTTCAGCCCACTGAGTCTGTGCCGACCATCAACCACCCATTTATACTAATCCTACACTAATCCCATATTCCTACCACATCCCCACCTGTCCCTATATTTCCCTACCACCTACCTATACTAGGGGCAATTTATAATGGCCAATTCACCTACTGACCTGCAAGTCTTTTGGCTGTGGGAGGAAACCGGAGCACCCGGAGAAACCCACGCAGACACATGGAGAACTTGCAAGCTCCACACAGGCAGTACCCAGAATTGAACCCGGGTCGCTGGAGCTGTGAGGCTGCGGTGCTAACCACTGTGCCGCCCATATGCTTTCCAGTGTGGGTTCAGAAAGTCCCCACTACTGAAGGCTACTGTTCAGAATTTACTGGATCCAACCTACACTCTAAAGGGAGCTTCCCTTGGATTTGTTTCTTAGCCTGCTTCAACAGAATTCACTGGCGTCAGTTTTGGGAGGCCTTGGCCTGAATCTATATTCAGATGTTCAGACTCACTCTTGGTATTTTTGTCTGAAGTGGTTATGAACCAGGTCTGAAAGGGTCTCTGAAGGTTGGGGTGCAGGGTCTAGTGGATTCTGTTATAACGTAGCTAAACTCGCTGTTTACTGAGCATGAGATGCTGAGTGATTCAGGTAGCTTGGCAATTTCAGTTTTTATTCTGCTGTCTCATTTCCCAACAGTCTGCTCTGCTGTAATTGAATTCATCTACCTATAAATTTTCATATCTAAAGAGCAGTAAGTGAGAATTTAATCTCCCTTTTGAATCAGTACTAATGGTGGAGTAGCAAGGAATTAGACCCAAAAGTGTGAAGATTCTTTTTCTCTTACTGCCGTGCCCTACGTTCTTAGATTGCTCAGGTTGTCTCCAGCTCCAGTCTCAATGTAAATCCCCATAATGTTGAATGGGGAAGGATCCCTGAATCAAACAGATCAGACCTCATACCCTGTTTGATGGTGGGAATTTCATTGAACTAGTTAGAAAAATGTATTACAATATCACCAAGCACAATTCTGCAGATGGTGGAAATACTCTGGTCAGGCAGCATCTGTGGAGATGGAAACAGAGTTGATGTTTCAGGTTGATCTTTCAGAACTGGGAAAACTTAAAAATGTAAGTAAGGAAAAGGGGGTGGGTGGAAAAAGAACAAAAGGAAAGCTGTGATAGGGTGAAATACAGGAGCGATTGCATGACACAAGAGTTGGTGGTGCAAGCTCAAAGGGAGGGGTATGGGGCAAGTGAAGAAACGAGACATGTGTCTTGAGGAGGTCTGAATGGCAGAATGACAAAATTCTGCTTTTGGACAGCAGCTACCAGGGAAAATGAGCCTAAACCCAAAACCTGCAAAGAGAAAGGAAACAAAATGGGGGCAGAGATTACAGTCTGAAATTGTTGAACTTCATGTTGAGTCTGGAAGGCTTTAGAGTGCCTTATTGAAAGATGAGGTGCTGTTCCTTGAATTTACATTGAGCTTCTTTGTCCTCATGCTCCTGTAGCGTTCCAGAGGTCAACAGGAGAGCTGCAGAATTAAAATGACAGGCAACCAGAAGCTTGGGTCATGCTTGCAGACTGAATGCAGAACAGTCACTCAATCTGTGGTCTCCCCAATGTAAAGCAGGTGGCATTGTGAGCAGTGAATACATTATACTAAATTGAAAGTAACTGTAGATCAGCTGGAAGGAGTGGTTGGGGCCTTGGATGATGGAGCAAGAGGAGGTTAAAGGGCAAGCATTGCATCTCCTGCACTTGCATGGAAAGGTGCTGTGGAAAGGGGATGTTGGGGGTGATCGCGGAGTGGACCAAGGTGTCGTGGAGAACGGTCCCTTTGGAATGCTAAAAGGGGAGGGAAAGGGAAGATGTGTTTGACATCATGCTGGAGATGGCAGAGGATGATTCCTTGAATGCGGAGAATAGTGGAGGGGATGAGGACAAGGGAACCCTATCTCTGTTCTGGGAGGGGAGGGGATGAGAGCAGAAGGGCAGGAAATGACAGATTGAGGGCCCTGTCAACCACAGTCGGGGGGGAAACCCTCAATTTGAGGAAAAAGGAAGACGTATCGCAAGTGCTGGTATGAAGGCTGCATCGTAACAGATGCAATGGAGGAACTGAGAGAATGGAATGGAGTCCTTAACACGAGGCAGGGTGAGAGGAGGTGTAGTTGAGGTATCTGTGGGAGTCGTTGGGCTTCTAGTGAATATTCGTTGATGGCCTATCCCCACAAATGGAGAAGCCGAGGAAGGGAAGAGTCGGAGATGGATCATGTGAAGGTGAGAAGGGTGGAAATTGGAAGCAAAGTTGATGCAAAGCCAGTTCAGGGTGCGAGCAGGAAATGGCACTGATACAATCAATGGTGAAGAGGGACTGTTCGGGCCTGGAAATTGGAAACTATTGAAGTGACAATACATTGGAAGAGTCATGGATGTAGGTGGGAGGAGATTGGACCGGGGAGAAAAAATAGTCGTGATAGGAAGAAATCAGTTTAGTGGGGCAGGAACAGGCTGTAACAACAGATCTACCAGGTCTGTCCTGTTTGTGCATCTTGGGAAGGAGGCAGAAATGGGCTGTTTAGTGTTGGTGAACTGAGGTTGGAGGCTATATCTCGAAGGGATGAGGTCAGTCACAGTCCTGGATACAATGCATTGATGTTTGGTGGCGGGGTCATGGTGCATGGGGACGTAGTCGAAAGTGTTGGAGAGTTGAGATTTTGCCTCTGCTAGGTAGACGCTGGTTCACCAAAGGCACCATCCTTGTCAACAGGTTTGATCGTGATGTAGCTGAGCGAACGGAGTGCAGACAAGTTGGAGTGAATGAGGGGAGCAGAGAAATTGAGATCGCTGTTGACATGCTGACAGTTCTTAGTGAAAAGATCGAGAGAGTAAGAGGCTGGACGGAGAATACAGGAGATGGATAAAAGGGTCTGCTGTGTCGGGTGGGAGGGTTGGTGAACACCTGGCCAAAGAAGCAAAGATGACAGAAGAAGAGCTCAGCGTTGTGCTGAGCTCAATTCATTGAGGTGGGGGAAGAAAGATCCAGAGTGGAGGGGCATTGCAAACCATGAGTTGCTGAAGCTTGGGGTCCTTCACGCCTGAAAGGAAGAAGGTTTTTTTTGTTAAATAGTCTGATGAGACAAGGGATGAAATTAAACTGTAGACCAGGATGGTTTTTAAATAGTTGGTGCTGCTGAAGAGACAGGTCTAGAGTGTGCGTGCGGCATGGCATTGAGTGTGGATCTCCAGGCTGTGGTGAAAACAGCAGTTCGAAGAGCACCCAGATCCACTTCTCAATCAGCCCCATGTCCCGCTTTCCCATGGCACCTTTCCATGCAAACGCAGGAGATGCAACACCTGCCCTTTTACTCACTTTCATCACCGTCCAAGGCCCCAAACGCTGCTTCCAGGTGAAACTTTCAATTTAGTATACAGTATTCAGTACTCTGTGGTCTGCCCTAAACTAGGGAGACCAAATGCACCTTCATTCAGTCCGCAAGTATAATCGCAAGCTTCCGTCCGGTCACCTGTCATTTTAATTCGCTGCCTTGCGCTCTCGCTGGTTCCTCTGCCCTCAGTCTCCTGCAGTGTTCCAATGAAGCTCAAGGAACAGCACCTCACCTTTTGATTAGGCACTTTTCCAGTCTTCTGGAATCATAGAAAGTTTAAGGCACAGAAAGAGGCCACTTTGCCCATTGTGTCTGTGCTGGCTGAAAAACGATCCTCCTATTCTAATCCCACCTTCTAGCATTTGGTCCGTAGCCCTGCAGCTTACACCACCTCCGGTGCATATCCAGACTCTTTTTGAATGAGTTGAGGGTCTCTGCCTCAACTACCCTTTCTGGCAGTGAGTTCCAGACCACCACCACCCTTTGGGTGAAAAGGTTTTTTCTCATCTCCCTCTAATTTTTCTACCAATCACTTCATATCTATGCCCCCTAGTCACTGACCCTTCTACTAAGGTGACTTGGCCCTTCACCTCCACTCTGTCTAGGCCCCTCAAAATTTTGTGCATTTCAATCAGATCTCCCCTCAGCCTTCTCTGTTCCAAGGAGAACAACCCCAGCCTATCCAATCTTTCCTCATAGCTGCATTTTCCAGTCCTGGCAACATCCTCGTAAATCTCCTCTGTACCCTCACTAGTGCATTGACATCCTTTCTGTAATGAGGTGACCAGAACTGCACACAGTACACTGGTTGTGGCCTAACCAATGAGTTATACAGTTCCAGCATAGCCTCCCTGCTCTTATATTCTATACCTCGGCTAATAAAGGAAAAAATTCCACATGCCTTCTCGACCACCTTATCGACCTGAGCTGCTACCTTCAGGGATCTGTGGACGTTCACTCCAAGGTCCCTTACTTCCTCTGCACTTCTCAGTATTTTCCTATTCATGTATTCCTTTGCCTCCTTTGACTTCCCCAAATGCATCACCTCACACTTCTCCAGGTTGAATTCTATTTGCCACTTTTCTGCCCATCTGACCAGACCAATATCTCCCTGCAGCTATCCTCGCTATCTACCACACGGCCAATCTTCTTGTCCGCAAACTTCTTGATCATGCCCCCTACATCTAGGTCCAAATTGTTAATATACACCACAAAAAGCGGGGGACCCAGTACTGAGGCCTACAGAATGCCACTGGAAACAGCTCTCCAGTCACAAAAATACCCGTCAATGATTACCCTTTGTTTCCTGCCGCTGAGCCAATTTTGTATCCACCTTGCTGTATTGCCCTGGATCCCATGGGATTTTATTTTTTTAACCAGTCTGCCATGTGGGACCTTGTCAAAAGTCTTGCTAAAATCCATCTCAACCATATCAACTGCACTACCCTCATCTACCTTGTTACTACTTCAAAAATTTGATCAAGTTGGTCAAACAAGATCTTCCTTTAACAAATCCATGCTGACTATCCTTGATTAACCTGTGCCTTTCTAAGTGACAGTTTATCCTGTCTCTCAGAATAGATTCCAATAATTTGCCCACTACTGAGGTTAGATTAACTGGCTTGTAATTATTCTGTCTATCCTTTGCTCCCATTTTAAACAGAGGTACAATTTAGTAGTTCTCCAATCCTTGGCACCACACCTGTATCCAGTGAGGACTGGAAAATGATGGTCAGACCCTCTGCTATTTCCTTAAAATAAAAGCAAAATACTGCGGATGCTGGAAATCTGAAATCAAAACAAGAAATGCTGGAAATACTCAGCAGGTCTGGCAGCATCAGTTCTGAAGAAGGGTCACTGACCTGAAACATTAACTCTGCTTCTCTCTCTCCACAGATGCTGCCAGACCTGCTGAGTATTTCCAGCATTTCTTGTTTTTATCTCTGCTATTTCTTCTCTTGCTTCTTTTAATAGCCTAGGATGCGTTTCATCTGGCCCTGGTGATTTATCAACTTTTAAGGATGCTAATCACATTAATACTCAACATTGAGTTCAACAATTTTAAACCCTAACCTCTACCCCCATTTTCTGTTTCCTTTTGTCTTTGCAGGTTTCAGTTTTAGTCTTGTTTTTCTCTTGTTTTTGCTTTCAGATGGCAGCTGTTTGTCATTCTGCCACTTGCACACCTTGAGACACATCTTTTGTTTCTTCACTTGTCCCATTACCACTTCCATTGGCCTTGTAGTCCCAACGCTCTCGTTCCTTTTCCTACCCTTCTCCCCCACCCTTTCACTTGCTTAAAACCTGTTACACTTCTAACCTTTCCCAGTTTTGATGGAAGGTCATTGACATGAAACATTAACCCTGTTTGTCTTTCCACAGCTGCTGCCTGAACTGAGTATTTCTAGTATTTTCTGTATTAAAATATTTCTCTGCAGCAGTTGAATGCTTTTTCCTTTAATGTACTAACTTTCAAATTAAAAGCATTATTTGTCATTAATGTCAGACAGCACTGGAAGCCACTCAGTTTGAGTGAATTTAAGCATCCCTGACACTGTCCTCATGGCAGTTATCTGCATGTCCACAGTCTCTGTATGGCGCTGCAGAACCATGAGGAAGAGCAGTATTGTGCAGCAGAGTAGACTAGGGCCACCGTTGCAGTGCGAAGGTTTCTGGCTGTGTTTTCCCCCCATGACGTTATCCCATGTTTCCGGACCAGGTTTGCCCTGGTTTTTACTTTGTGGCTGATGTTGATGAAGATTCTGTCCACAGTAACATCCAGCTGTTTTGGGTGGTGCGGTTGGTAGTCCATGGCTAGGTCACCTTACTCGGAAGGAAAAATTGAGTCCTCTCCCAACACCATTGGTGTTCAGATGGAACACTGACACAACTGTCTTCTCTGGATCGGAATAGAGGTGCCAGCTCCCTAGAGAGCGTCCTACTCGCTTCCTCAAGCATTAATGCCTGTATCAGCAGTGCTATATCATCAGCATAGACAGAATTCTGGGATTTGCTGCAGGGCATGTCCACCATATAAATGTCGAAAAAAGCTGGTGCGAGCACTGACCCCTGTGGCAGACCATTGAGTGTCCATGTTCGGCTGGTCTTGTCTCTAAGACAAACACACAACTTGCAGTTGCTTGTTCAGGG
This sequence comes from Heterodontus francisci, assembly GCF_036365525.1. Lineage (NCBI taxonomy): Eukaryota > Metazoa > Chordata > Chondrichthyes > Heterodontiformes > Heterodontidae > Heterodontus > Heterodontus francisci. Next base: position 24,811,166 of record NC_090390.1, on the reverse strand, counting down.
CTTGATAAACCCAAGAGCTTCATGCTGCTGAGTTGTTGAAAGCTTCAGTATCAGGCATTCATGCCAGACAGTGTCGTATGCTGATGACGGACAGCTCTGTGAAACTAACTCCAGCCTTCATCTGCTTCTGGCACCCTTCTTCAGTGATAGTAAATGCAAGGACCTGATCAGGGCAGCTTCTTCCTTCTCTGAAGCCTGCCTGCTATTTGGGAGTTTGGCTTCTAGAACCAATTTAATCAAGTTAAGAACAAGCCATCCAATCACCTTGTAGACCATGGACAGGAGAGCAATGGAGACTATAGCTTTTGGGAGCGTGGACTGACTTTAGGTTGGCAATGACTTTGGAATGACGCCAGACTTCTGGGATTATCCCAGTGTCAAGGAGTTGGAGAGTTTGGCAGGCCACGTTGTTGCATAAGGTTCACATGCAAGGTAGCATTGAGGCACCTTATCAGAATTTAAAAACTTGACTTGCCTCCTTACAGGACCCTGGGCACACCAAACAATGACATCTGGCCAGAGGTTGAGACTTTGCCAGATTACAAGAATACCTTCCCCAAGTGGAAAGCAGGAAGCTTGTCACAAGTGAAGAATATAGATGTAAATGGCCTTGACCTGCTAGCAGTAAGTGGATTTTGCAAATAATTCCTCTGCTTTCTTTCACTATTTGGGATTAGAAAATGTGAATTCATTCATCCTGCATTGCAGTAATACCAACCAAAACTTTAAATTCCCTACTATAACCAGCTCTGATCAATATTTATTTGTAGACATATTTGTTTTTTATGCCCTAGGGTGATGGTTTCAGCTTTTAACAGTTTACTGCTGCAATTAGACTATCAATACTAATTTGTAGTACATTTTTGCATTATACAGTCGACTGTTAATTGGAAGTAATGTTTGTTTATGCTCCAATTATTCAGCAATTTGAATAAAACCAATTTGCATTGAGATGAGTATACTATATTTGATAGCACTGAAAGTAATCAAGAGTGAAGCTTGTGCTGATGTAAACCTCATCAAATATGAAATAGCTATCATGAACAAAATGTAATGAACCGAGCAAGCTTATACACACATTCAGGAATGTCAGCTACTACGTTCAGCTGCTGCTTGTTCAGGGTAAACTGTACTTGTGAAATTCATACCTAAATAGAAATAAACTAGACAAAGCTAAATATTTCCTCAGACCTTTGCAATGAAGCATTTACTTGTTGGAATTTTTAAGCTTACAATATTGATCATTTTTATGATTTGGCTTATATATTCCCATTAAATTCTAAAACCGGGATGGCTTGTTATGCCAGCTGTGAGAAATAATGCAACAGTATCATCTCAATATTTTTTCTAATGTAATGTTTCTTTTACCAGAAAATGTTGGTTTATGATCCTGCCAGAAGAATCTCTGCCAAGGAAGCTTTGCGTCACCCATATTTTGATGACTTGGATAAGTCCAGTCTCCCTGCCAATATACAAAGGAATTGATGCTTATTGAAAGGCAACTGTGTGTCTCCCTGTTTGGCAGTGAAACTGTGGGCAATTGCTAAAAACATCAGGACCATTTTGTCCCACCAATTTTTTTAAAAAAATCTGGTTGTAACCATTTCTGTTAAACCTCTGTAGATTTGTCTGTTCATATCTATGTATTTCTTTCCTTCTGACTATACTACATAGTTGCACAAAATTGAACCTGCTTTTGTACTTGTATAACTTGTAAATATGAATAAAGGCTTACCATACACCATATTGCTGATAGACTAGGCTAAGTTTCTTTTGATGGAGACCCCAGATATGGTTGATATATGAATTTGTAAGCAGGTCAGAGGTGAAAATCTCCTATCTTAGCAGCTGTATTTGAAATTGGTTGTCCTTGTGTATTTTTAAATTACAAAATTATATTGTATAATATAACAGGGCCATTCACTATTCCCAGTTTCCTGCCTTATATGACCAATGTAAATTTTATTTTTCAACCAGAAATGATTAAAGCAAACAACTGAAGTCAAATCAATTATCAGGGTCCCTCACCCATTAGAAGCTAGAGACCATATGATTTTTTTTTCTTTTGAAGTTCAATACTGTTTCACCAATGGGGATGCACCTGGCCTCTACTGGTTCCTTACTGTGCAATGATCTGGCTGAAGTTTGGAAGTTAGCAGTTAGGAAATTTGAACCTACATCCTATTCAGACATTGTACCATTATGCTATCCTGCACTATTTGTAGATGGTGGATGAACAGAGCAAAGCAGAAAGAATGGTGATTGTCCACTTTTTGATTTCATCTGAGTATAGTTCATGCTCAAATGTCCTACCTTTCTCACTCCTCATTTATCAACTTGTTTTCTGCTGCTTCTATCAAATGAACTGAGGTGCACATATCCAGAATTGAGGTATTGCAGACTAAGGTGCATGAACTAACAGCCATGGTGATGAAGAGGAGGATATTAACTTGGTTCCTCCAAATTAAGAGTGCAGCCAAGAAGTCTTTTTTTTAATTTTTATTTAATGGTTCATTTCTTTATAGTGTTTTAGTACTTCAACCTACATTTGAAGTACTTTTTCAAGATGCTGATATTTAGTGATAAACACTTAAGCTCTTGGTAAAGCTACATTTTTAAATGTTTTCATTTGGAATTCTGCATAGAACTTGACCAAGGACAGTTTTCACTTTTTATAGGAACTGAAGCTATTTGTTTTTAATTGTGCTTTCCTTCCATGGAAGTAGTTTAAAGCTATATTCAAAGGGAGGGGGAGCCCACACTCAAATTCCCTCAATCTGAGCTACTTGCCTGCATTAGTGCAGATTTTCCTTTTTTCCAATTAAATCCAAAGTTTCAGATTATGCCTCCAATTGAAATGAGATGCTGCAGTTTATGCCTGAAATGGTACCAAGAAGCAAAATCCAAGATTAAGAATTTCATGGAAAATATAATATGGTACCAGCCCATTTTCCCCACTGACTGCCTGCCTCTCTCCCCTCCTTCCTAACCTTTTGAGTTTCTCTACTGTACTGAACACTAATCTATCTCCCACACTTCTTCCTCACCTGTTTTTAATCCTGAGATTATCATCCGACATGTTAAGGATGGTGCATGGACCTCTGACTGAGGAAATTGACCAACTATGTGCTGCTTTCGTATCAGTCTGGGCCAGGACCTGTGGCTATTTTTCAGATTTACCAGCATCACTTTACCCTTCCTTCCAATTGCTCCCAAACACCCTGCAGCCATGCCGTTCCAGTTTGCTCCTACCCCGCCCCGGAATATAATCTTGTACCTTAACTTTACTCTTAGTTTCCTAGCCCCTTTTGCCCTGTTTTGTTTGAGGCCCAATAATGATTGATATGGTCCAGCCAGATTTGGGTGGTTAATAGTTAAATTAGTTGGACTTGAACAAAGTTGGCAGGGAGACCAGGAGAAATGACCAAGATGAGAGAAAGTAAAGATTTTATTGGGGATGAGTCATGAGCTGATTGGCAGCTGCAGAAGTAAATGGAGGGCCAAATGCTAGGCAGTTGGCAGCTTGAAAGTGCAATTGTAAGTTACTTGAGTTTTTTTCAAGGGGTGTATGTAGAAGGAAATAGTTAAAGGGGGTGGGCTTGTGAGTGGTGAGAAGTACAAAGAAATAGTCTCAATGCAATCTGACCATTAAAGATGAAGAGTGGTAAAGAACAAGCAAGGAGTGGAACAAGGTGAAGTGCTCAAAGGAAGAGAAGGTACCAGAGGAATAGGGGGAGAAATTTAGGTGTAATTTAAGTGGAGGGCAACCATTCCACAATGAGTGGGACAAGTGTTGTGAAGTATAGCTAGGCATGGAAGCTTCAGTAAGGGGTAAGGTAATACCAGCCATGAGCTAAGTTTCATTCAAAGTCAGAATATCAATGCAATCATGTGCAACAAGGGCATGGATGCCAAGGGCCTTGATTGCGAGTGAGTGAACATTCTTGTGCAAAATGCAGCAGGGGATGTTGATAATCTGAGGGGTAGTGTCTGGGATTGAGAGAGACAGAAAGGAGGTTGGGGAGTTTAACCCCCAGTGTATGTTCTGGGTGTTAATGTTGGTGAGAAAGAAGACAGGGCAGTTGAACTGGTCCCATAAGGAATCAGCAACAGGGACGTGGAATCCCTTTGGAGATTGCCTAGAGGCACAGAGAGTAGCTGTGGCCTTATCTAAGGGAGATTCCAACCCGCGATGAAGGCAGGGGAGTAAGAAAACCGAGGAGTATCTCCAATCCGTCTTCAGTCTCCCTTTTCTCTCGAGTCCTTGAATTTGTTATCACCTTCCAAATCCATTCCCATTTTTCCCAAACTCCATGTTTGAATCACCAGAATCAGGTTTCTGCCCCTACCAAAACAGCTCTTACTAAAGTCACAAGTGATACCCAATGTTACTGTGATAAAGGTAAACTTTTTTTTCTCTCCTCGTCCTTCTCAACCAGTCTACAGCCTTTGATACAATTGACCACAACATCCTCCAAGGTCTCTCTGCTGTCCAGCTGGGTGGGCTGCTCTCACCTGGTTCTATTCCAATCTATCTAATCGTAACCAGAGAATCACTTTCAATGGCTTCTCTTCCTACTCCTGCACCATTACCTCCAGTGTCCCCCAAGGATCTATCTTTGGCCCCTTCCTATTTCTCATCGTTCTGCCCCTTGGCGACATCTGAAAGCACGGCGTTAGTTTTCAAATGTACACTGATGTCAGTGTTCTACCTCACCACCACTGTTCTCAACTCTTCCATTGTTGCTAAATTATCAGTTTGCTTATCTGATATCCAGTACTGGGTGAGCAGAAATTTCCTCCAATTAAATATTGTGAAGACTGAAGCCATTGTTTTCGGTCCCCGCTCCAAGCTCCATTCCCTGGTTACCGAATCCGTCCCTCTCTGACGACAGTCTGAGATTAAGCCAGTTTGTTTGCAACCTTGGTGTCACATTTGACCCAGCGATTAGCTTCCGACTCATTTATGCCATCACTAAGACCACCTATTTCCACCTCCACAACTTTGCCCCATCTCAGCTCATCTGCTGAAAACCTCATTCATTACCTGTAGACATGACTATTCCAACGCACTCCTGGCTGGTCTCCCACATTCTACTCTCCATAAACTTGAGGTCATCCGAAATTCTGCTGCCTGTGTCTTTAATTTGCACCAAGTCCCGTTCACCTATCACCCCTGTGCTCACTGACCTCTGCAGGCTCTCGGTCAAGCAATATCTTGATAAAATTCTCATCCTCGTTTTCAAATCTGTCCAAGGCCTCACCCCTCCCTATCTCTGTACTCTCCTCCAGCCTCACAACTCCAACATATCTGTGCTCCTCTAATTCTGGCCTCTTGTGCACCCCTGATTTTAATCACTCCACCACTGGTGGCCACTCCTTCAGTTGCCTTGGCCCCAAGCTCTGGAAAGCCCTCCCTACACCTCTCCTCCTTTAAGACACTCCTTAAAACCTACCTCTTTGACTGAGCTTTTGGTCATCTGCCTAATCTTGTGTGGCTCGGTGTCATACTTTATTTAATGATCCTGTGAAGTGCCTTTTTGGATACTTTATTAGGTTACAGGTGCTATATAAATAAAAGTTTTTGTTGTTGAGTAATATGTCAAGGTTTGGATTGGAGGGGCAAAGTACCCGATAGGGTAACTGGAAGGGGAGAGAAACATCAAAATACAGTTAAGTGAGCATTGCCCGACCAATGATGGCCCAACATGTTTTGCTGCTATCTTGTTATTTATTGCTTGAGGAAACAATTTATTTTCAAGGGGAAAGGTTCGTTTTAAGCAGTAAGTTTCCTCCTGAAAATTTTATATTTCAGTTGGAGCTTAGAATATACAGTTTCTGTTTCATGTGGGTTGAATCAAGTCCGACCACTAGATGTCATGGCAGTGCTGTTATTAAATAAGCATATTTTTATACTTTCATAAGCTGTTGTCAATTCCCCCATAACACATCTGAAAGAATTGAACCAAATAATTCCATATACATAGTGGTATCAGACACATTCAAACCTCAATGAAAATATTGAATGAATGTTATAGTAAAGTTAGATTTTCTATTCATACAATAAGTTAAAATTTCATCTGTTTGCTGTTAACAAGTTAAAGTATGATTTCCTATGAATGATAAGGCATTTTAACAAAGCAAGTGAAGTGCTGAACTATAAAGCCAAAACAGTGAAGTACAAAGTGGATAAGTCCTGGGCAGGTGAGGGCTGTTTGGGGTCTGGCAACACTGCAGGAATTGTTGGTTCCTGCTGGCTGGGGACTGGCAACATTTGAGGGTTGGGAGGTGTGAGTGGTTCTGGAGTGTAAAGCAATGAGTGTAGCTTATGCCTTGCTCCACTGGGAGAAGGTGGTGCTGATCAGTGGATGGACCTGGGAATAGGACAAAGGGGCAGACCTGTGTTTGTGCATTGTGCTGGAGGCCTGTGTATACATTGTAATGTTGGCTGTCAGCATGCTGGCTCCGAGAGATTGTGGTCCAATACTTAGAACACCTTTTCCAAAATATATTGCAGAGATGACCAGGGTATGTGCCACGGTTTCAGAGCCCACATTATCAAGATGAAACTATTGTTCCCATTAACTTGCAGCTATCTCAAGTTGCTGATAATTATTCTTGAGATTCTGATTTAGGATTTATCTGCCAGTGGCAAGGAAAGTCATTTCCAAACCTCCAGACTCATATTTATTTTTTGTTCCTGGTTTGAATTAAAGGGTGAACTAGGATTGAGTTGTCAGAGCTCAGGGCTGCATGTGGTTCATTAATCACAGCTAGATACCCCTGATTTAGTGGATGCTTAGCTGAAAAATGGAGGCTCCAGGAACTGAGAAGAGCACAAAGCCTCAGGCATTAGAGAAGGTTGCAGTTTGAATGGGCATATTTGTGGGTTCTTTATTTTTACAAAGCCCCCTACACGTCCACCCCCCCCCCCAACTTTTCCACCCTGGGCTCATTCTACCTCCAGCCCAGAATACACCACAATTGTTTACATACCCATTCCAACAGTCAACTCTCAACCACTTTACTACTGTTTGGCTTAGTGCTTGCAGACCATGTCCACAGCTCCCTTCCTTCGGATGTCACCTCCAAGTGCGAGTAGCTCATGAACTTCTTTGTCTCTAAGAGTGAGACCATCCATTCAACTGTCTTTGCTGCTTCCCTCCATTCTCATGGCTCACCAAACGAAACTTTCTCTTAAAATCACACCACTGTCCTAGCCCTGAACTCTCATAATTCTCTAATTCATCTGGTACCCTCTCTGAACTTATCTTGTCCATGAGGCCCACCTCCTGCTCCCTTGACCCTATTTCCACTAAACTGCTGACCACCCAACTTCCCTTCCTGCCCCCCTCGTTAGCTGATATTAATGGCTGCTTCTTGGGAACTGTCGTCCTCCCCTTCAAATCTGACAATCATCCCCACACTCGAAAAACCAACCCATGCCCCTTCTCTCTTTGCAGACTATGCCCCCATTGCAACAATGATAAATAATGAAGTACCATGCCCCAAAATGTTTTGCAGGAACTTTATCAAACAATAGGGCGGCGCAGTGGTTAGCACCGCAGCCTCACAGCTCCAGTGACCCGGGTTCAATTCTGGGTACTGCCTGTGTGGAGTTTGCAAGTTCTCCCTGTGTTTCCTCCGGGTGCTCCGGTTTCCTCCCACATGCCAAAGACTTGCAGGTTGATAAGTAAATTGGCCATTAGCAATTGCCCCTAGTATAGGTACGTGGTAGGGAAATATAGGGACAGGTGGGGATGTGGTAGGAATATGGGATTAGTGTAGGATTAGTATAAATGGGTGGTTGATGGTCGGCACAGACTCGGTGGGCCGAAGGGCCTGTTTCAGTGCTGTATCTCTAAACTAAACTAAACTAAAAATAGACACAGAGCCACAAGTAGGTTTTAGGGCAGATGACCAAAGCTTGGTCAGAGGTTTTAAGTTGTGTGTTTAGGGAAGAACATGGCAGAGAGCTTTAGTTGGAAATTCCAAAGCTTAGGGCCTCAGCAGCAGAAAACACAGCCATCAAAGGTGGAGCGACTAAAATTGGGATTGCGCGTAAGGCCAAAATTGGAGGAGTGCAGGTATCTTGGAAGGTTGTGGGCTGGAGGAGTTGAGAGGTGAGGCAATGGAAAGATTTGAAAATGGATGAGAATTTAAAAATTGTGGCATTACTTAACTGGGAGCCAATGTAGGTCACTGAGCACAGGGATGATGGGTGAATGGGACTTGATGCGAGTTGGGATATGGGCAGCAAAGTTTTGGATGACAAGTTTGTGGAAGATGGGAGGCTATCCAGGAGCATGTTGGAATAATTAAGTCTAGAGGTAATTGAAGTAAGGAGTTGCACTTTCAGAGAGCCGGTGCAGACACGATGGGCTGAATGGCCTCCTTCTGCACTGTAACGATTCTGTGTTTCACAGTAACAGTGAGCTGAGGCGATGGTGAAGTCGAGTGATTTTACAGAGGTGTAAATAAGGAGTTTTTGTGACAGTTCAAATATGTGGGTTAGAAGCTCATGTGACACCAAGTTTGCGAACAGTCTGGTTCAGCCTCAGACAGTTGCCAAGGAGAGGGAAAGAGTCAGTAACTAGGGAATAGTGGTTGTGGTGGGGACCGAAGACAATGGTTTCAGTCTTCCCAATATTTAGGTGGTGGAAATTCCTGCTCATCCAGTACTGGATGCCAGACAAACAGTCTGACAATTTAGAGGCAGTGGAGGAGTAGAGAGATATGGTGGTGGGATAGAGCTGGGTGTCATGAGCATACATGTGGAACCTGAAGCTGTGTTTTTGGATAATGTCACCAAGGGGCAGCATGTAGTTGAGAAATAGGAGGAGGTCAAGGATAAATCCTTGGGGGACACCAGAGTTAACAGTGCAGGAGTGGGAAGAGAAGCTATTGCAGGAGATTCTCTAGCTACAGTTGGATAGATAAGAATGAGGCAAGTGCAGTCACACCCAGCTGGCCAACAGGAGGTAGTGTACACACATACAGTACTGTACTAGAGTCCTGACACTGATAATTTTATATTTTTTATATAAATACTGTATATTTTATAATAATTAATCACTCAGGACCTTCCTGGTCTCTGCATCTCAGCTGCTCACTGGATAAACTTGCAGCAAGTATTTCAACCTGTAAAGCAGGAGTCTGGGTAATGTATAATATTTTCTGAGTTTTCGGGCAATTGCTGTGTTTATTTTAAGCAATACAGCTACTGGTATAGTGTGGCACAACCTGTCTGGGCACAACTCCATGGGTTTCTATTTAACTTGTGACCAAACAATCACTGATTTCGTGGCTCCAAGCTTCATCTTTTTAAACAACCTTTCAAGTCCAATTACAGTTGTTGTTGCTTATCTGCAAAAACTGAAAAAGTGAAAAACTGATTCGGAATCGGAAGGTAGGTAAAGTGAACATTCTGGTGGTCGGGTCTGGCTCGGCTCGGGTCGGGCTTGGGGAAAAATGGAAGGACTCTGGCCAGGTCGGGCTCGGGTCCACTGTGGTTCTGTTGGGTTTTTTTTCCTGACCTGAGCAGGCCTTCCAGGATTTTGACCCAGCGACAGTGAAGGAACGGCAATATAGTTCCAAGTCAGGAAGGTCTGTGACTTGGAGGGATACTTGCAGGTGGTGGTGTTCCCATGCATTTGCTGCCCTTGTCCTTCCAGTTGGTAGAAGTCGCGGGTTTGGAAGGTGCTGTCTAAGGAGCCTTGGTGCGTTGCTGCAGTGCATCTTGTAGATGGTACACACTGCTGCCACTGTGCTTCAGTGGTGAAGGGAGTGAATGCTTGTGGATGAGGTGCCAATCAAGCGGGCTGCTTTGTCCTGGATGGTGTCGAGCTTCTTGAGTGTTGTTGGAGTCGCACCCATCCAGGCAAGTGGAAAGTATTCCATCACACTCCTGACTTGTGCCTTGTAGATGGTGGACAGACTTTGGGGAGTCAGGAGGTGAGTTACTTGCCACAGGATTCCTAGCCTCTGACATGATCTTGTAGTCACGGTATTTATATGGCTACTCCAGTTCAGTTTCTGGTCAATGGTAGCCCCGAGGATGTTGATAGTGGGGGATTCAGCGATGGTAATGCCTTTGAATGTCAAGGGGAGATGGTTAGATTCTCTCTTGTTGGAGATGGTCATTGCCTGGCACTTGAGTGGCGCAAATGGACTCACCACTTATCAACCTAAACCTGGATATTATCCAGGTTTTGCTGCATTTCTATACGGACTGCTTCAGTATCTGAGGATTCGCGAATGGTGCTGAACATTGTGCAATCATCAGCCAACATTCCCACTTATGAACTTATGATTGAAGGAAGATGGTTGGGCCTAGGACACTACCCTGAGGAACTCCTGCAGTGAAGTCCTGGAGCTCAGATGATTGACCTCCAACAACCACAACAATCTTCATTTGCGCTAGGTATGACTCCAACCAGTGGAGAGTTTTCCCCGATTCCCATTGACCTCAGTTTTGCTAGGCTCCTTGATGCCATACACGGTCAAATGCTGCCTTGATGTCAAGGGCAGTCACTCTCACCTCACCTCTTGAGTTCAGCTCTTTTGTCCATGTTTGAACCAAGGCTGTAATGAGGTCAGGAGCTGACTGGCCCTGGCGGAACCCAAACTGAGCGTCACTGAGCAGGTTATTGCTAAGCAAGTGCTGCTTGATGGCACTGTTGAAGACACCTTCCATCACTTTACTGATGATAGAGAGTAGGCTGATGGGGCGGTAATTGGCCAGATTGGATTTGCCCTGTTTTTTGTGTACAGGACATACCTGGGCAATTTTCCACATTGCTGTGTAGATGCCAGTGTTGTAGCTGTACTGGAACAGCTTGGCTAGGGGTGCAGCGAGTTCTGGAGCACTGGTCTTCAGTACTATTGCCGGAATATTGTCAGGGCCCATAGCTTTTGCAGTATCCAGTGCCTTCAGTCGTTTCTTGATACCACATGGAGTGAATCGAATTGGCTTAAGTCTGGCATCTGTGATGCTGGGGACTTCAGGAGGAGGCCGAGATGGATCATCAACTTGGCATTTCTGGCTGAAGATTGTTGCAAATGCTTCAGCCTTATTTTTATTTAGAGATACAGCACTGAAACAGGCCTTTCGGCCCACCAAGTCGGTGCTGACCAACAACCGCCCATTTGGATTAACCCTCCAGTTAGTTGTTTAATTGTCCATCACCATTCACGGCTGGATGTGGCAGGATTGCAGAGCTTAGATCTGATCCGTTGGTTATGGGATCGCTTAGCTCTGTCTATCGCATGCTGCTTACGCAGTTTGGCACGCAGATAGTCCTGTGTTGTGGCTTCACCAGGTTGACACCATATTTTGAGTTATGCCTGGTGCTGCTCCTAGCATGCCCTCCTGCACTCTTCATTGAACCAGAGTTGGTCTCCTGGCTTGATGGTAATGGTAAAGTGGGGGATATGCCGGGCTATGAGGTTACAGATTGTGGTTGAGTACAATTCTGCTGCTGCTGATGGCCCACAGCGCCTCATGGATGCCCAGTTTTGCATTGCTAGAGCTGTTCGAAATCTATCCCATTTAGCACGGTGATAGTGCCACACAACACGATGGAGGGTATCCTCAACGTGAAGGCGGGACTTTGTCTCCACAAGGACTGTGCAGTGGTCACTCCTACCAATAGTCATGGACAGAAGCATCTGCAGCACGCAGATTGGTGAGGACGAGGTCAAGTATGTTTTTCCCTCATGTTGGTTCCCCCAGCACCTGCCGCAGACCCCGTCTAGCAGCTATGTCCTTTAGGACTCGGCCAGCTCAGTCAATAGTGGTGCTACCGAGCCACTCTCGCTATCAAGACAGCATTTGACCAACTGTGGCATCAAGGAGCCCTAGCAAAATTTAAGTCAATTGGAATCAGGGGGAAAACTCTCCACTGGTTGGAATCATACCTAGCACAAAGAAAGATGGTTGTGGTTGTTGGAGGTCAATCATCTCAGCCCCAGGACATTGAAGCAGGATATCCTCAGGGTAGTGTCCTAGGTCCAAACATCTTCAGCTCCTTCATTAATGATCATCCCTCCAACATAAGATCAGAGTGGGGATGTTCGCTGATGCAGTGTTCAGTACCATTTGCAACTCTTCAGATACTGAAGCAGTCTGCAAATCATTCAGGCTTGGACTGATAAGTGGCAAGTAACATGCGTGCCACACAAGTGCCAGCAATGACCATCCGCAACGAGAGAATCTAAACCATCTCACCTTGACATTCCACAGCATTACCATCGCTGAATCCCCCACCATCAACATCCTGGGGGTAACCATTCACCAGAAACTTAACTGGACCAGCCATATAATTACAGTAGCTGCAACAGCAGGACAGAGGCTTGGGAATTCTGCAGTAAGCAACTCACCTCGTGACTCCCAACTGCTTGTCCACCATCTCCAAGTCAGGGGTGTGATGGAATACTCTCCACTTGCCTGGATAAATGCAGCTCCAACAACACAAGAAGCTTGACACCATCCAAGACAAAGCAACCCGCTTCATTGCACTCTATCCATCATATTAAGCATTCATTCCCTCCTCCACTGCTGCACAGTGGCAGCAGTGTGTACCATCTACAAGATGCACTGCAGCAACTCATCATTCTCTTTTGACAGCACATTACAAACCAGCAATCTCTACCACCTAGATGGGCAAAGGCAGTAGGCACATGGGAAAACCACCACCTGAAGTTCACCTGCAAGTCACACAGCATCCTGACTTGGAACTATATCACCGTTCCTTCAGTCACTGGATCAAAATCCTGGAACTCCCTTCCTAACAGCACTCGGGGTGTACCAACACCAGATGAATTGCAGTTCAAGCAGGCGGCTCACCACCACCTTCTCAAGGGCAGTCAGGGATGGGCAATAAATGCTGGCCTTGCCAATAATGCTCGCATTCTAAAAAGATAAAAAGAAACCTCCTCCAGCCCGACAACACTATAGACCTTTGTGCTCCTCTAATTCTGATTTCATGTGCATCCCCAATTTTAAATTATTTTGTCAGCTGTCTAGGACGTAAGCTCTGGAGTTCCCTCCCTAAACCTCTCCATCTCTGTAACTCTCTCTTGCTTTACGATGCTCCTTAAAAACCTACCTTTTTGACCAAGTCTTTGGGCACCTGTTCTAATACCTCCTTATATGGCTGTGTCAAATTTTGTTTCGTGCTCCTGTGAAGCACCTTGGGCTGTTTTTACTATTTTAACATCCTGCAAAAATGCAACCTGTCGATTTGTAATGATGGTGACGTTGTGGACTGTTTTACATTTGTATTTTGTACCAATAATGCTGTGAAATTTATTTGCTGGCTCTCAAGTCTCATCGAGAATTTGCTATTTATCAAGCTGCTGATCTGAGTATCTGTCTTGTAAGATTTTGTAATTCAACTGTTGCTTTATGACCCATGTGAATATTTATTTTGTTTTCAGAAGCATAGTTTTTTTTTTTAAGTCTGCAGGGTATTGTCAGTTCACTGTACATCATATTTTGCTTACTTTGAATGTCCCCTCAGTTTTAACCTACCCGTTCCTGAAAGTGCAGACTTTCTGCTGGGGCAATGATCCTATGGAAGTCAAAGACCCTCTGCTGCCTAGCGCGAAAGAACATTTTTTTATTGAAGTCAGACAGTGAGTGTCAGACAAGGCTATTTGACTGTGGGGGTATCAACTGAGCCTGACTCTAACTAACCTTTCCTCTCCCTTAAGCCAAACAGAGTCCTCCTTGACTATAGCATCTAACTCAGCAAAGACCAAAGATCAAATCTGGGACTGTATCAATCAGTTCCACTGTTTCTGGGACAGTTTCCATTGCTTTCTATTTCCTAATCTATGAAGTTGGTAGTGTTTCTTGGTTGTTGTGGAGAGATGTGAGATCCTGAAACCCAGAGTGTTAGAATGGTTTGTGTGTGGTGTTGCTGGGAACTTTGAGAGTCTATGGTCCACTATTTTTTTTAATAAGGGACCCGAAGGGGGGGCAGTTTTAAAGACTGGTATGGTATATTCACACAACTTTTTTTGTCCGTGAGGGAAGTGATTAAAATTACAAAGAATCCAACAGAGGCCCTTTCTGTTGTCTCAGGTCAAACCAGTGCCATAGCACTATTTGGAGAGAAGAGTTATCCTGGCCTACATTTTTCCTTCAATCAACTCTGCCAAAAACAGATTACACCTGTTAGCTCATTGTTTGTGACCTTGATGTGCATATATTGGCTGCTGTGTTTCTGTACACTACAACAGTGACAACACTTCAAAAGTATTTCATTGACTAAATGTCAGCAACACTTCCAATCACCTTTCCAACCACCCCCCTCCCCACTGAGTCATCAATTAATGAAATACCCAATTCCCGAGAAAGCAATTTGTAAAATAATGAACTTTAACCCCCCCCACCTTCAGAACATTTGACACTCAACCCCTTCCCAACATCCCCACAACCAATAAAAAAGATTTTCCCTGTTCCCCCCAACCCTGCCCTGTTAATTTCACTCCTTCCCTCTCCCCACCTGTGTCTCACCTCGGAACTCTGTACGGAGTTGTGAAGATGTGCGAGTTGCGGCTGGCGGCCATAACATGGGCGTGGGACAGCTGCCAAGTCCAGGTCAGTTAATTAGCATTTGATTTTAATTCATTTTAACATTCTTTGAGATATCCTCCAAGTCACAAAAGGCATGTTCTTATTTTTAAACTGGTATATTTTACACAATTATTTCTAACAGATTATGCTAACTAATTACAAAGTATTTGCCTGTTTACTTATAGACCCTGTAAAAATTCATTTTTTCAAGTCAGAGAACTTACAGAACAAATGCTACTTTTGTGGAATATGTTATATTGTATATAGTATGGAATCTACAATTAAAAAAGAAAAAACAGACTAATCTTTTGAAAAAAAGTGTTAATTCACGTTATAATGCAGTCACAACATTTATTTAATTTTATTGATGCATAGAATGAAAGGTAATGAGCACAAAGATAGAAGGCTAAAGAAACTGCAACCAAGTGAACCAGCCACTTGGTGTCAGGAGCCGATAGTCACAATAGATTGATGTTACGTTATGTACCAAAATATAATTACATGCAGAAAACTTTTGGCAAAAATAGGATTGAACGCAACTTTAGTACATTGATTAAATAAAAACAGAAAATTCTGGAAATAGCAGATCAGGTAGCATCTGTGGAGAGAGAAACACAGGGCTGAATTTTACCAGCCCCTCAATGTCGGGGATGGTGATGGGGTGTGGGGGGCCCGTAAAATACTCCCGACGTCAGGAAGGCCCTGCCGCATTTTAGCAGCAGTGGCGAGGCCTCGGTGTGGCCCCGCCCGCCCCCGCCACCAAGCGGCAGTGCCTCCATTTAAATATGAAAATGAATTAAAATCAAATGCTAATTTACTGACCTGGTCCTGGCAGCTGTCCCATGCCGATCTTATGGCCGCTGGCTGCAACTCGCGCACCTTCAGAACTCTGTATGGAGTTCTGAGGCGAGACACCGGCGGGGAGGGGGGAGCAGGGAAAACCTTTTCTATTGGTTGTGGGGATATTGGGAAGGGGTTGAGGGTCAAATGTTCTGAAGGTGGGGGGGGGGTTAAAGTTCATTATTTTACAAATTGCTTTCTTGGTGGGAATTGGTTAATTTATTAATTGATAACCCGGAGGGTGGGGGGGGGGGGGGGGGGGGCTGCTGCTGGAAAGGCGATTGGAAACGTTGCTGACATTTTCTTTGTTACATCTGGGTGCCGGCACCTTTAAAAATTTTAATGAACCTGAAGGGCTTGAAGCCCTTTAAAAATGACACCGGAGCCTGAGTGGGGCGTCGGACGCTGTTGCCTCTCTGCTCCCCCCCTCCATTTAAATGAGACCCGATACGAAACTTTGTGGGGGCTCAGTGGCAGCGCTCGTGTTGGAAGGCTGCCGCGTTCAAAGCGCGCCACCGCAATGTGTGGCGCGCTAATAAAATTCAGCCCACATTTAACATTTCAGATCAATGACCTGACAGGTTTCTGATGTAAGGTCATCGACCTGAAATGTTAACTGTATTTTTCTCTCTCCACAGATGCTGCCTGACCTGCAGAGTATTTCCAACATTTTCTGTTTTTATTTCAGATTTCCAGCATCCACAGTATTTTGCTTTTGTATTAGTACATTACTTGCCCACTGCTCAAAATAATCCAATTCAATCTCTAACACTTCAAAACTTTACAGTTAAATAACACATATCTTCAGTTTTATTTTTGTAAGCTAACATTTAGGGTATACAGTAACTGTGCAGTAATAATAACTATAGTGTGATAAAACAGTGCCACTGGAAAGATACATATAGAGAGCACCAAACTGCTCCTAGTTACTTCTGTGTGTTTAGGTCCATATAGAAGTTAATTACCTCCTTTTATGGATTAGTTACTAAGCCCTTCTATTTATACAAGTTTCCTAAAAACTAAATTACTTTTTTTGAGTCTACTTTGGTTAGAACAAAGTTATATAGCCAACACTGGTACAAAAATAATTAAATATTTTATTTTGAATTAAAACACAACAGTGGCAATTCTTTGCACAACAAAAGAAATGTCACTGTTGACAGTTAATCTATATTAAAAGTATTTTAAACCAATCTAGAGGCACCAAACAGGGACCAGTTTGTTACAGCAAGCATTTTTTTTTTGGACAAGAGGGTTGTGCTTCAAATGTAACAATAATTGTTTAAATACACATGGCAGATTATCCCAAGACAGTCAGCCTTTCTTTTTTTTTATACAGTAAATGGAGTTAAGACAAATACGTTTGTGGGTTTTTAATCTACCTAATAATGCACAGGATGTTCTGGCTGATTGCTAGAGTTTCTCTCGGAGGTTTTAGGCAACTGCAGAATGGTGCCAGAAACACCACCTGCGTTTTGAGTGATGCTTGTGAAGAGCAACTTCATCCTTCTCACGTTCCTTTTTCACTCGCTGGTAATGGTCTTCTTCTTTAAGGTACCACACAGGTGGCCAACGGTGCTTTTCAAAATACTCTTGGTTTTCTAGTAATTAAAACAATGCGTAAATCGATTTAAATGATTAACAAAAACACAAGTTTTTAATCAAGCTAATGAGAAAGAAAACTATAGGAAGAACTTTAAATAGTGTAAACACAAGAAATGCTGGAACCACTCAGCAGGTCTGGCAGCATCTGTGGAAAGAGAAGCAGAGTTAACGTTTCGGGTCAGTGATCCTTCATCGGAACAGCATCCGCAGTATTTTGCTTTTATTTAAATAGTGTAAACCTTTACAACTTTTACACAGAAGAATTACTGAAAATGAGAGCATTGCTGTCAGTCTAAATAATCCAGGTTGAACAACACTGTTGTAAACACGACCTCTGCCACCTAGAAGGATAGGACAGCAGATGCATGGGAACACCACCACCTCCAAGTTCCCCTCCAAGCCACACACCATCCTGACTTGGAATTATATCACCATTCCTTCACTGTCACTGGGTCAAAATCCTGGAATTCCTTTCCTAACAGCACTGTTAGTGCACCATCACCCCAAGGACTTCAGTGGTTCAAGAAGGCAGCTCACCACCTTCTTACAGGCAATTAAGGATGGGCAATAAATGCTGGCCTAGCCTGTGATGCCCACATCCCCAGAGTGAATAAAAAAAATCCTGCAAGGTAATAAACTTAGAATTGTAAATTAATTTCAGTGCAGGAAATGACCATTCGGCCTATTGTGTCAATGCTGGTTCCCTGCAAGAGCAACACAGCTAGTCCCACTCGCCAGTCCTTTCCCCATATCCCTGAAAATCTTCTTTCTTCAGGTGCTTATCCAATTCCCTTTTGAAGGCCACAATTGAAGCTGACTGCACCACACTCTCAGGCAGTGCATTCTAGACCCTAACCACTTGCTGTGTAAAAACTGATGAAAATTGAATACAATCAAGTTGTTTCAGTGCCATTAACTATAGAGTACTGTTAATTCAGTCAATTCTTGCTCAAAAATTGAATTACGCAATAGTACAAATTAAGCAAGTTTAATGAATTAGGACAGGAGGCTTTTTTGTTGCACGATTTCAATTCAAAGTAGTAGGTATTCAAATGAAGTAATTTTGAACGGCAAGGATTAGACCATATCTGCTGTTGGTCCACTAGTGAAGGAGACAGTTGACTTCTGCAGTTGAATTTACAGAAAACAATTAAATCCAGTAAACCAATACACCAAGTCTATAGTGTACATTAGATTTTAAAAATAACACAAAACAGATCATCTCCAACATAACTGAAGGTGCATAACATGATTCTTTGCAGGTGCCTCAGGCACCTTCAGCTTCCATGTAGTTCAAACTTTTATTCAAATAAACATGAACCCAGTACAGAAAGATACAGCTGCCAGCTTTTCCAAAAGAATCTTTTCTATTTACTGTTTAACAGTAAGAGCATGGGTAAAAGGTAAAGTAAACAGTCACTCAAATTATTGTCGAAGGCCATTAAAACAAATGTTACATGAAGGTAATACCTGTCCACTGGATTTTACAGTGAAGTTGTGGCTTTGTGTGGGAATTTTGAAACATTTATAAGCTGCGTGCTATTAGTTATGATGTGAATTACCTCAAATACGCTGAAGATATTGTTATCATATTTAACAGAACTTCTTCCCTCCTCTTATTGTGAACCATCCCTTAGCTGAGGCAGCAAGCAGCAGACTGGATTTGCACCCTCTGCCAGAGTTGCTCAAGCCTGATGCAACAAGGTGCGAGTGCAAGTGAGGCGCCCAGAATAACTAACTCACCACAGCATACGTGTATGCAACAGTACTTGAGGGGTCAGGAAATGGTTAAAGTGGAAGTGGGTGGGCATTATGGAGAAAAGTCTGAAGCAGATGTGTGGGAGTCAATAGCTATGGACTATTCTGGGATATCCTACCACTCTATGACTACTGTGCTGTCATTGTGCTGCAGGTAGGTTTATGTAATTCTTGAAGCTCTGATGCCCACATATTCTGTGAATGTTACATGTACATCAAGATACTGGGAAGTGAAATGGTTAAACAATTTCAGTCATTCCGTATTAGTGAACAGTCCCAGGTAAGGTATAGCACATACTAGATGCAGCATAAAGATCCCAGCTAGGCTGGTCCAACATTGTGTCAACCTAACCTCAGGTGTGCTGCAACAAGCTTAAATAATCGTCCATGTTGTAACACTCTGACATCAGCCATTGTCTTGGTTCTCAGTCAGAATTTTGAACTATAGCCTTTGCCATTTAGTTATTTGTTTTATATTGTCTAAACAATTTTTTAAAATTCAAATACAGGCACCAGAGTTGGAAGAAGGGATTGCCAAACCACTGCATTACCATGTCTCCGAAATTTAATTGATGATATGAGTAAACCAGAGTAAATATTTAGTTTCTTACCAGGAGATATTGCCTTTATCTCTTTCCTGAACTTGCAGCAAACACTGTTGTAGCTCGTGCAGATGTGATGAAAACACCAAGCTGCCAGTTGATGTGCATTATGAAACTACAAGTATAGAGGGTGCAGAAAAAGAGGTTAAGATTAGCTATAATATGTGTAATATATAGGAGACCTGTATAAAAGTGCCTCATTATGCTTATATCAGAAACATGAAAGGCCTGTAATTGTCACAGATGAATTACAGGAGCTTTTCTATAAATGATGGTCACCCACCACCATGCCCGCGCCCCCACCCCACCCCCCCCCCGGTCTGCTGCATATGTGGAACTAGAGTGGTGAACAGCAACGGTAAAACCGTAATCTGTAAATGTCAATGAGCGAGCCAGAAATTTCAAACAAACACTATGACAACTGAGCTGACAGGCCAATAGGAAAAAGCCCTAGTTCACTCAGCCGATGTCACTGTGTGGAGA
Organism: Heterodontus francisci; assembly: GCF_036365525.1. Classification (NCBI taxonomy): domain Eukaryota; kingdom Metazoa; phylum Chordata; class Chondrichthyes; order Heterodontiformes; family Heterodontidae; genus Heterodontus; species Heterodontus francisci. Next base: position 24,791,294 of record NC_090390.1, on the reverse strand, counting down.
GTTAGAACAACAATTTGCAGGTCATATGTGTGATTAACAAAATTAGACAATGCAAGAACATATACACTGCATTTGCAATGGCATTCTCTACAAAAAAAGGGAACACGGGCCAATTGTACTTAGAAAAAATATTTGCAATGATTTTGCTCTGAGAAATGGGTCAATGTGTTATTCGAAAATAAACTTAGCATTCACATGTTAGAAAAATATCACTATAAAGCACTGGAACAGTTTAACTGCAAAGGAACTTAACTGCCGCAGGATAAATATGAATGATGTCTTTCTACAGTTACCACTCATTGCAGAACTTGTTCTACAACACATTTCAAAGCACAGCTGCACAATAAACAGAACACTGGGTCTCTGCCAATGACCAATGTGTGCTCTTTCACTCGTGGAAAACTGCTATTGTTCTTCCATTTGCTCTGACTGCTGTTAAAGATCGTACCTTGAAAACTGGTCAGTTGCCTCATCATCTGAAGTGTGGCAAGGGAGGGCCTCCACCCAGCAGCTGCCCCCAAATCCCAAGGACAGGAACACTGACATAAAAGGAGTAGGCGCCCATGCAATGTGCTGTGTTTCTTGGGCATCTGCCTCTGAGGAATGGGGGGGGTGGATTGGGGTGGAGGGAGAGTGGGGGGCTGAAATAATCAGGCTGTACTTTGCCACTCTGTCAGATGCAGGCAGGCTATAACTTTCTTCTAAGTTTTAAAAATTCTTCAGGTGTTTTGTTTTCACTTTGTTTGTGGTAATCGATCACTCTTAGAGTCTGACATTGGACAATCACATTGCAGGCCCCACTTACACCTCATGTGTGGCATCATGCAGCTATACTAAAGACTGGGCCCAGAATTGGAGGAACTGACAAAGCTTCTACTGGATGACAGTCCCATTTCTTCCAATAACATCAAACTAGGAGAGTGGGGGAACTAGGGTGGGTAGTGTGATGAGCCAGCTCCTTCTCATCCATGGAGATTTTGCACCAAATTGAATGGAATAGACATATGCCCAAGATTCCTCCCCGCCACCCAGATTTTGTGATTTAAAAAAAAACACAAAGGAAATTTGGGGCTCTGATGCTTGCGAGCTTTTTTTTATTTCACACATTTAATGTAATTGTTGCAACACACTGGCCCTGTCATTCTGCAGGGTTCCCCTGGCAAGAGCTTCCAGAATCCCTCAAGAATATCAAGGCTGCTCTCACTAAAGGAACATGCAATTATTAAAAGGAAAGGACTTACATTTATATACTGCTTTACAGGACTTTAAGACGTCCCAAAACAATTTACAGCCAATAAAATACACTTGAGGTGCAATCTCTGTTGCAGTGTAGGAAATGAGGCAGCCAATTTGTGCACAGCAAGGTCCCATAAACAATGAGATAATGATGTTTAGTGATGTTGGTTGAGGGATAAATATTAGCCAGGGGACTGTGGAGAATTCCCTGCTCTACTTCGAAATAGTGCCATGGGATCTTTTACATTATCTGAGGGTGGCAAAGAGGGCCTCACTTTAACATCTCATCTGAAAGATGGCATCTCCAACAGTGCAGCACTCCCTCAGTACTGCACCTCGCTCTTGATATGACAGAGCAATGCACCCATTGCCAACAAATTCCATTTAGGGTTCTTCATTTTGCCATCTAATTGTACAAAGAAACAGGCCAGTAAAAGATTGTTAAAGTTAAACTTGTATTGTAAATGTTTTCTTCCTGGTTTGCGTACCAATTCATGAGGCATTTATGCTAGCTGTTAGCCTAAAGTTTATTAATGTACATCATCACTAAGGAAATGACCTACTTGGGCAAGTTCCAGGTACATCAACACTTCTCCATCAATATCAACACCTTCTTTAACTGCTTTCAACAACTCTTGCACAGCATATTGTTCTGTAAAGGAGCAATGTACACAATTAAGTAACAAGGAAATGGAAAACAAACACAAAATTACTCAAATCAAGATTAAATACAATATACCTGAATTTCTTTCATCAAAATAATCTGGAATACTTCCATCTGGCACATAATATTAAGGAAGTCATTTGGTTATAAAATGTTCCCAAATCCCTCGTGATGAATGGTGAGGAGCTAAGACCAAATAGAAGCTGGTCTTATCTGCTCTACCCTCAAAAGCATTCAACTTTCCAAATCACTGGCACATGATATAGTAACATGACTTCAGTTGTGTCTGGTGAAAAGGTTATGATCTTGTAATGTTCTAAAATAACCCATTATTACATGGGTGGAATTAACATTTGCTGGGGGTAATTCTGCCTTTGGACGATAGTGTAAAATGGACAGTATTGGATCATTTCCAGTGACTTCAAAATTCAGTGTCGGAATTACTCCCGCTGCATTTCAATATTCTGATGAAACAAAAAAGTGAGGGCCACTATACCATGTAAATTCAGCTTGGGAGCAAAATGTGCTCTATCATGGGGCAAAAACTGTGTGCCAAGTGCCTGCGAATCACAAAAGGCGTTAGTGAAAGGTTCACAAAAAAATTGCTAGGAAGAATAACGAAACCACCTACTCCTTCGAAAGTAAGAGTCTAAGTGGGGTAAAAGTGCAAAGGGATGTAGGGTTACAGATTTATAAATAAAAACTGGCAACACAGATTAACAAAGCCATAAAAATGCAAACAAAGCACTGGGTTCATTTCTAGAGGAGTAGAATTCAAAAGCAGAGAAGTTATGTGGTATTTCTGTGGGATCTTGGCAAGATCATACTTAAAAGTACTGCGCACAGTTCTGGTGTCCACATTATGAAAAGGATAGAGGCACTGGAGAAAAAAACATTTATATGAATGATACCAAGAAAGACTGAACAGGCTGGGGCTCTTTTCTTTAGAAAAGAGAAGACTGTGAGGTGACCTGATAGAGGTGTTTAAAAATTATGAAGAGGTTCAATTGGGTAGATGCAGAGAAGGTACTTGCTACTACTTGTGGAGAGTCCAAAACTAGGGGTCGATAGTCACTAATAAAGAATTCAGGAGAAAACCTCCATAATCAGAGTGTTGAGAAGGTGGAACTCACTACCAAAAAGAGTTGTTCAGACAAATAACATAGATGCATTTAAGGAAAAGCTAGATAAATACATGAGAAAGGAATAGAAGGACATGCTGATATTATTAGATGAAATAAAATGGGAGAAGGCTTGTGTGGAACGTAAACACCAAATGGCCTGTTTCTGTGCTCCAAATTCTATGGTATTCTGAAGCATAACTCAGTGTCCACTGACAATGCTTTAGAGTTAAGGTTGCTGAATTAGAGGTTATGCTATTGCAAGTGGGGTGTTGGGGTCGGGTACACCAGGCCATTCAAACAATCTGGAAAGACACAGTTATAAGGGGCTGAGTTTTATCCAGCCCTTGGAGATGGGCTGGGAGGTGGCGGGGGGGGGGGGGGGCAGACAAAATGGCATGGGGTGGCATCAGGCAGCGTGCCCAACATTGTCCTGCCCCCATGCCATTTTGTCTGTGGCAGACACAGTGGCAGATGGGAGGTCCACAGGAAGGCCAATTAAGCCACTTAAGTGCCCCATTAAGGGACACAAAGGGCACCTCTCACCTCAACTGGCATTTAGCCAATATTGGAGGGGCCCACAGTCGTGTGGAGATATCACCAGGTGAGAACTGGCGGCCTCCTAGCAAGCTCAGAGAAGGGATCCCTCCTCTAGGGGCAATCCATGGCCCCCAATGGCGATGGCTGTCCCCACAAGACCACCTCCCCACCCTCACCAATCACCCCCCGCCACTGGGGCCTGCTTGACTAGCGCCAGTGACCCCAACTCCACTTACCTTGGTCCCAGGGCCTACTCCATCTTTGCTGATCCAGGCCTTCTGCAGTACCAGCTCCCAGTGGTGCTGCTGATACTGCTCAGATTGGCCAGCAGCTCTTGGGATGGAATCTTATCCCTTAAAAGGTACAACATCCCCAAAGGCATGCAGTTAATTGCCTGCCCATCGTTGAATTCAGCCAAGGGTACAATAGAAGGCTAAGGCAGGGTTGCCCTTTCTGTCCAGACCATTGCTGAAGTAAAATCCAGCCCAAGGCATTCTATTCACCAGAGAACACTCTCCTGTGTTATACTTTACAGATGAAATAAGCTGATCCTAGACCTCTGTTGTCTTGCATTAACAACTGGTCACACAACCAGAGCAATATTATTTCCTTAAATTTTTGAGATATTTTTCGCAATATTTTACTAAACACAGGGTACTAATTAATTTCTTTAGAAAACTATGATTATTTCTTTCCTGATGTGTTACACAGCTTCATGACCTTTCTCTAGCACTGACCTGTCAGAGCCACAAAACGTGGAAGGCACAGCCTGTTTGCCAGGGCAATCAACTCAATTGGATCAAGCTTTGAATTGAATGAGAATTGGCTGGTGTACAGGTATTCCAGAACTACTTGCATGCAAGCCTTGCTCGTGATGGGAAAGTAGACCTGTAAGTAAAGACAAAGTACTATTATATGACCAAGCCTTGTTCACAAATGCAGTATAATATATTCATGCTTAATAAAAAAATGCATACATGCAATTCAGTGCCAAAAACGTGAATTAAAACCACTTTAATCTAAATTTGGATGGTTATGACAAGAGACTATCATAAAGCTAGTCTGCTCCTTGAAACATTTAGTATTCCTGCTTTATCACATTCACCGAATTGATTTCATTTGATACAATAAAAATGTAATTATCAATGTTTGCAAACAGTCGTTAAGAAAAAGGAAGTTAGGAACTGCCATTCATCATTCAGGACCATAAATCTTGCAAGCAGGCAGAGGAGACAGATCCTATGCATATGGTTGCGATGATGGAGAACTACACATATCTGTAACAATTTGCAGTGAGTTTCTCATGGCATGCAAAATGCCCCAGAAAGTGACAGTAAAGGAAACTTCTGTGGCAGTACAGGAAACATCTGTGGCAAAAACAGGAAAAGACCCTAAGGACATAGGTGGCTCCTAGAGCAGCAGCTACCAATGCTTCAACAGCTGTTTTAGAAACAGAGAGAAATTTACGGCACAGAAGGAAACCATTTTGGCCCAACGTGTCTGTGCCAGCTGAAAGAGTTATCCAGCTGAATCCCACCTTCCAGCACTTGATCCATAGTCCTGTAGATTGCGGAAACTCAAGTGTACATTCAAGTGTTTTTTTTTTTAAATGCGATGAGGCTTTCTACCTGTACCACCCTTTAAGACAGTGAGTTCCAGATCCCCACCACCCTCTGGGTGAAAAGAATTACTCCTCAACTCCCCTCTAATCGTTCTACCAATTACATTAAATCTATGCAGCCTGGTTATTAACTTCTCTAATAAGGGAAATAAGTCCTTCCTATTCACTCTATCTAGGCCCCTCATATACACCTCAAATAAATCTCCCCTCAGCCTCCTCTGTTCCAAAGAAAACAACCCAGGCCTATCAAAACTTTCCTCATAGCTAAAATTCTCTATCCCTGGCAACATCCTTAGAAATCTCCTCTGTATCCTCCCTAGTGCGATTACATCCTTCCTGTAATGTGGTGACCAGAACTGTACACTGTGCTCTAGCTGCAGTCAAACTGGTGTTTTATACAGTTCTAGCATAACCTCCCTGCTCTTATACTCTATACCTCAGCCAATAAAGGAAAGTATTCCATATGCCTTCTTGACTTGACCACCTTATCTACTTATCCTGCTACCTTCAGGGATCTGTGGGCATGCACTCCAAGGCCCCTCTGTTCCTCTCACATCTCAGAATCCTACCATTAATTGTGTTGTAAGAAATGGCTGTCTAAACCTTAAAAAAATTGTAAGAAATTAATTGCATCTTATAGAAATAGCTTTTTCTCTCCTTCTCTTATTAAGAAAGATTCTATAACAGGCAGCCAGCACAGTGTAGACTTGCTATCTTTGCCAAGGACTTGACTCGAGCACAGGCTCTGAAACAAGACGTTCCTAAAGCTGATAAGATGGAGCCTTGTACCCTCACTAGACATGTATCCGACAGAAGTTTACAAACGATACCAAGCACAAGATAAGGTGAAAGGTGACTTCGGGGGACAGAGTGATGGCCTGGGAGGCATTTACTTTAAGTACCTGTCCCTGATGATTGGGCAACTGGAATTGAACAAGTGGTTGACACAGGGTAAACTACTAGCCCCTAGAAATAAAATATATAAACAGGTGCTCAGGAGGGAAATAGTAAGTCTTGTTCAGGCAGGCGAGAATAGCTTCTAACACTTTGATTAGCTCAGGAAGACTGAGGACTCTGAGGACCGAAGAGACCACCAACACGTTGCCTGCTTCAGCCATCAGGGAGACTGCGAACACCATTCTGTCCTACTGTATGATCTGGATTCGGTAATCCATTCGACCAGTTACAAGTTGTATGCCTTTTCTGTCTATTTAACTTACTTTTTACAATTTATATAAACGACTTAGATGAAGGGACCGAAGGTATGGTTGCTAAATTTGCTGATGACACAAAGATAGGTAGGAAAGTAACTTGTGAAGAGGACAGAAGGGGGCTACAAAGGGATATAGATAGGGTAAGTGAGTGGGCAAAGACCTGGCAAATGGAGTATAATGTGAGAAAGTAGGAAATTGTCCACTCTGGCAGGAAGAATAAAAAAGCATTTCATCTAAATGGTGAGAGATTGCAGAGCTCTGAGCTGCAGAGGGATCTGGGTGTCCTAGTGCATGAATCGCAAAAGGTTAGTATGCAGGTACAGCATGTAATTAGGAAAGCTAATAGAATCTTATTGTTCATCGCGAGGGGAATTGAATACAAAAGTAGGGAGGTTATGCTTCAGCTACACAGGGCATTGGTGAGATCACATCTGGAGTACTGTGTACAGTACTGCTCTCCTTATTTAAGGAAGGATGTAAATTTGTTGGAGGCAGCAGAGAGAAGGTTTACTAGACTAATATCTGGAATGGGCGGGCTGTCTTACGAGGAAAGATTGGACAGGCTAGACTTGTATCCACTGGAATTTAGAAGAGTAAGAGGCGACTTGATTGAAACATACAAGATCCTGAGGGGTCTTGACAGGATGGATGTGGAAAAGATGTTTCCCCTTGTGGGAGAATCTCGAACTAGGGGTCACAGTTTAAAAATAAGGGTCACCCATTTCAGACAGAGATGAGGAGAAATTTTTTCTCTTAGAGGGTCGTGAGTCTTTGGAATTGTCTTCCTCAAAAGGCAGTGGAAGCAGAGACTTTGAATATTTTTTAAGGCAAAGGTAGATAGATTCTTGATAAGCAAGGGGGTGGAAGGTTATCGGGGGTAGGTGGAAATGTGGAGTAATTAGTTCAGGCATGAACTTATTGAATGGCGGAGCAGGCTCAAAGGGCCGAGTGGCCTACTCCTGCTCCTAATTCGTATGCATCATCATATTTAAACTGTTGCTTCTTAATAAACTACTTTAAAAAAGCACTTATGACTTCAACCCCCACCCCCCCCCACCCCACTTTTTTGGGTATCTGTGACTCCCAAATTTAGGTCTTACAATGCCTTATTTGCCTTCCCCAAATACATTACCTCACAGTTCTCCTGGTTGGCTTCCATTTGCCACTTTTCTGCCCACCTGATGAGCCCAGTGATATCTTCCTGCAGTCTTCCTCACCATCAACAGTGCAGCCAATTTTTGTATCATAGGCAAACGTCTTAATCACATTCCCTACATGTAAGTCTAAATCATTGATATATACAACGAAAAGCAAAGGACCCAATACTGAGCCCTGCGGAACCCCGCTGGAAACTCATCAACCATTACCCTTTGCTTTTTACCAGGGAGCCAACTTTAGATCCAATTTGCCACTTTCCCTTGGACCTCAAGAGCTTTAAATTTTCTGATCAGTATGTCATGTGGGACCTTGTCAAAATCCAAGTAGACTACATATAAAGCACTACCCTCATCAATCCTCCTCATTAGACCTCAAAAAATTCAATCATGTTAGTCAGACACAATCTTCCCTTAACAAATCCATGCTGACTATCCTGGATTAATCCATGCCTTTCTAGATGACAATTTATACTGTCGCAGAATATTTTTCCAATAATTTTTCCACCATCAAGGTTAGGCTGACTGGCTTGAAATTACTTGGTCTATCCCTTCCTTTTTTAAACAGCTATACAATGATAGCATAATATATAAAAGAATAATACTGCCTGCTGCTCCTGAACATGGGAGGAGTGCATGGCCAGGTCGCTTAATGACCCCACAGATTGGCGCACAGGCATTGTGTTGCTGAGGACCTGTCACCACTGAGACATGCAGCTGCTAATAAATAGGAGCAGATGACATTGACCATATAGGACAGCAGTGCCTTATCTCACTCTCTTTTGTCCTTGCAGGAGAAATGGGCACACAATGCCCAGAAGAGGACCCTAACGGGAGCAGGTGTCCCCTACATTCAAGTGATAATACCCATGGAGGAAGCAGGGATGAAGATAGCCAGGGTCATGGACTAGGACTGTTTTCACAGTAGAAGACACAAGTTCCATACCAGAAATAGGCAGTAACCCAGGGGCTAAAAAGAGTGAGGTGATTAAGGAAATTAACATCAGCCGAGAAAAAGTATTGGAAAAACTTAAGGGACTAAAATCAGACAAATCCCCGGGACCAGACGGCCTACATCCTAGAGTTCTAAAAGACATAGCTGCAGAGATAGTGGATGCGCTGGCTATGATTTTCCAGAATTCCTTAGATTCAGGAATGGTCCCGTCAGACTGGAAGTTGGCGAATGTTACACCTCATTTCAAAAGATAACTACAGGCCAGTTAGCCTAACATCAGTCATTGAGATGATGTTGGAAGCTATTATTTAAAAAGTCCTAACAAATGCACTTGGAAAAGCATAGTACAATTAGAACAAGTCAGCATGGTTTTACGAAAGGGAAATCCTGTTTGATAAATTTATTAGCGTTTTTTGAGGATGTAACTAGTAGGGTAGATAAAGGGGAACCAGTGGATGTAGTATACCTAGATTTTCAAAAGGCATTCCATAACATGCCACATAAAAGACTAATAGGCAAGATAAGGGCTCATTGTGTTGAGGGCAATATATTAACGTGGATAGAGGAATTGGTTAACAGACAGGAAGCAGAGTGTGGGCATAAATGGGGCATTTTCAAGTTGGCAGGCAGTGAATAGTGGGGTGCCACAAGGATCAGTGTGGGGCTCAGCTATTTTACACTATATTAATGACTTGGATAAAAAGAGAGAGTAATGTATCTAAGTTTGCTGATGATACAAAGCTTGGTGTGAGGAGGACAGAGAGAGGCCTCAGAGATATAGACAGGTTAAGTAAGTGGGCCACAAGGTGGCAAATGGAGTAAAATGTAGTGAAGTGTGAAGTTGTTCACTTCGTAAAAATAGAAAAGCAGAATATTTTTTAAGAGGTGTGAAACTGGTAAGTGTTGATGTTCAGGGAGACTTGGGTGTACTCGTACAAGGTGCGCACAAAATTAACATGTAGGTGCAGCAGGCAAATGGCATGTTGGCCTTTACTGCAAGGGGACTGGAGTACAGGAATAGAAAAATCTTACTAAAATTGTACAGGGCTTGGTGAGACCGGACCTAGAATACGGTGTATAGTTTTGGTCTCCACATTTAAGAAAGGATATACTTGCATTGGAAGCGGTGCAACGAAGATTTACTAAATTGGTCCCTGGGATGAGGGGGTTGTCCTATGATGAGGCGTTGAGTAAATCAGGCCTATATTCTCTGGAGTTTAGAAGAATGAGAGGCGATCTATTTGAGACATACAAGATTCTGAAAGATCTGGATAGATCAGAAGCTGAGAGATTGTTTCCGCTGGTCGGGGAATCTAGAACGCGGGGGCAGAGTCTCAGAATAAGGGGCTGATCATTCAGGACTGAGATGAGAAATTACTACACTCAAAGGGTTGTGAATCTTTGGAATTCTCTACCCCAGGGGTTGTGGATGCTCCATCGTTGAATACATTTAAGGCTGAGATAGATAGATCTTTGGTCTCGCAGGGAATCAAGGGATATGGTGAGCAGGCAGGAAAGTGGAATTGAAGCCCAAGATCAGCCATGATCATATTGAATGGCAGAGCAGGCTCGATGGGCCATACGGTCTACCTCTGCTCCTATTTCTTGTGTTGGGAGGAAGTTGGCCTTGGCAAACTGGGAACTGGTGGTGGAGATGGTGAATACAGAGTCAATGCGCTCATCAAGAAGGTGCATCCACGGACACCCTCTCAAGTAGCAGCCCAAGAGCAGCAGTAAGAAACAGAAGAGGCACCGTTACACCTTACAAGCACACCCTCCACCAGCACCTTCGTGGGTCATTGCACGCAGTTAGAATGTGACACTGGGAGGGCAGCATAGCACTAGTGGGCAGGAAGAGGTGCTAGAGGCAAATGTTGGCAGTCCCCCTCAGCTGGGCACAGATGTACGGCCTCAGGAGTCACAAGAAAGGAAGCTCTACTTAGAACAGCAGCAACAGATGTGCTTCCATATACTCGAGTTCCCTGACATAGTGCAGGGTCAAGGTCAGAGGATAGAGGAGCCCATCCAGTTTATGCGTGCCACAACGGCTCAGGGTTGTGCGCATATGAGCTCCTTCATTGAAAAAGTGACCAATCTTGTGGAGAACCATATGCTGCAGCACTTGGGAGTGTATGCAGGAAATGTGCACTGACGTCCACAGGATGCATGCCACACAGTGCTGCCTGGACCTGTCAGTGGATCTGGTGCTCCCCTCCAGGCATCCGGTGCCAAGGACTGAGGCTATCACGGAGAAGAATGAGGGCACCTTCACATCCTCCGCCTCCTTGGCTCCTCTGATAGTGGCCTCTGTGCAGTGAGTAGCTCACCTCCTGACTTCCCAAAGCCTGTCCACCATCTACAAGGCACAAGTCATTTGCCTGGATGGGTGCAGCTCCAACGCTTAAGAAGCGTGACATGATCCAGGACAAAGCAGCCCGCTTGATCAGCACCTTATCCACCACCTTCAACATTCACTCCCTCCCCCACCGACACACAGTGGCAGCAGTGTGTACCATCTACAAGATGCGCTGCAGCAACTCATCAAGCCTCCTTCAACAGCACCTTCCAAAACCGTGACCTCTAGAAGGACAAGGACAGCAGACCCATGGGAACACCACCATCTGCAAGTTCCCCTCCAAGTCACACATCATCCTGACTTAGATCTATATTGCTGTTCCTTCACTGTTGCTGGGTCAAAAACCTGGAACTCCCTCCCTAACAGCCTTGTGGGTGTACCTACACCAGATGGGCTGCAGAAGTTCAAGAAGGCAGCTCACTCCCATCTTTTCAAAGGCAATAAATGCTGGCCTTACCAATGATGCTCACATCCCATAAAAGAATTTTTAAAAAGCCTCTGTACAGCAGGGCCAAGTAATGGAGACTGCCCCTGTAATGATGCAGGTTCAGCAGCCTCAGGAAATGCCCCTATGGGCACCTTCACGAGGAGGACAACCACCACATGCTTCTCAGCCACAAGCAGAGACACGAGCAGGCTGCCTCCACCTCCTCCAAGCCACAACTTGAGCACTGCATAGCAGGCAGAGTGCGGAGGCCAATGCATCATGTGGAGCACTGACTGGATCACTGGGGTCCTTCTCACTGTCTCTATGCACTATTTCCCTTTCTTATCACTATGTAAAACAATGACATTTCAAGCCAAACATCGGAGTCCCCTTTTATTGTAGGTTTGACAAGAAAAGTGTTTATGAGATGGTGAAGGAGATCAAGGGTTCCTCCACAGTGAGGGATAAGCCTCTGGGCAGATGTGTGCGCTTCAATGGCAGTCAGACTTTAGATGTTTCAAGCTGCATCTTGATTAGATGTGTTGGTACCTCAGACTGACTTCCATACCTTGCTGTTCATCCTGGTCAGAGGGGCTCGGTTGAATCGTTCCCGAATCAAATTATCCCCAACGTTCATGGCATCCTGACAAGATCTTCGCACCCTGCGTCGTGCCCAGCCACCTCCTTGTGTAGCCTGGGCACCTCTGTGTTCTGCATCCTCCCCCTCCTGCTCCTCCTCCTCCAATGAGCCATCTGGTTCTAGGGCCTCACAGTCTCTACAAGGTCCACACCTCTCTAGAGGGCCATGGAGGGCCCAGCAGACCACCACAATGACCGAGACCCTTACAGGAGTGTATTAGAGGGTGCCACCCCACTGGTCCAAGTACTGACACTGCATCCTCAGAAGCCCAGTGGTTGCCTTGGTGAGCAGATGGCTGTGGTCGCATCCCCTCTGTGCCTCTGACTGGGGCTCTTGTAGAGTGGAGAGTAGCCACCTGTTCAAGGAATAACCATTGTCCCCTAGGATCCATCCACAAACTTTGGTGGGGGTGGAGTCAAGATCTGTGGCAGCCTGGACTGCTGGAGAATGAAGCAGTCATAGCAGCTGCCAGGAAAGCAAGGGCACACATGGAGAAAGCTCTTGTTGTGGTCGCAAACCAGCTGAATATTGAGGGAATAGAGGCCCTTCCTGTTGATGAATGTGACTGGCTGGTCACTGGGTGTCTTGATGGCCACATGGTTGCAATTGATGCCCAGCATCTGGGGCAATCCAGCGAGGGCAGCGAAACCCAATGCCCTCTGTGGCTGCGAGGGCTTATCTGTCATGAAATTAATGTATTGTTCAGCTCTGGCATCTAGGGCATTAGATACCTGGGGGAATGACCCCTATGTTCTTCCTGCCCCTCGTCCCTCTTCCCTGCCCTCCTGATGCCCAGGGCTATGCCCTTCTTGCCACTGGGCCCAACGTCTGACAGACATGCCCCCATTGCCAGCTGCTGCTTTCCTTGCTAGTTGCTCAAATGTCCTTGGCTGCCTTGCCCCCTGTTCTTCTACCATCACGATGCCAGGAGGGTGACAACCCCCTGCACTGCCCGAGTGCTTGCTGCCCACTCTTCCTGGCACATCTTCAGCACCAGGTGGACCCGTTTGTCAATGGCCAAGTCCTCTCTGTGCCATTTAATGGACTGGGATAACTGTCTGGGGTAACCAATACTGGTTCCCCACTCTGTACCCACCTCCCTTCATCTGGTGTGCCCCAGACATCACGTGTAGGCTCCGTGAAACACTCAACACCCATGTTAACAAGCTCTTAAATGAACTCTACAAACACCTTAACTGGCCTTAATGGGGGATCTGGCCGGATCGCAATCCCACCCTCCCCCCACTATGGTGAACATAGCCAGCGTAGGAAAACTGCAAGCTGGCCAGTGCCAGTACTTTCAGGCCCCATCCATCTTCAGCCCATAGACTTTGGTCATTTTATTTATTCATTCATGCGATGTGAGCGTCACTGGCAAAGCCAGTATTTAATAAGCATCCCTAATTTCACATGAGAAAGTGGTAGTGAGCCGTCTTCTTGACTTGTAACTAGTAGAGATTTCCCCACAGTGCTGTTAGGGAGGGGGTTCCAGGATTTTGGCCCAGCGATAGGTGAAGGAACGGTGATATAGTTCCATGACGGGATTGTGTGTAACTTCGAGGGGAACTTGCAGGTTCCCATGCATCTGCTGTCCTGGCTCATCTGGTGTAGAGGTCGCAGGTTTGGAAGTTGCTGTCGAATGATCCTTGGAGAGTTGCTGCAGTGCATCTTGCAGATGATGCACACTGCTGCCACTGTGCGCCGGTGGTGAAGGGATTGAATGTTTATAGTGGTGGATGGGGTACAATCAAGTGGGCTGCTTTGTCCTAGATGGTGTCGAGATACTTGAGTGTTGTTGGAGCTGAACTCATCCAGGCAAGTGGAGAGTATTCCATCACACTCCTGACTTGTGCCTTGTAGATGACAGACGGGCTTTGGGAGTCAGGAGGTGAGTTACTTGCCACAGAATTCCCAGCCTCTGACCTGCTGTTGTAACCACAGGATTTAAATGGTTGTTCCAGTTCAGTTTGTGGTCAATGGGAAGAACCCCCAGGATGTTGATAGTGGGGGATACAGCGATGGTAATGCTGTTGAATGTCAAGGGGAGATGGTTTGATTCTCTCGCCGGAGATGGTCATTGCTTGGCACTTGGCATGAATGTTACTTGCCACATATCAGGCCAATCCTGGATGTTGTCTAGCTCTTGCTGCATGCAGGCACGAACTGCTTCAGTATCTGAGGAGTTGCGAATGGTACTGAACGCTTAGTAGTCATCTGTGAACATCTCCACTTCTGACCTTATGATGGAGGGAAGGCCATTGATGAAGCAGCTGAAGATGGTTGGGCCTAGGACACTGCCCTGAGGAATTCCTGCAGCGATGTCCTGGGGCTGTGATAATTGGCCTCCAACAACCATAACCATCTTCCTTGATGCAAGGTATGACTCCAACTACTGAAGGGTTTTCCCCTTGATGCTACACAGTTAGATGCTGCCTTAATGTCAAGTGCAGTCACTCTCACTTCACCTCTAGAATTCAGCTCTTTTGTCCATGTTTGGACCAAGGCTGTAATGAGTGGACTTAGTGGAACACAAACTGAGCATCAGTGAGCAGATTACTGCCGAATAAGTGCCACCTGATAGTACTGTCAATACCTTCCATTATTTTAAATAAATATTTTAAATCACAGCTAAAATTCTAAAGCGGGTGCATGAGCAGAGACACCTGGGGGTATGTGTGCACAAATTATTGAAGGTGGCAGGGCAGGTTGACAGCATGTTTAATAAAGCATACAGTATCCTGCGCTTTATAAACAGGGGCATACAGTACAAAAGCAAGGAAGTTATGATAAACCTATATAAAACACTAGTTTGGCCTCAATTGGAGTACTGTGTCCAGTTCTGGGCATCACACTTTAGGAAGGATGTAAAGGCATTAGACAGGGTGCAGAAAAGATTCACGAGATTGGTTCCAGGGTTGAGGAACTTCAGTTCAGATGGATTGGAGAAGCTGGGGCTGTTCTCCTTAGTGAAGAGAAAGTTGAGAGATTTGATAGAGATATTCAAAATCATGAGGGGTCTGGACAGAGTAGATAGGGAGAAGCTGTTCCCATAGATGGAAGGATCAAGAACCAGAGGACACTGATTTAAGGTGATTGGCAAAAGCAACGGTGGCATGAGGAAGAGCTTTTTTATGCAGCGAGTAGTTAGGATCCGGAATGCATTGCCTGAGAATGTGGTGGAGACAGATTCAATCATTGCTTTCAAAAGAAAATTGGATAATTATCTGAATAGAAAAGGTTTGCAGGGCTATGGGGAGGAGGCCAGTGAGCGAGACTAGGTGAGTTGAACTTGCAGAGAACCGGCACAGACACGGCGGCCAAATAGCTTCCTTCTGTGTAGTCTATGATTTTTGCTGATGACTGAGAATAGACTGATTGGGCAGTAAGTGGCCTGATTGTAACTCTTCTGCTTTTTGTGAACAGGTCATACCTGGGCAATTTTCTACATTGTCGGGTAGGTGCCAATGTTGTAGCTGTACTGTTGTAGCTTGGTTAGGGGCACAGCTAGTTCTGGAGCACAAGTCTTCAGTAGTACAGCTGGGATGTTGTCAGGGCCCATAGGCTTTGGTGTATCCAGTGCGGTTATATGGATATTTACACCTTAGTGGGCTTGGCTGATGACATGTGAGACTATATTATGGAGACAAGGTATAGGAACCTTTGGCAATGCATGTCTGTGAGACAATTGTGCATGAGGAAAAGGACAGGAGAGAGGAAATTCTTTTCTTTTCTCAAATAAAAGCCCTTAGTTATAAGTTGCTGACTCCTTTGTCTGGTTGCAAGAAAAGGGCTCTCCTGTTCCACCCCCTCTCCTTCCTGTGCCCAGTCCTCCTGATTGGAGGGCCCTCTTTAATCTTCATCATCGTCATCATCTTCAGCTTCAGGAAGTAGCAACCCTTTACACCGTGTAATATTATGCAGGATGCATCAATCCACAATGACTCTAGCTGCACTGTACTGTAGGACTACCATGGATTTATGAGACTTCAGAATGCCTATAGTCAACTCTATTGAAATTCATACCATCCCATGGGCCTCAATATGTTTATTGGAGTCTTACTAGCAATGTAAGTCTTGACTGCATGGAAAACCCTGAGGACCAATGAACTACCTTGATACACAGTTCTAAGTTATGAGGGCGGATATGGTGGATTGGTGTATGATAGAAACTTCCTGATAGCTTTCTGTGTACTGTGTAAAAAGGAATGAAACCAGATGGCCACCTGGCATTGACCTAGGCACCGGAAACGACAACAGCAAACCCAGCCCTGTCGACCCTGCAAAGTCCTCCTTACTAACATCTGGGGGCTTGTGCCAAAGTTGGGACAGCTGTCCCACAGACTAGTCAAGCAACAGCCTGACATGGTCATATTCACGGAATCATACCTTACAGACAATGTCCCAGACACTGCCATCACCATCCCCGGGTATGTCCTGTGCCACCAGCAGGACAGACCCAGCAGAGGTGGCGGCACTGTGGTATAAAGTAGGGAGGCAGTTGCCCTGGGTGTCCTCAACATCGACTCTGGACCCCATGAAGTCACATGGCACAGGTCAAACATGGACAAGGAAACCTCCTGCTGATTACCACTTCCCGCCCTCCCTCAGCTGATGAGTCAGTACTCCTCCATGTTGACCAGCACTTGGAGGAAGCACTGAGGGTGGCTAGAGCACAGAATGTACTCTGGGTGGGGGACTTCAATGTCCATCACCAAGAGTGGCTCGGTAGCACCACGACTGACCAAGCTGGCCAACTCCTAAAGGACATATCTGCTAGACTGGATCTGCGGCAGGTGGTGAGGGAACCAACAAGAGGGGAAAACATACTTGGCCTTGTCCTCACCAATCTGCCTGCCGCAGATGCATCTGTCCATGACAGTATTGATAGGAGTGACCACTGCACAGTCCTTGTGGTGACGAAGTCCTGCCTTCACATTGAGGATACCCTCCTTCATGTTGTGTGGCACTACCATCGTGCTAAATCTAGTAAAGAAAAACTGGGCATCCATGAGGCGCTGTGGGCCATCAGCAGCAGCAGAATTGTACTCAACCACAATCTGTAACCTCATGGCCCGGCATATCTTCCACTCTACCATTACCATCAAGCTAGGAGACCAACCCTGGTTCAATGAAGAGTGCAGGAGGGCATGCCAGGAGCAGCACCAGGCATACCTCAAAATGTGGTGTCAACCTGGTGAAGCGACAACAGAGGATTATCTGCGTGTCAAACTGCATAAGCAGCATGCAATATACAGAGCTAAGCAATCCCATAACCAACGAATCAGATCCAAGCTCTGCAGTCCTGCCACATCCAGCCATGAATGGTGGTGGACAATTAAACAACTAACTGGAGGAGGTGGCTCCACAAATATCCCCATCCTCAATGATGGGGGAGCCCAGTACATCAGTACGAAATGGGCGGCACAGTGGGGCAGTGGTGAGCACCGCAGCCTCACAGCTCCAGAGACCCGGGTTCAATTCTGGGTACTGCCTGTGCGGAGTTTGCAAGTTCTCCCTGTGACCGAGTGGCTTTTCGCCGGGTGCTCCGGTTTCCTCCCACCGCTAAAGACTTGCAGGTGATAGGTAAATTGGCCATTGTAAATTGCCCCTAGTGTAGGTAGGTGGTAGGGAATATGGGATTACTGTAGGGTTAGTATAAATGGGCGGTTGTTGGTCAGCACCGACTTGGTGGGCTGAAAGGCCTGTTTCAGTGCTGTATCTCTAAATAAAAATAAGGCTGAAGCATTTGCAACAATCTTCAGCCAGAAATGCCAAGTTGATGATCCATCTCGGCCTCCTCCTGAAGTCCCCAGCATCACAGATGCCAGACTTAAGCCAATTCGATTCACTCCATGTGGTATCAAGAAACGACTGAAGGCACTGGATACTGCAAAGGCCACGGGCCCTGACAACATTCCAGCAACAGTACGGAAGACCTGTGCTCCAGAACTCGCTGCACCCCTAGCCAAGCTGTTCCAGTACAACTACAACACTGGCATCTACCCTGCAATGTGGAAAATTGCCCAGTTATGTCCTGTACACAAAAAGCAGGATAAGTCCAACCCGGCCAATTACCGCCCCATCAGCCTGCTCTCAATCATCAGTAAAGTGATGGAAGGTGTCATCAACAGTGCCATCAAGCAGCACTTGCTTAGCAATAACCTGCTCAGTGACGCTCAGTTTGGGTTCCGCCAGGGCCACTCTGCTCCTGCCCTCATTACAGCCTTGGTTCAAACATGGACAAAAGAGCTGAACTCAAGTGGTGAGGTGAGAGTGACTGCCCTTGACATCAAGGCAGCATTTGACCGAGTATGGCATCAAGCAGCCCTAGCAAAACTGAGATCAATGGGAATCAGGTGAAAAACCCTCCGCTGGCTAGAGTCATACCTAGCGCAAAGGAAGATGGTTGTGGTTGTTGGAGGTCAATCATCTGAGCTCCAGGACATCACTGCAGCAGTTCCTCAGGGTAATGTCCTAGGCCCAACCATCTTCAGCTCCTTCATCAATGACCTTCCTTCAATCATAAGGTCAGAAGTGGGGATGTTCGCTGATGATTGCACAATGTTCAGCACCATTCGTGACTCCTCAGATACTGAAGCAGTCCATGTAGAAATGCAGCAAGACTTGGACAATATCCAGGCTTGGGCTGATAAGTGGCAAGTAACATTTGCACCACACAAGTGCCAGGCAATGACCATCTCCAACGAGAGAATCTAACCATCTCCCCTTGACATTCAATGGCATTACCATCGCTGAATCCCCCACTATCAACATCCTAGTGGCTACCATTGACCAGAAACTGAACTGGAGTAGCCATATAAATACCATGGCTACAAGAGCAGGTCAGAGGCTAGGAATCCTGTGGCGAGTACCTCACCTCCTGACTCCCCAAAGCCTGTCCGCCATCTAAAAAGCACAAGTCAGGAGTGTGATGGAATACTCTCCACTTGCCTGGATGGGTGCAGCTCCAACAACACTCAAGAAGCTCGACACCATCCAGGACAAAGCAGCCTGCTTGATTAGCACCCCCATCTACAAACATTCACTCCCTCCACCACCGAAGCACAGCGGCAGCAGTGTGTACCATCTGTAAGATGCACTGCAGCAAGGCTCCTTAAACAACACCTTCCAAATCCACGACCTCTACCAACTAGAAGGACAAGGGCAGCAAATGCATGGGAACACCACCACCTGCAAGTTCCCCTCCAAGTCACACACCATCCTAACTTGGAACTATATCGCCGTTCCTTCACTGTCGCTGGGTCAAAATCCTGGAACCCCCTTCCTAACAGCACTGTGGGTGTACCTATACCACATGGGCTGCAGCGGTTCAAGAAGGCAGCTCACCACAACCTTCTCAAGGGCAATCAGGGATGGGCAATAAATGCTGGCCTGGCCAACGACGCCCACATCCCATGAATGAATAAATAAAACTGTGAATATGCATGACAAGATGATTAGAATCACACACTACCTGGACACCTACTGAATGAAAGCCCTATCTTTTAATGAAATTGAAGGGGCTGTTGTATGAGGCTTTCAATGCTACACATGCTCTGTTAATTGCTCCTTGCACTTGTGTGAACCCTGCCAATCTACTGAAGTGGACTTCTCACTATATTGTGCCCAAAGTTCTCTGGACAAGGTAATAAACTGTGACGCCTGCTTGAATAGTGCAGTGACCTTCTTTATTACAAGGGTGTGCTGGTGGCTGACTAATGTGACAAAAGTCATCTGAGGCTGCCTGAATGGATTCAGTAGCAGCAAAAAACAAATCAAGACTGTGCTCACTTTTCCTACTATAGACAATGTTGTTCTCCTGGTAGAAGTGGGCTGCAGGTATTCAGCCAGCAGCTGACAATAGCTCTGGCGGAAGTGAAGCGTTCTGAAGCCCTGAAATCTATCAGGCCTTCTAGGTCTGTAAACCCTGAGGCGAAGGTACTGGTGTGTAGGAAACAAAATTCTTCTGTGATACCACACTCTAGGAACCTCCAATCCACACACTTCCATATCCTCCTCTTCAACACAAGAATGAAGGGATTCTCCATCTAGAAATCCATTCCCCCAGCTCAGGAACTTATTTTCTCAAGTATTCATTACAACTGGTCAGGAGAAGTCTTCAGAGGAATTCTACAGCAAGAATCAAACAAAAGAAATTGCTAAGTAGTTTCTGCAGGCAAGTTTTTGGGGGCAGTATTGCAGCAGTAAGACCATACTGGCCTTTTTTTTATTGGTTTTAGCACCTCAATACTTCTCAAAAAGAGATGGAAAAAAAGGGGAAAAAATCCAACCATGAGTATCGGGAAGATATTTAGCTGCAAAGGTGCCACGTAAAAGGTTATTGCACAAAGTAGGAGTTCATGGTGTAGGGGGTAACATATTAGCATGGACAGTAGATTGGCTGGCTGACAGAAAACAGAGAGCATACATAAATGGGTCCTTTTCCGAGTGGCAGGATGTGATGAGTGGAGTCCCGCAGGGGTCTGTGCTGGGGACTCAACTGTATATCAATGACTTAGATGAGGGGAGCGATGCTATGGTAGCTAAATGTGCAGATGACACAAAGATAGGTCGAAAAATATGTTGTGAAGAGGACATAAGGAGGTTGCAGACCGATATAGATAGGTTGAGTGAGTGAGTGAGCAAAAATCTGACAGATGGAGTATAATGTGGGAAAACGTGAAGTTGTTCACTTTGGCAGGAAGAATAAAAAAGCAGAGTATTACTCAAACGGAGAAAGACTGCAGAATTCCAGGGTGCAGGCAGATCTAGGTGTTCTAGTGCATGAGTCACAAAAAGTTAGTATGCAGGTAGAGCTAATAATAATAAAGCAGGTTATTGAAATGCTATCCTTTATTATGAGAGGAATTGAAAATAAAAGTAAGGATGTTATGCTTCAGTTATACAGGGCATTGATGAGACCACATCTCGAATACTGTGTGCAGTTTTGGTCTCCTTATTTAAGGAAGGATATGAATGCATTGGAGGCGGTTCAGAGGAGGTTTACTAGATTGATACCTGGAATGAGCTTGTTGTCTTACGAGGAAAGGTTGGACACACTGGGCTTGTTTGCACTGGAGTTTAGAAGAGTGAGGGGAGACTTGATTGAAGTATATAAGATCCTGAACGATCTTACAAGGTGGATGTGGAAAGGATGTTTCCTCTTGTGGGGGAGTCCGGAACTTGAGAGCACTGTTTTAAAATCAGGGGTCGTCCTTTTAGGAGCGATGAGGAGAAATTTTTCTCTGAGGGTTGTGTGACTTTGGAACACTCTGCCTCAGAAGGTGGTGGAGGCAGGGTCATTGAATATTTTTAAGGCAGAGGTAGATAGATTCTTGTTAGGCAAGGGAATCAAAGGTTATCATGGGTAGATGGGAGTGTGGAATTCGAAACACAAACAGATCAGCCATGATCTTATTGAATGGCGGAGCAGGCTCGAGGGGCCAAATGGCCTACTTCTGCTCCTAATTTGTATGTTCGTATGTAAAGACATCACAATCAAGCCAGGTTCCACCACCTGATGGCTACACATTTACACTGACAGAAGGAGCCACAATCAGAGGCACAAAAACTAATTGTAGGCATTCCCACCACTACCCTAGAGATCTGCTAACTCACAGCAGACCAAGACCTTCTCCGATCTACATTGCCCAGGTGCTCATCTTATTAGCCAGGGGAGCCATGAAACAAGTCATAGACATTACATTTTCAATTTTTTTACTTAATTTACAATACAATTCATAACTAATACCTTTTCTCTATGAATATGAAGTTTATTGCACCAACCTCTTTGTTTGAACTCTCCAGAAAAGACCCTCCAAACATTGCTGCCATCCACTCACAGCTAGAAATCAACAAAGACTTATGGCCATTAATACTCCCATCTTCTAATTTAAGCGTTACATCTGCCATTGAAAAGTAGAAAAAAATTGTTGCTAATATTGTAACTGTAAAAATCTAAATGTACAACAGCACTGTAACCACATACTAATTGCTTTCTTTTAAGCAATAGTGACAGGAGATAATTGAATTCTGCATCTGGTACATGCTATAAATATTTCAGATTGTTAGTTCTCAGACAACATGGCACCAAGAATAAAATTATTTAAACAAATTAGCCTCTTGACATTCTATCCATTATCATGACTGTTATCTGACACTATGTTTAATATGAAAAAAAATAGCATTTTACATATATGCAGGGTGTTCTCTGATAACTGAACAGTTTATTTTGTGAAAGGTCAATCGGTTGGCATATTTTCATCTGGTTTGTTCTGTTTCTGCTAATGCTTTGTTGGATCCAAA
The DNA here is from genome assembly GCF_036365525.1 of Heterodontus francisci. Classification (NCBI taxonomy): domain Eukaryota; kingdom Metazoa; phylum Chordata; class Chondrichthyes; order Heterodontiformes; family Heterodontidae; genus Heterodontus; species Heterodontus francisci. The sequence continues at coordinate 24,769,061 of NC_090390.1, read as the reverse complement.
TAAAGTCATACACTGCTCACATCCTCTTATCACAAGGAAGAGGCTGTGCACAAGAGACAAATATGGCAAACCAATTGCTATAAACCTCGGAGCATTTACACTATAGTTGTAGTATTGCTGCCAAGCAGTTTTCTCTGCAATGATGCTGCAGTTAAGATCCAGGGGAGAAATTATTTTGTGTAGTTTATGTCGATTCACTGGGGCAGACAGCGCCGCGGACCGCTACCTGTACGGCCCACATGGCATTCTTCAATGATATCAAAGAAAGCCATGCGAGGCATGCAGGTAGTGGCCCACGGTGCTGCCTTCCCCTGGGAAATCAATGCAAGTTCGTGCCTAGAGGCACTACGCAAACAAATTTCTCCTCCCAGGAGTTAAGGCCTGATCGTACACCAGAACAAAGCAAAACAGAGTGAGACTGGAGGAGGCAGTCTCGCTCCACTTCACTTTGGAGTCAATTTAAAATGACTGTGCAGCAACACCAAGCTTGGAGTGTGAATGTGTTGTCTGGTATCACAATTCTTATGAGAAATCAGATGGAGAACATTATCAAGATTTTTGTTCTTGCTATTCCTTGTGTAATGAACAAGAAGAAACAATAACATATTTATATAGTGTCTTTAACTTAACAAAACGTCCCAAGGCACAGTGGCGCAGTGGTTAGCACCGCAGCCTCACAGCTCCAGCAACCCAGGTTCGGTTCTGGGTACTGCCTGTGTGGATTTTGCAAGTTCTCCCTGTGTCTGCGTGGGTTTCTGCCGGGTGCTCTGGTTTCCTCCCACAGCCAAAGACTTGCAGGTTGATAGGTCAATTGGCAATTATAAATTGCCCCTAGTGTAGGTAGGTGGTAGGAGAATGGTGGGGATGTGATAGGGAATATGGGATTAACGTAGGATTACTATAAATGGGTGGTTGTTGGTCGGCACAGACTCGGTGGGCCGAAGGGCCTGTTTCAGTGCTGTATCTCTAAACTAAACTAAACTTTAGAGGATTGTTATGGAACAAAATTTGATACTGAGCCACACCAGGGGATATCAGGCCAGATGACCAAAAGCTTGGTCAAAGAGATAGGTTTTAAGGAGTGTCTTAAAAGGAGGAAAGAGAGGTAGACATGCAGAGGGAATTCCAGAACTTGGGGCCTAGGCAACCGAAGGCACAGCCTCCAATGGTGGAATGGTTAAAAATTGGAAATGCTCAAGAGGCCAAAATGAAAAATGAAAACATTAAAAAAAAAGTTTCACATTCTGTTACTGGCTAAGAGCGAAACAATGAAGTTGGCATTGAAACTCTTTAACCTTTTCAATATTAGTCACAGCTTATTGTTGTACCTCACTGCACAGAGCCCATGGTTACTTGTAAGGTTAAGAACTAGGATATCTTAATGCAAATGTCGCTGGCTAAATTTCAAATTACATTAGATTTCTTCCAAGCTGATTCTCTAAAATTAAACTGTATGGTTTCTTGTTACCTGTTTGTCTGAGATTACCAGTTTTTATTAATAGTTAACGTAGTCACGTTCAAAGCTGTTATATGCTCTTAAAAAATACTGATTTGAATTAATTGATTTTAAATTAGCAGGAATAGACTACAAATTTTAAAAATTGTTACAAGGTAGTGTGCAATGAAATTAGATGCTGTAAAACTTACCAGAAAATGTTCCCTTCGCTAAGCATTCCTTTATTCGGTTTGCTTTCCTGACATGAAATGCTTTTGTGATCTCCTGATTCATAAAGGCTTCTTTATTTTGAATATTTTCAACCATCATACGCAAGTCAAAAACTTCCAAAATCTCTGCAATTTGTGCAATTCTCATCAGATCTTTCTCGTTTTCATCCAGCTCTCCTGTGTAGAGAAATCTTAATACAGCTTCAAAAGGCCCAGGTTGGATTGAATGGTCCATCCTAACCACTGTCACAAGACCCATCCTCTTTGTTACAGGGTTCTCCAGATCTTCTTCATGAATATGAATAAAGGCCTTGCTCCATGAAGACAGTGATCTTCCTGCCTGTGTTCCCTTCACTGCTGAAGATTCATCCTCGTGCATGTTCATTTTCAAAATGCCATCACTCTTGGATGTTCTTAGAGTGTACCGCGTTGAACTGATGCCGATTTCACTGCTGTCATCATCTGTGTCGAGGCTCAAAGTTCTCATCAAATGGTCTTGGCCTAATTTCACCGGTTTCTCAATTTTCCCACCATGTGTCTGAGATTCAGCAGTTATATCCAACAAAAACAGGTCATAAAATTTTGATGATGAGGTAGCCAGGTACACCTTGTGGGCATAGATTTTAACCTCGTTCTGGAGTACAAACATAACATCAGTACATAGTGGATTGTCGAGCAAATGACTAGGTCTAAAAGCACTCACAGGATTATCTGGAACTTTCACTACTGGTGGCGGTGGTTTAGGTGGCAGGAATGGTGCCTGCAGTAAAGGCTTCTGCACCTTCTTTAAATGAGATTTCCAAAACTGAAGGTGTCGCCTAGAAATCAGTGCACCCCTGACAGCATTATCAAATACATCCTTGATGCCAAACTGATCAAACACACTTGTTTCATAATACGGGATCCCAAATTCTTTGGCTACTTCTCGGCCCTTTTCAGGAGGTAAAATGTCATTGGGTCTTATTGGTCTAGGTATAAACACAACAAAGTAAACTATTTCAAGTATAGTACATTTGCCAACATACAGACTGCACTTCAAAATAATTCAAATGCTTGAGACATTTCTGATATGATAAGGGGCTATGTAAATTGCAAGACTTTCTTTACAATGATCTAAACTTATTAATAATAGTGGATACCTACTTCATCAATGAAGCTAAATGTATCTCAAATCTATTAGAAAGCTGCTTCACAGTGTGAGAGTTACAAGGTGTCAGACAAGTTAAAGATCTTCTAAAAAATATATAGCTTTGTTTGGAAGTCATTCTGCATTGGTGGTCACTGGAAGACTGACTGTGCCATAACGGTGTGTCATTATCTAGCACTGACAAACCTCATAGATCAAATATAAACAGAAAATACCTTTAGTCAGAGCTGTGCCTGGATCAGCCAAAATCTGCTCTGAAATGTGAATAATAATAGTCCCAGTGCCATGCCCACACTAAGAAATGATTTCATCTGGTCTTGTCTCGTGCTGTATGCACTACGAAATCAGCAGAAGACTGATGCAAGAGCCCAGAAATAACTTTGTGCTTGCAAGGAAGCACAATGGAAAAAGGTATCAGATTTTTTTTTCAAAAATCTGTTTCTACCAGGAATGAAATTTGGCAGAGAATTAGGTTTCAGCTGACAGTCCATTCATGTTAAATTGGATGAAAGAGCTATTTCTTACAGTCACAGAATTTACCAATTTAGCTGATTCAATTCAATCTCAAGAATCAGTGCAATTGGGTATCAATTTAGACCAAGTCAGAATATATGTGAAAATTATATTGTCTGCAAAGCAAAATTGCACACTAATTACAACACGGAAACAGGCCATTCAGCCCAACTGTTCGTGCTGGTGTTTATCCTCCACATATCACAGCTTCACAACCCTATGCAACAAAAAGTTTCTCCTTCTCCTTGGATGGAATTAGAAAGTAGTTATGTTCTCTGGAATGCAACACTACATTTGTAATATAATGCACTATACATTTTTTATAGTAGTAAAACACAAAGTCTGGTCTCTTGTTGAATGATACAATGTTATAACAAATGATGCAGGTACTATTACATAATGGAAAGAGCATATTTTGCAAAGTATATTTGTGGATTTATGTGTTTATAACAAGTAGTATATACTTATTGATGAAATAACACGTTACATTAATATTTAAGTGAAGGGAAATCACAAGATAAAGAAGTGTAGGTGGGACAAATGATTCCAAAATCTCTTCAAAACACATTTCAGATTGTATCATAACATTGGAGACTAAAGTATAATTTGTAAGTAAACTTGGGGAAAAAAAAGAGACAAAGGACAAAGACTCATTACAAACAGAGAAAAGTGTTATGACAAGAGGTAACATGTTTGGATTAGAAACTGTGGAAGTCAAATGAAGCTGTATTGACTGCATAACCAAAAATCTTAAAACATATACGCATATCCAAAAATACATTTTTAAGTTTTAGGTTAAAAACATATTACTCTGGTCAGGCATCTCACAGGCTCACAATCCTGTGTAAAAAAAATTAATTTTCTCTGAACAGAATGAATATGTATTTATGTTCGCTGGAATACAACACTTTTGTAATATAATGCATTGTACATGTTAACACTGGTAAAGCAGTAAATCTGATCTCCATTGTTGAAGGATCTGATAATCAAAGTTGAAAAATGTGCTTTTAAGTATAAAGTAGCTTATATCACAAGTACAAAGAAATAGATAAACAGTAATACTGTGGAAATAAGACTGCCACAAATGCACATTTTATTTATTTAATTACAGATATAACACAAAAAAGAGGATTTATCAACAGAGATATCTCAGTGCAGAATCAGGCACATCAACATCTGACTTATGGAGATCTGAATTGTGACATCCTGATACAGTAAAGAGGACAAGTGGAATCTCACCAGCATAGGCCTCACATCAGCTGGTATAAAAAACTGGCAGTATAACAATATACAGTTTTCCTAGCAGCTCCTCTCAGAAGGGATGCAGATATCACAGAATCATACATCTGTCACTAAATTATCTGACCGGTCTTAAACAAGTTAATGATTGAGTTTAAGGAAATTTCTCCTAACCACTCTCCTCAGTGATTCTAAAAGGCTGATCTCAGCTTCCTCAGCCAAGTTGAGGCATCTGAGTAACCTACACTGGAAATGTGAACAAATACACACTCATGCTTCTCCTGTATCCCAAAGATCCACCACAAACATTTTTTTGGCCTTGGTTGAGCAGCTTTCAGCAATCCCTTTAAGGGACACTGGTTTGGCCCTATTCCATTCAGTGCAAGTAGGTGAGGCTTGCACTGTTTAGGCACCATAATTGTTGAGGCTCTTGCCTATTTCTGTCGGGAGCACTGGACACCTATTTCAAGGCCCCCTCCAATATTGCAGCAGAAGCAAAAATAGTGGGATGTCGATGAGGTTTTAATTTTGCAATTTTCGTCTCGCTACAGCACCATTCAATCTGAAAAATGGTGCAGTATAAAGACACAAGCCAGTCCCCATATATATTTTTATATGACTTCAGATGGATAGAGAAATTCAAATGAAAAATTGGTTTTGGTTAGCTGTAACTTTAAGGGAATTCTTTTGACTTTGTGACCAGAAAGCAGCCAAACGTGTAACTACCCAGATAACATCCAGGTTTGCTAAGGTCAGTTGTTACATGACAGCACGCAGGTTGTAAGGCAGTCAGGATATAGTAATTCCACCAAAGCTACTAAGTATCATCACCTCATTCCATGACAATATGAAAGGCACAATTCAACATGGTGGCTCCTCATCAGAGCCCTTTCCTATCCTGAGTGGTGTGAAACAGGGCTGTGTTCTCGCACCCACACTTTTTGGGATTTTCTTCTCCCTGCTGCTTTCACATGCGTTCAAATCCTCTGAAGAAGGAATTTTCCTCCACACAAGATCAGGGGGCAGGTTGTTCAACCTTGCCCGTCTAAGAGCGAAGTCCAAAGTACGGAAAGTCCTCATCAGAGAACTCCTCTTTGCTGACGATGCTGCTTTAACATCTCACACTGAAGAATGCCTGCAGAGTCTCATCGACAGGTTTGCGTCTGCCTGCAATGAATTTGGCCTAACCATCAGCCTCAAGAAAACGAACATCATGGGGCAGGATGTCAGAAATGCTCCATCCATCAATATTGGCGACCACGCTCTGGAAGTGGTTCAAGAGTTCACCTACCTAGGCTCAACTATCACCAGTAACCTGTCTCTAGATGCAGAAATCAACAAGCGCATGGGTAAGGCTTCCACTGCTATGTCCAGACTGGCCAAGAGAGTGTGGGAAAATGGCGCACTGACACGGAACACAAAAGTCCGAGTGTATCAGGCCTGTGTCCTCAGTACCTTGCTCTACGGCAGCGAGGCCTGGACAACGTATGCCAGCCAAGAGCGACGTCTCAATTCATTCCATCTTCGCTGCCTTCGGAGAATACTTGGCATCAGGTGGCAGGACTATATCTCCAACACAGAAGTCCTTGAAGCGGCCAACACCCCCAGCTTATACACACTACTGAGTCAGCGGCGCTTGAGATGGCTTGGCCATGTGAGCCGCATGGAAGATGGCAGGATCCCCAAAGACACATTGTACAGCGAGCTCGCCACTGGTATCAGACCCACCGGCCGTCCATGTCTCCGTTATAAAGACGTCTGCAAACGCGACATGAAATCGTGTGACATTGATCACAAGTCGTGGGAGTCAGTTGCCAGCATTCGCCAGAGCTGGCGGGCAGCCATAAAGACAGGGCTAAATTGTGGCGAGTCGAAGAGACTTAGTAGTTGGCAGGAAAAAAGACAGAGGCGCAAGGGGAGAGCCAACTGTGCAACAGCCCCAACAAACAAATTTCTCTGCAGCACCTGTGGAAGAGCCTGTCACTCCAGAATTGGCCTTTATAGCCACTCCAGGCGCTGCTTCACAAACCACTGACCACCTCCAGGCGCGTATCCATTGTCTCTCGAGATAAGGAGGCCCAAAAGAAAGAAAAGATATAGTAATTTGTTTTTTAAGTTGATAATTGGCTTAGTAATCTCTGGAAGGATGAAGGAGTATTTTGCTCAGAGATTCTAAATAACATTAAGAATAACTTCTATTCTGGTCAGCTGGCAAAAGCAATCAAGTCACCAGAAGGTGACCATTAATAGAAATGGTTAAACATCTTAACTGCCTGCCTGAAAGGATTCCAATTGACCTTTGAATGAGCTTGATACATTCTCAAAGAAAAAGCAGACATACATTAAGGCAGTAGCGTGGGATCCTCCAAACCCTTTGTTGCACTGCCTATTTCCTAATCAGACGATTTTCACTTCTGGCAGTGGTGGAAAATACACAGCTCCAGATAGACGGCCTGATTTTCCTAACCTTCAACTTTACCCGAGAGGGAACTCAGTGCATCCATCGAACATTTCATCCAAAGGATAGCAACTCCCAACAATATAGCACTCCTTCAGTACTGCACTAAGATTGTGTGTTCCAATCTCTGGAGCAGGACCTAAACCAACAACCTCTGATTCATAGGCAAGAACACTACCAGTGAGCCACAGCCAACATCACTGAAGGGAGGTTTCTCTACCTCTAACCTTTCCAAGGAGTCCCTTGATATTGCCCTCTACTCCTTCCAATCACCCCATGTATTCAACCCTGTCCCTTTCAGCTCCTTCGATTCAGATCGCCTCCTCTATTCTTCCAGCTCCCTCCCTCTCATGGCCTAAACCAACAACTTTCTGACCCAGAAACAAGAGTCTATCACTGAGCCAAACGTGACACTTCAAATAAGGAATGTCCCAAAGTGCTTCATAGATAAGTGTAGGAAATGTGAAAAATGGACATCAAACCAGGAAGAGAAAAATTAGAGCTGATGGAATGCTTGATTATTGAGGTTTGCAGATTTTTTAAAAATGGAGAAAGATTGAGGAAGCGAGTTCCAGGGATTAAGACAAATGTGGCTGAAGATTTTGCTGGCAATTGTGGGGAGAGAGGAGGAATGAATAACAAGCTGGATTCAGGGAAATGGAGTGTTTAGGAGGGGTAAAAGGGATGGAACAGCTTGGGGCAAGATTGGAGCAAGACCACGAAAGAATTTATAGACAAGTATCTTAACTTAATTTCTCATCCACATGCAACCCTCGCCAGCATCATCCAAAAACATCTCTCTCAATCCCTCCACAGCCCCTCATTTGTCACGCTGCTTATCTGACATCCAGTATTGGATGAGTAGAAAATTTTCTCTAATTAAATATTAGGATGATCAAAGCTATTTTCGTTGGTCAAACCACAAATTCTGTTCCCTAGCCACAGATTCTATCCCTCTCCCTGGTCACTGTCTAAGGCTGAACAAGTCTGTTCACAACACTGCTATCCCTATTTGACCCTGAGCTGAGCCTCTGACCCCATATTCCATCTGCCATGTTCTTGCCCATTCACTTAGCCTGTCCAAGTCCCCTTGAAGCTTCTTTGCATCCTCCTTACAACTTACATTCCCACCTAGTTTTGTGTCATCAGCAAATTTGAAAATAGTACATTTGGTCCCCATATCCAAATCATTTATACAGATTGTGAACAGCTGTGACCCCAGCAATGATCCTTGCAGTACCCCGCTAGTAACAGCCTGCCATCCTGAGAATGACCCGTTTATTCCTACTCTCTTCCATAGATTGTGGGAGCAGATGAGCAGTTTTCTGGACTTGCAAAGATTGTCTTGTTGAGAGTAACTACAGTTTGTCCATTTTTGAGTATGTGAATGAATGTCAACAAGAGTTCATTTGCAATCAAGTTTTACAAAGGCAACATGCAAAGCAGTCAAGCAATTTTTCAGCTCTATGACACATGCGCATCCCATTGGAGCACCACAGACTTTGTTGCTGGCACAGGAAAAAGGCTTCTAACCTTACATGTAAATCTTACAAGCTAAAACATCCAAACATGCTATGAACAGAAGCTCCTCACCTCCTGTATAATTCATTAAATATGGCACATTGGCTGGGCATTTTGTTCCCTCTGCTCTTCCAAATTTCAGGGTGCATACATTGTGTATCGGTTTATAGGAAAAGGTAGCACATAGTAGGTAGGATCAACAGTGGATGGGAGTGAAAGCTAGGACACAGCTGGCCATCCCAAATACCGCCCAATAGCTTACTACGAGTTGCCTGCCCTCCAAATTTTGGAGTCGGAGGTCAGGGGTCTCCCAAGTTTAAAGCTAGTACCTTCCTCTTCCTTCTTGCACATTCATTCACTAACATACAGGCATACCTACACTGCAGTAGCATCAACACACAATTGAGGATGCTTTCATCGTTCTATATCCTGTTCACACTGAAAAACAGAGCAGTAGGCAGAAATGTTTTTAAAAAATACAATGCGCACTTGCCACTTGATTCCAAACAGGCGGGAAGCCTTCAATGTGGGTCCCACGCTGTTTCTAGGAACCCAAACAACTTTTGTGTACCATCTGGTAGAGCAGTTGAACCAGCAGTCCTTAAAGAGACTTCTGTGGGCCACTCTGAAATGCTCTCAAAAAATATGAATGCTGCCCCTATCCCTACCGAAATCTTCCCACGCACTGCTAGGTGCTCAGTGGGCCCCCCACAATTGCCTCCTTCCCCCTCAATGGTTTACTTCCGGTACAGCTCCAACCTGATCAGTGAGCTGCCCAAAGTGGTATTAATAAACTGCTATTTGAGATATTTGCTGTTGCTTGAAATGACCCAGCAGCATAAAAGTTTACCATAACATCTTCGACCAGAGTCTTACTTGTCTTGGGACTTATTTGTAGGTTGTGATTAAGGTGCTGATGGTATAATTTAAGTGACTTGCTTCTATGAAGTGTCAGTGGTAAAGGTAGATTTCATCTAACAACTCAACTAGCTGCATCTTGGTCTGTATACATGGGAGGTTATGCAAAGATGGGTGCAGGCAGTCCATTTTAGGCATTAATGCATCTCCTTCTTATTCCTCCTCATACCCTCCTTCAAAATATCCAAGGGATATCCAACTTAAATTAGAGTTGCCAACATTCATGTTGGCATTAAGTGCAGCATGAAAGTTTCTCCAGTATGTTCTTTCCATGGGATTTCTTGGCAAATTCTTTCTCTTTCGTAGTTATATGAGGGGTACGTGCTGATCGAGTGCCAATCTCCCAAGCTTAAAGGCTGCTGCTTTTGATTAGGATTTTGCTACAGTGCTGTGGTGGGTGTTTGCTGCAGGTGTGCCATTGTCGTCATATTTGCCCTCTTCAAAAAATGGGGATGTTTTAAGCAGTTTGCAAGTCTCTCCCAAAGAGCACAATTCCCTGTCCCGCAGGCGAGTAATCCAAATTCATTGCAGTTGGACAAGATAGTTTCAGATAAATGCCCAATAGGAAAACAAGAACGAAAGAGGAAGAAAGATTTTATAGTTTAATGGGCAATGAAACAGGAGCTAAAGCTTTAAAGCTGTGGGCGGCGCAGTGGTTAGCACCGCAGCCTCACAGCTCCAGCGACCCAGTTTCAGTTTTGGGTATTGCCTGTGCGGAGTTTGCAAATTCTCCCTGTGACCACATGGGTCTCCGCCGGGTGCTCTGGTTTCCTCCCACAGCCAAAGACTTGCAGGTTGATAGGTAAATTGGCCATTGTAATTTGCCCCTAGTGTAGGTAGGTGGTAGGAGAATGGTGGGGATGTGGTAGGGAATATGGGATTAATGTAGGATTAGTATAAATGGGTGGTTGTTGGTCGGCACAGACTCGGTGGGCCGAAGGGCCTGTTTCAGTGCTGTATATCTAAACTAAACTAAACATGCAACTGATGCAAAATATGACCCACCCCACCAAAAACTGAAAAAAGGCGAAATGTAGGTCTAAAGGCAAACCTGTACATCTAAGCTATACAAAAACACGATATAAACTAATTAATGCAGGAAAATTAATTTGCAAAGGTACTAATGGCACTCATTCATCCAAACAGCTGACCTGTGCTTCTCTTCAATACCCATTTTAAATGGGCTAGTCAGGCATTTTAGAGTAGGTGCTCAATGTCTTCAGCACATTCAGCAGGAAAAGAAAATGCCACACATTAGATTCAAAATAGACCTCAGGCCTGCACCTCCAATTCTTTCTCCAGTTCGTCTCATTGGTGCTACTGGCACACACAACAGGGAAGCAGCCCTCAAATATAATGTCCAGAATATGCTTGAGCCGAGTAGGATTTATAGCTTACAGATCTCTAGAAGGTAACTCCTGGACCAAGAACACAGATTGTAGTGTTAAGTGACTGCAAAAATGTTGTGACTATTAAGAAGATGGTGATAAAATCCCTGCTGTGCTCACTGATCTTTTCAACCAAGTGGAATACAATTCCTTCTCTTCACTCAGCAGCTCCCATCCACTTGCCAATCTCCTTCACTTAATTCATTTCGATTTTAGTGTTTTTCTTTGTGCTCATCTTTCCCATGTCATTTCACCAATTGACTTTGCTATCCTCATTCAATCTTTGTCTATTTAATCCCTTTTTACTGCCTGATTGAGAGAACCTACATCATCCAAGAATTTTTTTTTAGTTTTTTTTTATAAAACTCTCTTTGCAAGTCATTAAACCCATTAACTTTCACTCTGTCATTCTCTCCCCGCCTCTTCATTTTGTTGTCTGATAAAGGTGCTTACTTGTCTTCTAGTTTCCAATTCTGCTAAAGAATCTATGCCTGAAACAGTAATCCATCTATTTTTCCTCAGATACTGTCAAATCTGTTATATTGGTAGCATATTTTGTTTTTATTTGCAAGATATTACTCATTGCAACAAAGAATGGGAGGCATGCTATTCAGTTAATGGTGTTGACCTAATTAGGGAAGAGCTTGAAAGGAATCTTGGAGTGACGGTAGACTCAACACTTGAGAGAATCTTCTGACTTTATACTCCCAACCAGGAGACTTAGCTGCCAGGAATATATGTTGGAAATTTGGGTACGCACTGGAAAATTGCACTTAGTACATGGCGTAATTTCCGATGCGCAAGCCAAGTTCCCCGCTGGCAGTACAAACATCATAAAATTACCCTTAATGGTCCACACATTGCAAAATAAGAATTATTGAAGCTAATAGGTGGCCAGGTTAAAGCAGCAAATCAGTAAAATATGAGTTTGAGGTCACCATGCTGAACATGTACATTGCTCTGGAGTCCTGCATTCAATTCTGACCACCAAGGAATAAGAGAAGCATCTATACTCTGGATGAGATATAGAGATTTGCCACAAGACTGATCCCTAGCATTAGAACACTGAGTTATAAGAATAGCCTAGAAAAGTTTGGACTTTTCAGCCACGAGAAGAGTCAGATAAAAGGGAAATCCAGGGAGGTGTATGATATTAAGTAGAACAGATAGGAAAATCTGAAGCACTACTATAGTTAATGCATGACTATAGAATAGGTAAAAGGCAAATCCAGGACTGAGATCAGGAAATACTTCAGTGCAATATCTGGAATGAGGACTTCCCAGTTGGGTAATGGAGACAAAATCTGCAATCATTAAAGAGGCAGTTGAATACCTTTGATGGGGGAAAACTAGACTTCTATAGAAAGATTAGCTAGAAGGGTCTCCATGGCCTATATTAAGCTTTGTGTGACAGCCTGAAGGGCAAACATCAGAAGAGGTAGTATTAAACTTAAGGTGGTGCTGGAAAGTTTTATGGTGAAAGTAACTGAGGGGAAATAGATCAAAAAATATCATAGACTGGGACTGGTTTGAAGGACTACGATGGTCTTTTCCAGTTCTTTACATTCTTGTATCACTATGCACTTGGTTGAAAACATGATGCACAATGATTCCAAAAGAATATTACCCCGTGACATATGAGGCTCATAAATCCCCTGTAAAGTGAACCTTGCATGGGTGAAGGGAAAGTTGTACACAGGGACTTCATCTGTGGCCTGTGGTAGACGAATCCCTTTTATCTTTTATGGCCTTATGGAGGATGCCTCTTTCTGAGTCTTATTCCAAGGATTTTGTTGTACACCTTCTGCTTTGAAGCTTTTCTTAGCTACAACAGTAATCTTGTGTTGGGCAGAGACCAGCTTCTACATCACAATGGCTTGATGTTGCTTCAGCTCAGAGATGAAACATGGATGATTCACATCAGAAATGTCAAACAATGTTTTGTTTTGTTCTTGATGGACTATATGCAAAATGAAAGGAACAAAAAAGAAAATACTCAATAACTAGTTGAATGATGAACAGACATTTATTAACTAGCATCATATATTATTAGGATTCATGTTATACAATGTGTATTAGTAATAGCTGAAACAACATGTGGTGATAGAGGCAGAACTATTAAAAAAAAAGAAAAAAAAACTTACCAGAATCAGAGGTGGCAAGTGGGGCAGCTCCTCGTTCTAAGGGATGCAATTGTTGGGGCACCTTCATTTCTGCACAGGCCAGTTTTTCCCTCTTTGTCCAGGCTGAGTCTTTCAAAATAGGTCTGTTGTTAATAAACTCCACCTTTTTTTTTTTAACCTGCCCATTTGTTCTAAGTTGTTGTGCTTCCTACAATCTTCAGGTATTCCACTAGCTCTCTTTGCAGCAGTACACCCACCTTTTTAATGGGTTTCATTAGTTGATCGTTTGGGGATTTGGTGCCCAGAATAAATCTTGGCAGTTATCAAATTGGTATTTTCAATGAGACACTGGAAAAACTGGTTTCCTTTGTATGTCTGTAGTCAGTGCCATTCTCTGTTCTTTGTCAACTTACGAACCACCCTGCACAGGCCAAGTGGCTCGTATTATGTCTACTGTGTGACCTATTAGTTAAGTTCCAAAGCTACATCTTATTTTTCTGTCAGAAAAATATTTCACTTGCATTTGCAACAATTTGTATGTATCAGAATGTTACATCAGGATTAGAATTACACTATGTGCATTTGTACTGAGATACATGTGCCTTTTATTAAGCTATTTACTGTATGGATGTCATATAGTACCTTGCTAAGGGGCGTCGTGCACGATTTACAGCCTCAAGATCAGCATAACGCAAGTCCAACTGACAGCCAACTAAGACAACAGGTGTCCGTGGGCAAAAGTGCTTGATTTCTGGAAACCACATTGTTCTTACATGGTTAAGGGAGTTGGGGTTAGCAATTGAGAAGCACAGGACCACCACATCAGACCTGAAAAATGAAAAAGATTGCAATAGGTTATTTTGAATGTTTATACAGTTTTTCACTTTATTAAAGATCATTCACATTTTTCTTTCGGCAGTGCATAACATTTCCTTCCATGCAAAATTGGTGTGGCATACTGTACATGAGCAGAGAATAATACTGAAACATAAATATCCAGTCATGCACTTCCTCCTGGTAGTACCAGAACTAACTTTGCTACATTACCTCATGTGGTATGTCCACAATGCTGGTATGAGTTAGTTTTCCGAAGGCAGTATTTACTTTGGGTCTCATTCTCTGTACAAATGTTAATAAAAAATAAATGTTTGAATTATATTTTTGGTTTGAAAATTAATATTTAATGTTCCATTACTTTTAGTTTGAAGAAAATACTTTTTTTTTAATGTTATTATTTTAATCTATCTTCTGGATGCCATATCTGCCTCAGCCTTCTACTACTTTGGGGAGTAAGTTACAGTTCAGTGCTTTTCTGTAAAATACAAAATATAATAATAACCATACTGTTAAGCCATTCAAAGCTAATCAAACAGCTACAACACAAAGACTTTTAGTTTTTAAAGGATCAGTATCATTTTGATGGCCTAAAAAGACATTCAGAAAAAAAGGGCAAGAAATTAGGACAGCTTGCATCTGTTTATTAGGCACTACAAGTACCCTTAGAGATCCAAAATGACATCCATAGTGCACGTGCGCCAGACACCATATTGGTGAAGGCATTAGCGTGCGTATAGTGAATAGCCGTGGGAAGCAGGCAGAGCAGGCAGATCATTACATCAATCAACATGCAATGCTGACTGGATACTAGTGGGTCCGTAGAGCTGAATCGTGCTGCTCGGATTGAACCTGAACAAAAACCACTGCATCCCTTTCCAGACCTGCTTTGCAAAGGCACATTCCAGAAGGTGGGCGACAGTCTCTTCCCCACCATAGCCGCCTCGAGGGCAGCGTTCAGAAGCGGTGACACTCCAGGCATGCAGGAAGGATCTGATGGGGAGGGCCCTTCTCACCACCAGCCAAGCTACATCTTGGTGCTTGTTTGAAAGGTTTGGTGATGAGGCATTCTGCCAAATGAGTTTGACAGTCTGCTCGAGGAACCATCCGACAGGAGCCACCATCTCCTTTTCCCACAGGGCCTCGAGGACGTTACCTGAGGCCCGTGCCTGATAGACTTTGTGCTCTAAAGGCTGTTCTCAGGGACGCACACCAAGATAAACATCAACTGCTCCTGGAGGACCATCAACTCGGTGAAAGACATACTTTGGTTTGCCCGAAACTTGCTGGTCTTCCAGTGCAAAAAGCTGTCCACGGCCGAGTGTTGCAGACTGGCACATTCCAAGGTCCAGGACTATGTGCTGAGGGACGCACTAAAGATTGGGGCAGCAGCCGCAAAGGCTCAATGTTTAAAGGCCACTGTGTGAGGCTCTCACACTGTTGTATACCGAGGGGCTGGAAACCGTGTAAAACCCCTCGAGCTGCATGCACCAGGAAAATGTTTTGGTATGTAATGTAATGTACATTGTAAATATAACCTGAAAGGGCAAGTGTAGTGAGGCACCTCATGTATTGGAAGATCCTGATCTGTATTGCACTTCATGAAATGTCCAATTTGAATTGCTTTGTCATTTTTTTTTACAACTTTTATGAATAAAGTATATTTTTTGAAAAGAAATTGACACCAGTGGTCCATTTTGGAGCTCAACACTCCAGCTAGTGCCTTCTCTTCACCTCACATACTGGACACATGTTCAGCAGCAGGAGGGACCTCCCACCACTATTATTTAAAGGGACCATCAACTACTTACAGGTTAGATGCTGGTTGTTTGCTTCGGTTCTACAACTGTTTGAAGCTCTCTGTAGTTATTTGAAGTTGACAAAGTCTACAGGGCAGGCATTGAAGGAGCGTTTGCTGACATCAAGGCTTCTGCACAAACCATTCGCTCCCAGACATTGATGCACTAATAGGCATTTCCCTTTGATTACACCACATGATTTGAAGAATGAATAGTGGGCATGTCGAGCAGGACAAGCTGCTAGAGGGGGTTGGGGGGGGTGGGGGGAGGTGCAGCGAAGAAGGTCTCTCAGCAGGAGACCATGTCGGCCCTGGTGGTCAGGGAGCAATTTCCCCTACCAGAACCTCAGCAAGTAACAACAATGTACAAGACTTCTGCACTTCAGTAAGGACATCCTAACTGAAATTTGTAACCGACTGTTGCCACAACTGCAACCTCAGGGCAAGGACTGCATTGCCAGCGGCTGTGAACAGGAACACAGCAATGAATTTTTAAGCACCTGACTCCTTCCAGGCTGGAGTTGGAGATATTTGCAACATCTCGCAATTTGCCCTCCACTGTTGTGTAAGGGAGGTCACTGAGGCTCTCCAGTCAAAGCATTTCTTTCTCTCTTGCCAGAGAGAAGCAGTCAGTGTGAGCATGCAGCTTAGTGAGGATTGCAGGTTTCGCTAAGGTGCAAGGTGCCATAAACTGGATGCACATTGCTTTGCAGGCACATGTCCACTCTGCCCTCTACTGGAACCAAAAGGTTCTGGTAGGGAAATTACTCCATGACCTCCCGGATGGATACAGTCTGCTGCTGAGAGTCCTTCTTCAACCACTGCTCCTTTCTAGCAGCATGCCCTGCTCTGTGTGCCCTCTGTTCATTCTTCAAGTCATGTTGTATTCCAAGAGGATCCCTGGGAACAACTGGTTTGTGCAGAAGCCTTGAAGTCAACAAAAACTCAATACCTGCCCTGTAGAGTTTGGCAACTTTAAACAACTAGAGAAAGCACTAAATAGTTGTAGAATCAAAGCAACAGCCAGAAGAAATCAACCAGCAACTAACCATAGCAGAGAATCATGTAGGTCAATACCTAGTATTCTGCCAGCAGTGACGAGGCCTTCATTCTGTGGGCCCAGCAGCATTTGAGCCATCACAGAAAACCAAAAAGTGGCTAGGGGGCGACAAGGGCTATCCGCTGACCACGTGGCAGATGACTCCGTTGTACAACCAACGCACATGTGGGCAGTATACATACAATGAAAATGTGATAGAGCAGGCCACTGGCATGCTAAAACATTTACACTGTCTCAACTAAAGGCCTGCTACCTGACCCAAACCAGACGACATGTGTTGGGTTCGGGTTGCACATCTGGGTGCGGCATTCCGGCTTGGGTCGGACATGCTCTATCACAGCTAAGTGGCTCCAATGTTAATTTAATTTTTGGACTAGAAAGGTGGTTTTGTTACAGTTGTTTTAAGCTTGTGCAAATCAGCAGCAAAGTGAAAAATGGAAGGTAAGTTAACTGATGGTCGGGTCGGGTCTGGCGCGGGAAAAAATGGAAGGACTCGGGCTGGGTTGGATGTGGTTCTGTCGGGCTCGGGTCGGATTTTTTTTTTTGCAGACCTGAGCAGGCCTTTAGTCTCAACTGCACTGCCTGCAGTACTCAGCAGAGTAAGTGCCAAGATTCATAGTGGTCTACTTGCAGTCATGACAGCACAGCCTTTGCCATCAGCTATATGGCGATCAGCCAAGGAGCAGGAGCATGAGAAGGAGGAGGAAGAGGCAGCAACCTGGACAACTTCTGACTCGCCAGATTGTCCATAAAGAACTCATCCGAGTGCAATACTATAACCACAACCCCAATTCCCCATTGACCAACAGTTCCACACAGAATCGTGACAGCGCAGGAGGAGGCCATTCTGTCCATCGTGTCCACACCGGCTCTCTGAAAGACAACTCCTCAGTTCCATTCCCCTGCCTTCTCCCCATAACCCTGCACATTCTTCCTTTTCATATAACTGTCTAATTCCCTTTTGAATGCTTCAATTGAACCTGCCTGCACCATATTCTCAGGCAACGCATTCCAGAGCTTAACCACTCGCTGCGTGAAAACGTTTTACCTCGTGTCACTTTTGCTTCTCTTATCAAATAGGCTCCAGCGACCTGGGTTCAGTTCTGGTACTGCCTGTGCGGAGTTTGCAAGTTCTCCCTGTGACTGCGTGGGTTTCCTCCGGGTGCTCCGGTTTCCTCCCACATGCCGTGGGAGAACATGCGGGTTGATTGGTAAATTGACCATTGTAAAAAATTGCCCCTAGTGTAGGTAGGTGGTAGGAGAATTGAGGGAAGGTGGGGACGTAAGAGGGAAACAATGGGATTAATGTGGGATTAGTATAAATGGGTAGCTGATGGTCGGCGCAGACTCGGTGGGCCGAAGGGCGTGTTTCGGTGGTGTATCTCTCTATGACTCTATGACTTTAAATCTGTGCCCTCGCATTCTTGATCCTTCCACAAGTGGGAACAGTTTCTCCCTATCTACTCTGTCCAGACCTCTCATGATTTTGAATACCTTTATCAAATTACCTCTCTGCCTTCTCTTCTCCAAGAAAGCAGTCCTAACTTCTCCAATCTATCTTCATAACTGAAATTCCTCATCCCTGGAACCATTCTCGTGAACCTTTTCTGTATTCTCTCCTATGCCCTCACGTCTTTCCTCAAGTGCAGTGCCCAGAATTGGACGCAATACTCCAGCTGAGGCCGAAATAGTGTCTTATACAAGTTTAACATAACTTCCTTGATCTTGTACTCTATGCTCCTATTAATAAAGCCTAGGATACTGTATGCTTTATTAACCACTCTCTCAACCTGCCCTGCCACCTTCAATGACTTATGCACATATACATTTAGGTCCCTCTGCTCCTGCACCCCCTTTAGAATTGTACCCTTTATTCTATATTGTCTGTCCATGTTCTTCCTACCAAAATGAATCACTTCACATTTCTCTGCATTGAACTTCATCTGCCACCTGTCTGTCCATTCCATCAACTTGTCTATGTCCTTTTGAAGCTCTACACTATCCTCCTCACAATTCACAATGCTTCCAAGTTTCGTATCATCTGCAAACTTTGAAATTGTGCCCTTTACACCAAGGTCTAGGTCAATCATATATATCAGGAAAAGCAAGGGTCCCAACACTGATCACTGGAGAACTCCACTACAAACCTTCCTCCAGCCTGAAAAACAGCCAGTAACTACTACTCTTCGTTTCCTGTCACTCAGCCAATTCCATATCCATGTTGCTACTGTCCCTTTTATTCCATGAGCTACAAGTTTGCTCACAAGTCTGTTGTGTGGCACTGTGTCAAACGCCTTTTGAAAGGCCATGTACACCACATCAATAGCATTGCCCTCATCAACCCTCTCTGTTACCTCCTCAAAAAACTCCAGCAAGTTAGTTAAACATGATTTTCCCTTAAGAAATCTATTCTGGCTTTCCTTAATTAACTCACATTTGTTCACCACACCTTCCCTCTGAAACTGACCATCACAGTGTCTGCTTGGCCACAATGCAAAAATAAAAGACACCTGAAAATACCCATTCCAGGATGAGACGGTGGCATAGTGGTAATGTCACTGAACTAGCAAGCCAGAGGCTAAGGCTAATGGGGATATGGGTTCAAATCTCACCATGGCAGCTGGTGGAATATAAATTCACTTAATTAATAAATTAAATTAATTCAGAAAAATTTGGAATTGAAAGCTAGTCTCAGAAATGGTGCCATGAAACTGTCACTGATTGTCGTAAAAACTCATCTGGTTCACTAATGTCCTTTAGGGAAGGAAATCTGCCGTCCTTACTTGGTCTGGCTTACGTGTGACTCCAGACCCACAGTAAAGTAGCTGACTCTTAACTGTCCGCTGAAATTGCCTAGCAAGCCACTCAGTTGTCGAGGGCAATTAGGGATGGGCAACAAATGCTGGCCTTGCCAGCAATGCCCACATCCCATGAAAGAATAAAAATTATAAATGAAACCATGCCATATTGTATACAAAAGTCAATAATCACCCCTGTGCATTCCCTTAGTGCCTGTCTTCCCGCCGTGGTTGCAGCTTGGCTGGAAGAAGACTGCTGACTTTCAGTGGAGGAGGCCACAGATGGCTTTGGAGGACAGTCTCAAGCAGCTCTGGGTCTACAGAGCCAGACTGTGAATGCACTACATTGGCGTGGTGGTAGCAGCCTAGGCTGGCTGGATGACAGGCAACAGTAAGGGCACAGACAGAGCATCAAGGGTGGGAAGATGAATGCTGGCTTCCTGAGAGAGGGCAGCAGCTTTGTGCTTCATTGAGGCACTGTCCTCGGAGAATGGCAATGCTAGTAGTTGGAGGACAGATTGCTGGACTGCTGTGACTCCCTGTAAACCCCTTTGCACACTAATCCACATCCATGATAGCAGCAGTCTGAGCTTGCACAACAGCATGCTGACCTTGTAGGACAGCAGTCTGAGCTTGAGGTTGTGAGATTTGACAGAGGTGTCCAAAATCATGAGGGGTCTGGACAGAGTAGATAGGGAGAAACTGTTCCCATTGGCAGAAGGGTCGAGAACCAGAGGACACCAATTTCAGGTAAATGGCAAAAGAACGAAAGGCAACATGAAGGAAAACTTTTTGTTTTTTAGACAGCGAGTGATTAGGATCAGGAATGCACTGCCTGAGAGTGTGGTGGAGGTAGATTCAATCATGGCTTTCTAAAGAGAATTGGATAACGATCTGAATCGAAAAAATTTGCTGGGAAAAGGCAGGAAAGTGGGACTAGCTGAGTTGCTCTTGCAGAAAGCTGGTGCTAACAACGGGCCAAATGGCCTCCTTCTGTGCCGTAACTATTCTATGACTACAGCACTCAGATGTTGTGTGGCTGCTGCTTGTGCTGCATTGGAAGCTGTGACATCGGCCATCAGACGCTGCATCATGGTTGGGTCCACAAGTGTGCGAACGGAGTAAGTTACCCCTTCCATGCTGGAAAGGATGGACTCCAAAATCTACACAAAGACCTGTGGCAAGTTGATGCCTCCATTGTCTGGCCACTTCTTGCATATCTGAAAGGAGAAAGGCGCAAGGAAAAGGTTGTCTTGCGGGATTAGGTGCAGTGGGAGGACAGGGCGTCAGAGGTGTATCCTTATACCATCTGCAGCTGGTAAATCAGAAGAGTGTGTGCAATGAAGGAGAGGTGGGATGTTTGTAGGAGGATTAGGTATGAGGATAGTCATGCACGATGGTTTCAGCCTCACACCTGGCCATCGCCTCAGCCATGGCCTTCCCAATAATGGCCAACACTGTCTCCTCCATGGGGATTAGAACATGCAGGCGCACCTGTCCTCTGGTTGTACCTGTTGCTTGTAGTTGTGCTCCACCTTGTCCTGCAAGAGAGACAGAAGTATGTCAGCAATTATTGTGCAATTCTTTTGGGTGATGTGGCTATCAAGGTTGAATAGCTGGCAGTGTCTGCAACCTGTGATATGAGGGTGTGAAGTCTGCAGCAATGCTAAATGTGCGAGGGTGTGGTGAAGCATATGAATGTCAGGTATGAGTCCTGATCAGTAGAGATTGTCAGTAGGTGAGTGATGAGGGTGTGATGAATTGAGCAGTGTCTGAGACTAATGGCGCATTTGGTAGGATATGGCATTTATAGATGCATTCATTGACCTTGTCCACATGTGTGAGGGGAATGAATTTCTTGTGGCACTGCATCCAGGTCCTCAGGGCTCAACTTCTGGCATTGTCCTTCGCGTCTATCTGCTCCCACTGCTTTTTGAGTGGTATCTGGAGTGCCTCTTGCAAGTACAGAACATCTCTCCTCCTTTCCACCTTCTCCACCAAAGCCTCCAATGCAACATTTGAAAACCTTGAAGTCCACCCTCTCCCTTGTGGTGCCATTTTTTCCCAGGTAAGAGTCACTTCCTGAATGACTGCCACAATGCACCTCTCCTCTCCACAGGCTAGCTTTAAGCAGTAACTTTCGGTGGTGCGATCCACTCAGGATATTGGCCCTCTCCTGATGCATCCAGCCAATCAAAGTGCAGTTAGCTTTGGCTGGATACTGAAATCATTAAAATGAGCAGGTGGCATGAAGTTGGTATACTGCCTGCATCACAATGAACGACCACGGATTAATCGTGTATCACAATCCCCGCACCCATTTTCTGGTGCCATCGAATTTAGGAGTTTTCTTTTTCATTTTTAAAATGCTTTTCAAATTTCATTTCTGACATCACTTATCTTTAAGACATAGGTAAAATAAGTTAAAAGTGAGGCAGTGTAGCTTAATAGGTTAACACATGACTCACCTCTTTGATCTGCGTTTAACACTTGTCTGGGCAGATGTGATAAACATCCCCACTACCTGATGCTCATCAAGGTTCTCAATCCAATTTCCAGTGACCGTGAGTTCACACAAACACTGCTGCCCATAATTCAACACTAATGGTGCAAGATTATTCAGAAAATCCATACTGTTGGATAGTGAGGAAAATGGAGATGTTATAACCTGCGCAATAGTGAGTGCTTGTCTAAGAATCTAGATGAAAGACGTTAGGGCAGTGTTGAGGAAATCTATGACTTGTACATATTTCAGTTGCTGTATCTCGAATTTGGGTCAGAAGAAACCATACAAATAAAAACAGGGACAACAAACTACAGATTGCTGACAAAATGACAGATTTTACAGTTCATCAAAAAAGTTTGTTCAGAAAGATTCAGCATGTTATGAGGGGAAATGATTAAATTATGCTTTTCCTTGAAATTAATTTTCAGAATGAACTAAAAGTAGTAGGAAAGAAAATCTGAAGCAAATCTCCCCGTGAATGTTAAGTCTGTATCAAGCAGATGTGCTAAAATTAACAAAGTGAACTGTAGAGAGAACTGAAGTGAGGTTATCCACTTTAGTGGCAAAAACAGAAAGGCAGATTATTATTTGAACGGCGATAGATTGGGAAAAGGGGGTGGAGCAGCGAGACCTGGGTGTCCTTGCGCATCATTCGCTGAGAGTAAGCATGCAGGTGCAGCAGGCAGTTAAGAAGGCAAATGGTATGTTGGCCTTCATAGCGAGAGGATTCGAGTACAGGAGCAAGGATGTCTTGCTGCCATTATACAAAGCCTTGGTGAGACCACAAGTGGAGTAGTGTGTGCAGTTTTGGTCTCCTTATCTGAGGAAGGATGTTCTTGCCATGGAGGGAGTGCAGCGAAGGTTCACCAGACTGATTTGTGGGATGGCAGGACTGACGCATGAAGAGAGATTGGGTCGATTAGGCTTGTATTCACTAAAGTTTTGAAGAATGAGAGGGGATCTCATAGAAACCTACAAAATTCTAACAGGACAGGACAGACTAGATGCAGGAAGGATGTTCCCAATGGCGGGAGAGTCCAGGACTAGGGGTCACAGTCTAACGATAAGGGGTAAGCCATTTAGGGCTGAGATGAGGAGAGATTTCTTCACCCAGAGAGTGGTGAACCTGTGGAATTCTCTACCACAGAAAGCAGTTGAGGCCAAATCATTAAATATATTCAAGAAAGAGTTAGATATAGTTCTTAGGGCTAATTGGATCAAGGGATACAGGGAGAAAGTGGGAACAGGGTACTGAGTTTGGATGATCAGCCTTGATCGTACTGAATGGCAGAGCAGGCTCGAAGGGCCGAATGGCCTACTCCTGCTCCTATTTTTCTATGTTTCTATGTTAACTGATATAAATTAAAGCCCCCTTTATTCTACTGGGTTATCCTGTAGTATGAACCAAGCAATTGTCTTGGAATTGTAAGCAGCAGAACATTTCTGGGTTTTCATCCGAGAATTTTGACTGAATGTGATGGGGAAAGGTAAATAGTGCACACTGGTAGCATTAGGTATTTTGCATCTGGCCCCTCTGCTTCCCACTATCGAACAGTCCCCCAACATCAGGGAATATCCTGGTCAAACTGCTGGAGTCATGCGAACACATTTCCCTGTTATATCGAATCCACTGAGAGCGGTTCAATTATATATTAAAAGGAGAGTTAAAGTTCGAAGGCAGCAATTGCATGAAGTGACTCCCCTGAAATCGTAAGACAGCGAGAGTAAACAGACCAGCAATGTCACTCGAACCCCAAGATGGAATTAAAACATAACAGAAGAGCATAAGAAATAGGAGGAGGAGGCCATTCAGCCCTTCGAGCCCGCTCCGCCATTCAATGAGATCATGGCTGATCATCTATTTCCCCACCATTTTCCTGCACTATCCCCGTATCCCTTGATGCCTTTAATATGTAGAAATCTATCGATCTTAGTCTTGAACATACTCAACGATTCAGCCTCCACAGCCATCTAGGGCAAAGAATTCCAAAGATTCACCACCCTCTGAGTGAAAACATTCCTCCTCATCTTAGTCCTAAATGGCCTGCCTCTTATTCTGAGGCTGTCCCCCCTGGTTCTGGACTCCTCAGCCAGGGCAAACATCCTTCCTACATCAACCTTGTCGAGCCCTGTAAGAATTTTGTACGTTTGAATGAGATCACCTCTCATTCTTCTAAACTCCAAAGAAAAGGCCCAGTCCATTTAATCTTTCCTCATAGGGCAATCCCTCCATCCCAGGAATTAGTAATAAAGGCCAACATACCATTGCTTGCTGTACCTGCACGTTAGTTTTCAGTGACTCATGAACAAGTCACTTTGAAGTTCAACACTTCCCAGCCTCTCACCATTTAAGAAATACTCTATTTCTGCTTTTCCTACCAGAGTGGAAAACCTCACATTTCTCCACATTGTATTCCATCTGCCAAATTTTTGCCCACTCGCTCAACCTTTCCAAATCCCCTTGAAGCAACTTTGTATCCTCCTCACAACTCACACTTCCACCTAGTTTTGTGTCAACTGCAAACTTGGAAATATTGGGCTGGATTTTAAAGTGCTGCCGCCATCGGGAATGGTGGTGGGAGGGGGCAATGAAGATCGGTACAGTGGAGGCCCGCCACCGACCCCGACGGCGGCAGGCCCCGTACTGATCTCGGCGGTGGCGAGGCCTCGTTGCGGCCACCCTGCCACTTGACGACGGGACCCCGCATTAAAATATACAAATACCTATTTACCATGCAGCTCGCAGCGATTCAGCCACCACGTTCCAATCCTCATTCTCGCTGCCTGCAATGCTATGCCTTTGAATCCCTATTCGGGGAAATGTGGCGTGACACCTGTGGCGGGGTGGGGGGAGAGGAGTTTTTTTTCTCTGTACAGGAGGGGAGGAGTGGGGTTAGAATGCCTCAGATTGGTTGCGGGGGGGGGGGGGGGTGATGGGAAGGGGTAAAGGACAAAGGTGCCAAACTTTTTTTTAAGGGGGAGGCAGAGGTCAAATTTTCATTTTAGGAATTCTGGGGGGGGAGGAAGGTTGTAAAATGCCATTGGGGGGAATGGAAAGGTCACTGCATTTATTTGAGCAAAATTTTCACTTAACTTGCCCTTTAAATTTTATATGTTCATTGAGGGCGGTCAGCCCTTTTAAAATGGCGCAGGACACCGTTGCCGGTGACGGCTTGCCCGCCCCCTTCATGTCATCCATGCAAATGAGCCACCACGGTTGAAATCGTGACGTGATGCCTGTGCGCGTGTCCGCATTTGTTTACGTCCGCCGCCTGCTTTGGCGGCGCAGTCTTAAAATTCAGCCCATTACATCTAATCCCCACATCCAAATTATTGATACAGATTGTGAATAGCTAGGGCCCAAACACTGATCCTTGCGGTATCCCACTAGTCACAGCCTGCCAACCTGAAAATTACCCATTTATTCCTACTACTATGTTTTCTGTCTGTTAACCAGTTCTCAATCCATGCCAGTATATTCCCCCCAATCCCATGTGCTCTAATTTTGTTTACCAACCTCTTGTGCGGGACCTTATCAAAAGCTTTCTGAAAATCTAAATATACCACATCCGCCAGTTCCCCCTTATCTATTCTGCTAGTTATATCCTCAAAAAAGTCTAACGGGTTTGTTAAACATGATTTCCCTTTCATAAATCCATGTTGATTCTGCCCAATCCTACCATTATTTTCTAAGTGTCCTGTAATCACATCCTTTATTATAGATTCTAGCATTTTCGCCGGGTGCTCCGGTTTCCTCCCACAGCCAAAGACTTGCAGGTGATAGGTAAATTGGCCGTTGTAAATTGCCCCTAGTGTAGGTAGGTGGTAGGGAATATGGGATTACTGTAGGGTTAGTAAAAAATGGGTGGTTGTTGATCGGCACAGACTCAGTGGGCCGAAGGGCCTGTTTCAGTGCTGTATCTCTAAATAAAAAAATAAATTGCCACCCTCCAATCTACAGGAACCATTCTATAGTCAATAGAATTTTGAAAGATAACCACCAACATATCTACCATCTCTACAGCCAAATCTTTCAACGCTCTGGGACGTGGATCATCAGGTCCACTTTAAGTCCCATTTATTTCTCTAGTACCTATTTTTTTTTTAAATAATATCTTGCAGTTCTTCATTTACACTAGTCCCTTGATTTCTGGCTGTTTTTTAGTTTTTTCCTCTGTGAAGACAGACACAAAGTATTTGTTTAGTTTCTCTGCCATTTCCTTATTCCCCATTATTAATTCTCCTGACTCTGCTTGTAATGGACCCACATTTGTTTTTGCTAATCTTTTCCTTTTTACATACCTATGAAGCTTTTATAGTCCGTTTTTATGTTTCTCGCTAGTTTACTCTCATATTCAGTTTTCCCTTTCTTAATCTTTTTCCTGGTCCTCCTTTGCAGAATTCTAAAATCCTCCCAATCCTCAGGCTTATGTTTTTTTTGGCAACTTTACACATCTTTTCCTTCGATCTACGACAATCCTTGATTTCTTTCGGTAACCACAGTTGGACCACCTTCCTTGCTGGGTTTTTGTGCATTAAAGGAATGTACTTTTGTTATAAACTCTGTATTAGTTCTTTAAATATTAGCTATTGCCTGTCTATTGTCATAACTTTTAACATAGTTCCCAATCCCACATAGCCAATTTGCCCCTTATATCTTCATAGTTTCCTTTGCTTAGATTTAACACCCGAGTTTCTGATTGAACTACATCACTTTCAAACTAAATGTAAAATTCTATCATATTATGGTCACTCTTTCCTAAAGGCTCCTTTACAACAAGATTATTAATTAGCCCTTTTTCACAGCACAATACTTGATCTAAAATAGCCCGTTCCCTATTTGGTTCCTCAATGTACTGCTCTAGAAAACCATCTCGCATACATTACAAGAATTCTTTTTCCACAGCATTAGTACGAATTAACTTTACCCAGTCTACATGTAAATTGAAATACTCCATGATTACTGTATTACCCTTATT
The DNA here is from genome assembly GCF_036365525.1 of Heterodontus francisci. Lineage (NCBI taxonomy): Eukaryota > Metazoa > Chordata > Chondrichthyes > Heterodontiformes > Heterodontidae > Heterodontus > Heterodontus francisci. The sequence goes on along the minus strand of NC_090390.1, from coordinate 24,742,114 downwards.
ACACACACCTCTAATTTCCTGATTTATACTTTGATTTACATTACCACTGCCGTTTGATGGCCTATGAACAACTCCCACCAATGTTTGCTGCCCCTTGCTGTTTCTTAGTTTCACCCAAACTGATTCTACATCTTTATCTTTGAAACTAAGGTCATTTCTCACTACAGTAGTAATGTCCTCTTTAATTAACAGAGCTCCCCCACCACCTTTTCCCAGCTTCCCGTCCTTCCTGAATGTCACGTACCCTTGGATATTCAGGTCCCAGCTTTGGTTTCCTTATAGCCACGTCTGTGTAATGGCTATCAGATCAGACATATGAATTTCTATTTGATCTGACAATTCATCTGTTTCATTGCAAATGCTGTGGGCAGTCAGATACAGAGCCCTTAATTCCTTTTTTAAAAAAATTGTTTTTGTAAACTCTGGCCCGATCTGCTGGCACACTTTCAAGTTTGCAATCACTGTCTCTTCCTGCCATACCCTGATTATATTACCTTTATTGCTACAAAGAACAAAGAACAGTACAGTACAGGAACAGGCCATTCGGCCCTCCAAGCCTGCGCCGATCTTGATGCCTGCCTAAACTAAAACCTTCTGCACTTCCGGGGACCGTATGCCTCTATTCCCATCCTATTCATGTATTTGTCAAGATGCCTCTTAAACGTCGCTATCGTACCTGCTTCCACCACCTCCCCCGGCAGCAAGTTCCAGGCACTCACCACCCTCTGTGTAAAGAACTTGCCTCGCACATCCCCTCTAAACTTTGCGTTTCACACCTTAAACCTATGTCCCCTAGTAACTGACTCTTCCACCCTGGGAAAAAGCTTCTGACTATCCACTCTGTCCATGCCACTCATAACTTTGTAAACCTCTATCATGTTGCCCCTCCACCTCCGTCGTTCCAGTGAAAACAATCCGAGTTTATCCAACCTCTCCTCATAGCTAATGCCCTCCAGACCAGGCAACATCCTGGTAAACCTCTTCTGTACCCTCTTCAAAGTGTCCACGTCCTTCTGGTAGTGTGGCGACCAGAATTGCACGCAATATTCTAAGTGTGGCCTAACTAAAGTTCTGTACAGCTGCAGCATGACTTGCCAATTTTTATACTCTATGCCCCGACCGATGAAGGCAAGCATGCCGTATGCCTTCTTGACTACCTTATCCACCTGCGTTGCCACTTTCAGTGACCTGTATGCCCAGATCTCTCTGCCTGTCAATATTCCTAAGGGTTCTGCCATTTACTGTATACTTCCCACCTGCATTAGACCTTCCAAAATGCATTACCTCACATTTGTCCAGATTAAACTCCATCTGCCATTTCTCCAGCCAAGTCTCCAACCGATCTATATCCTGCTGTGTCCTCTGACAATCCTCATCACTATCCGCAACTCCATCAACCTTTGTGTTGTCCGCAAACTTACTAATCAGACCAGCTACATTTTCCTCCAAATCATTTATATATACTACAAACAGCAAAGGTCCCAGCACTGATCCCTACGGAACACCACTAGTCACATCCCTCCATTCAGAAAAGCACCCTTTCACTGCTACCCTCTGTCTTCTATGACCGAGCCAGTTCTGTATCCATCTTGCCAGCTCACCTCTGATCCCGTGTGACTTCACCTTTTGCACCAGTCTGCCATAAGGGACCTTGTCAAAGGCTTTACTGAAGTCCAAGTAGACAACATCCACTGCCCTTCCTTCATCAATCATCTTTGTCACTTCCTCAAAAAACTCAATCAAATTAGTGAGACACGACCTCCCCTTCACAAAACCATGCTGCCTCTCGCTAATAAGTTCGTTTGTTTCCAAATGGGAGTAAATCCTGTCCCCAGCAATTTCTTCCCTTGCCTCAGTATTCTGGGGTAGATCCCATCAGGCCCTGGGGACTTATCTACCTTAATGCTTTGCAAGACACCCAACACCTCCTCCTTTTCGATAATGAGATGATTGAGACTATATACGTATAAAAAGCCTTGGTATTTTCCTTAATCCTGTTTGCCAATGACTTTTCATGACCCCTTTTAGCCCTCCTGACTCCTTGCTTAAGTTCCTTCTTACTGTCTTTATATTCCTCAAGAGATTCGTCTGTTCCTAGCCTTTCAGCCCTTACGAATGCTTCCTTTTTCTTTTTGACTAGGCTCACAATATCCCGCGTTATCCAAGGTTCCTAAAACTTGCCAAACTTATCCTTCTTCCTCACCGGAACATGCTGGTCCTGGATTCTAATCAACTGACATTTGAAAGGCTACCTTGATCTATTGCCTTGTCAGTTCCTTTTAATTTACTCAATCTTCCTGTACATGATCCATTCCCCCCTATTTAGAGTTCGCAGACCTCTCTACGACCCTAGTTATACCACTCACTAGAACACTGGTCCCAGCACAGTTCAGGTGAAGTCCTTCCCAATGGAACAGCTCCCACAACCCCAGTACTAGTGTCAGTGCCACATGAACCAGAACCCACTTCTCCCACAACAGTCTTTCAGCCTCACATTCATCTCTCTAATCTTATTTACCCTATGCCAATTTGCACGTGGCTCAGGTAATAACCCAGAAATTATTACCTTTGAGGTTCTGCTTTTTAATTTAGTGCCTAGCTCCTCACACTCCCTATGCAGAACCTCTTTCCTAGTCCTATCTATGACATTGGTACCTATGTGGACCACGACAACTGGATCCTCCTCCTCCCACTGCAAGTTCCTCTCCAGCCCTGAGCAGATGTCCTGAACCCTGGCACCAGGCAGGCAACACAGCCTTCTGGATTCTTGCTCTTGGCTGCAGAGAACAGTGTCTGTCCCCCTGACTATACTGTCCCCTACTACTACATTCCTTTTAACTCCCCCCATTTGAATGACTTCCTGTACCATGGTGTCATGGTCAGTCTGCTCATCCACAGCCTTCACTCTTGTCCATAAAAGCTGCAAGAACCTTAAACTAGTTGCTCAACTGCAACAGTTGCGGTTCCTCCACTCCCACCTTCTCGAAAAAATGTCCCAGATAACTTTCCCCCCTCCCTGATGCATTGCCGTGTCTGCAGCTTGGCCTCCAGCTCATTAACTCTATGTCAAAGCTCCTCAAGCCACAGACACTTACTACAGATGTGGTTGCCATGGATTGCAGTGGCATCCAGGAGCTCCCACATGCTGCAGTCGCGACACGTCACCTGTCCTTCCATCTTTATTGTGTTAATTAAATTCATTTTTCTTAGTTAATTTATATTTCCCCTTACTCACCAAACTTCCAACTTTACTATGTGCACTCAAGCAGCACTCAGAGACCTCTGTACTTATAGTCTCTGAAAAACAATGATGAGTCAGCTCTGCTAGAGCTCAGAAACCGCTTTAAGCTATCTACCTAATTAACTAGGAATTATTGCTCTCAATGATTTCCAGGGTTTTGTAACTTTGTACACAAAATTTTGCAAAGATCATTCGTTACTAGGAGTGGCTGCTCTCTCTATGTGTTGAGCTGCAAGAAAGTACATTTCACATTGAATTTAATGAGGTAATGTAGTGGACTGAATTTGCTGACTATAGTTTGAAGTGTAAGTATTTTATATTCACTTTATAGGTTAGTTTCACTACTTTGGAAGTTTGTATGTCTGATCTCGATTTTGCACTTGCGATCTACCAGGTCGGAAAGGGTATTGCTTATGCTGTTTAACTTTGAACCTCAGATAAGGCCCAAGATGACCTGCAGCAACAGCACTAGCAGCAGGAACAGAAACAGTCTCGCCCTCACAGACCTGCCACTCTATAGGAGAGAAGGGATCAGCAGAGAGATGCAGCTCTCAGGAGGCAATACCCGCAACACAGGGTGTACAGGCAGAGGATAAGTTTCCAGTACATGCCAGAACACCAGTGTCTCAGGAGACTCGGGGTCTCAAGTCAAGTGGTGACAGACACAGCCTGCTGAAGAAGATCTGCTGCCAAGTGGACCTGTTGGCCATGCTTTACCGGTGGTTATAGAAGTCATCACCACTTTCAACTTCTTGACCTCCAACGCCTTTCAAGACTCTGCTGGAGATATATGCAGATCCTGCAGTTGGCGGTCCACAAATGCATAAGACAGGTGACTAATACTATGTTTGCCAGATCAATAGTAAGTACACTTTGCCACCGATGATACCAGTCAGAATGAGCAGGTGCTCAGGTTTGCAGCTCTGGATGGCTTCTGAGAGGTGCAGGGTATTGACTGCACACATCTAGCAATTAACGCACCCCTGGATTCCCCAGGAGTGTTCATCAACAGCAAGGGCTTCCACTTAGGCAATGTATCAGTGATGTGCAATCACAAAAAGATGTTAATGCAGGCGTATGCAAGATTCCTAGGCAGCTGCCACGATGCTTTCATCCTGTGCTTGTGCACCCTCCCTGATCTCTCTGCATTTTGAAGCAGACTTACCAGACAAGGGATACACACTTAAAACATGGCTGAAGATACTCAAACAATGAGGCCCATAAGAAACCCAATGAAAGCCATATGATGGCGAGATGTGTCATTTAGCAAGCAATCAACATGCTGAAGACGTGCTTCAGATGCCATGACAGATCTGGATGTGGCCTTCAATACGCATCATGGCGTGCTGCACTCCGCACAGCAGTGAGGTTTGGATCTGCAGGAGGAACGAGGCGCAGAGCCTTCGAGGAGGAGGAACGTGATGTAGCCAATGCACCAAGCAGCAGCACCCATTGTTGCCTGGGATGCCCTCATTATTGTGAAATTCAGTTAGGTGCCACCAGTGCACCCATGTGGCAGCCAGATGCAATACCCATTTCCCCCCCGCCCCAACTCTTCCCTAACACGAAGCAGTCCTGCAAACATCCAAGCCTCCCTTTTACAGCCCCACTTTGCTCAGTATTAATTCTCATCTTATCATCTCAAGTGAAAAGTCCACTTATCAGATAGCAGCCAAAAATGGGCAATGCAGGAAAGGGGCGAAAACAAATATTATTTGTGTGGCTCAGAAATCAAATCGAAACTTAACAATCTAACATTGTATAACACACCCATGGGCATACACTTGTGCAACTATTAATCTTTACTCTTCTTCTTTGCATTCCTACGCAGTGCAATCCCTGTAGCTTCAGCACAGATAGAGACAGGTTGCTCATATCCCTGCTCTGACTGCTGAGAAGCTCTTGGCTGACATCCTCTAGGTTTTGGAGCCTGTGAGCGCCCCACTAAAGACTGCTCCAACTCTAGCTGTGCTTGAACAGACTCAGCCATCAGGACGAGGCAGCATGTGGAATAGCGCAACAGGTGAGAAGTGGAAGCACTTTGAACAGAGTGCCCACTTCGATATCCCCTTTCACCATCATCCCTCTCATGGCCCACCTGCACTTTCCTAGTAGCAATGAGCTAGAGAGCACTTTGCTGCAGATCAGTGGGATGCTGAAGGGCCAAGGCTAGGTTTTCATCAATCCTGTTTATGGTGGCATTCACAGTGTGGAAGCCATTGGTGAGGGCCTGCATGCACACATTTGACTACTGCATTTGATGCTTCATGCAGGTGGCCACTCTTTCCGCGGACAAAGACATCATGCAAATGCCTGCAACATCTCTCCAATTTCTGACTGTGCACTGTGTAGCTGGAAAGCCTGCCAGTACATCGCACATTCTTTGCTGCTGCTCCAGAATTATACTCTTCATCAATGGCCCACAAGGTTCAGCAGCTGTGCCGAAATGAGCAGAGCTTGGGGCATCCTGTGGCCTCCGCTGCAGAAGTCTCCACTGTTGTTTCTAACTTCACCATCTGCTCTTGCTCACTTGTAATGTGTCAGTCACCAGGTGAAAACCTAACCAAATTTCCTTACCAATTTCACCAAAGTGAGGGTATCATGAGCTGGTGCATGGTGCATCATGTTTGCTCAACACAGTTGGTCGGGAAACCCAGAGGTTCGACTCAAATACAGTGGCTAGGTTAAAAAGTCACTGACAGACGTGCTGCACTTACTTCTGGGTTTCAGGTGCGCTACTGCACCCCGCCCCCACTCCTAGCGCATCAGCAAGAAAAATTTCCCCCATGTCCCTTATTTTGGCCTCAACTAAAACCCTGGATTTCTTTGTGCCCTCATCAGGAAGATGGGTGGAGCCTCAGTACTGAAGTATACTAGAGAATGACAAACAATAAAACATATTGTATGCTGGATACAGTGCAGCCCGGGCCTGCGAAGACCATCATCCTCCATCAACTGTAAAAAGAGTGATGGTTATGTGAAGTTACCCTCCCCAACACTGAGCATAAAACTTTGTAAGTGCCTTTGGCCTCCATAGCAGTATAACACTACTGAGATACTTCAACCATGAAACTGTTCGGTGCAAATTCCAATGTGGTACAGCTCCTAGCAACTTGACTTCACATTGCATGGTAGTGACTCCCATGCTGACATAATGATCTTCAGCCCAAGCTCACAATTTCTCTTCTTTCTCTCTGACTCATATCATCACTGCCCATTTCCATCTTATTTAATTATTCTTCAGTTCTAAACAAAGAACAAAGAAAATTACAGCACAGGAACAGGCCCTTCGGCCCTCCAAGCCTACGCCGATCCAAATCCTCTATCTAAACCTGTCGCCTATTTTCTAAGGGTCTGTATCTCTTTACTTCCTGCCCATTCATGTATCTGTCTAGATACATCTTAAAAGACGCTATCGTGCCCGCGTCTACCACCTCCGCTGGTAATGCGTTCCATGCACCCACCACCCTCTGCGTAAAGAACTTTCCACGCATATCCCCCCTAAACTTTTCCCCTTTCACTTTGAACTCGTGACCCCTTGTAATTGAATCCCCCACTCTGGGAAAAAGCTTCTTGCTACCCACCCTGTCGATACCTCTCATGATTTTGTACACCTCAATCAGGTCCCCCCTCAACCTCCGTCTTTCTAATGAAAATAATCCTAATCTGCTCAACCTCTCTTCATAGCTAGCGCCCTCCATACCAGGCAACATCCTGGTGAATCTCCTCTGCACCCTCTCCAAAGCATCCACATCCTTTTGGTAATGTGGCGACCAGAACTGCACGCAGTATTCCAAATGTGGCCGAACCAAAGTCCTATACAACTGTAACATGACCTGCCAACTCTTGTACTCAATACCCCGTCCGATGAAGGAAAGCATGCCGTATGCCTTCTTGACCACTCTATTGACCTGCGTTGCCACCTTCAGGGAACAATGGACCTGAACACCCAAATCTCTCTGTACATCAATTTTCCCCAGGACCTTTCCATTTACTTTATAGTTCACTCTTGAATTGGATCTTCCAAAATGCATCACCTCGCATTTGCCCTGATTGAACTCCATCTGCCATTTCTCTGCCCAACTCTCCAGTCTATCTATATTCTGCTGTATTCTCTGACAGTCCCCTTCAGTATCTGCTACTCCACCAATCTTAGTGTCGTCTGCAAACTTGCTAATCAGACCACCTATACTTTCCTCCAAATCATTTATGTATATCACAAACAACAGTGGTCCCAGCACGGATCCCTGTGGAACACCACTGGTCACACGTCTCCATTTTGAGAAACTCCCTTCCACTGCTACTCTCTGTCTCCTGTTGCCCAGCCAGTTCTTTATCCATCTAGCTAGTACACCCGGGACCCCATGCGACTTCACTTTCTCCATCAGCCTACCATGGGGAACCTTATCAAACGCCTTACTGAAGTCCATGTATATGACATCTACAGCCTTCCCTCATCAATCAACTTTGTCACTTCCTCAAAGAATTCTATTAAGTTGGTAAGACATGACCTTCCCTGCACAAAACCATGTTGCCTATCACTGATAAGCCCATTTTCTTCCAGATGGGAATAGATCCTATCTCTCAGTATCTTCTCCAGCAGCTTCCCTACCACTGACGTCAGGCTCACCGGTCTATAATTACCTGGATTTTCCCTGCTACCCTTCTTAAGCAAGGGAACAACATTAGCAATTCTCAAGTCCTCCGGGACCTCACCCGTGTTTAAGAATGTTGCAAAGATATCTGTTAAGGCCCCAACTATTTCCTCTCTCGCTTCCCACAGTAACCTGGGATAGATCCCATCCGGACCTGGGGACTTGTCCACCTTAATGCCTTTTAGAATACCCAACACTTCCTCCCTCCTTATGCCGACTTGACCTAGAGTAATCAAACATCTGTCCCTAACCTCAACATCCGTCATGTCCCTCTCCTCGGTGAATACTGATGCAAAGTACTCGTTTAGAATCTCACCCATTTTCTCTGACTCCATGCATAACTTTCCTCCTTTGTCCTTGAGTGGGCCAATCCTTTCTCTAGTTACCCTCTTGCTCCTTATATATGAATAAAAGGCTTTGGGATTTTCCGTAACCCTGTTTGCTAAAGATATTTCATGACCCCTTTTAGCCCTCTTAATTCCTCGTTTCAGATTGCGCCTACAATCCCGATATTCTTTCAAAGCTTCGTCTTTCTTCAGCCGCCTAGACCTTATGTGTGCTTCCTTTTTCCTCTTAGCTAGTCTCACAATTTCACCTGTCATCCATGGTTCCCTAATCTTGCCATTTCTACCCCTCATTTTCACAGAAACATGTCTCTCCTGCACGCTAATCAACCTCTCTTTAAAAGCCTCCCACATATCAAAAGTGGATTTACCTTCAAACAGCTGCTCCCAATCTACATTCCCCAGCTCCTGCCGAATTTTGGTATAGTTGGCCTTCCCCCAATTTAGCACTCTTCCTTTAGGACCGCTCTCGTCTTTGTCCATGAGTATTCTAAAACTTACGGAATTGTGATCACTATTCCCAAAGTAGTCCCCTACTGAAACGTCAACCACCTGGCCCGGCTCATTTCCCAACACCAGGTCCAGTATGGCCCCTTCCCGAGTTGGACTATTTACATACTGCTCTAGAAAACCCTCCTGGATGCTCCTTACAAATTCTGCTCCATCTAGACCTCTAACACTAAGTGAATCCCAGTCAATGTTGGGAAAATTAAAATCTCCTATCACCACCACCCTGTTGCTCCTACAGCTTTCCATAATCTGTTTACATATTTGTACCTCTATCTCACGCTCGCTGTTGGGAGGCCTGTAGTACAGCCCCAACATTGTTACCGCACCCTTCCTATTTCTGAGTTCTGCCCATATTGCCTCACAGCTCGAGTCCTCCATAGTGCCTTCCTTCAGCACAGCTGTGATATCCTCTTTGACCAGTAATGCAACTCCTCCACCCCTTTTACCTCCCTCTCTATCCCGCCTGAAGCATCGGTATCCTGGGATATTTAGTTGCCAATCATGCCCTTCCCTTAACCAAGTCTCAGTAATAGCAATAACATCATACTCCCAGGTACTAATCCAAGCCCTAAGTTCATCTGCCTGTTCTGGTTTACTTCTCAATATCTCTCAGTCTTCCATGTACCTTATTCACAGTCCCACATCCACTACAATAACTCACAAGTGAAAATTAAAAATAAAACTGGAATTAAGGTGTTTTTACATGACAGTAATTACTTCAGACACACTGTTAAGAATACTTATTTCTAGGACTTGATAGTGTTAGATATGATGCATCACAAGACATTTTAGTACAACTGACAGTAAAAAAAGTATGTCTAAAACTTTAGTTTCCCCTTGTTTTTCACATGTTTACAGGAAGGTGAAATGGGATTTATGAAAGTGGAATGCTACAAATCAGATAGCATTATAGTGAGGGCGCACTATATACTGCTATGCAAATTTGTACACTATTATTGTTGATGTAATGTTACAATATTGGAGCCAGCTGTTTGAAATATTGAACTAAATATCTATAAAAATTACATGAAGTATTGTCAACTATTGTGTCTAGTTCAGTTGTTTGTATGCCCAAGAGATATACCTGAGGTGCCGTCAGCATTCAGTAAATCACCATGGCAAAGCAATGGTTGAGGGGGGTTTTTAGGTTTGATAAAGATGATTGCAATCTAAGTCAACAGCAACCACTAGCAATGATCAATGTCAGTTGTTTTAATAATCAAATTAAGATCTGAAATTCCCAGCAGTTTTCTGCTTTAGGACTTCTCATTTCCTGCAGGCTTCTATCACACATTTGGTTATCCGCAGCCTGGGCACAAATTCACCAATGATATTTTTATCTACCATTTTGGGCAAGCATCCAAACTCCTTACACCAGAGGCATATGACTGAATCCTCTTATTTTCTGTTCTCCTCTACAGACTGCAGATTGGGTCCCAGCTTATTTATAGCAAGCAATTCGATTAAAACCTTGCAGGTCAGTAAAAGTGAAATGATAGTCAAAGAAGTTGTATAAAGGCTTCACAGCAACTTGCTGCAAATGAAACAATAACTTGCGAGGGCGATTTTGTACAATTTTGCCTTTCGTAATACATATGCCATGCTATTATAGCTGATTTGGAAAGATAAGCAGGTGATTTTGGATCAAACTCACTTTTAAAGGGACATACACTTTTCTAATACAAAAGCAAAATACTGAGGATGCTGGAAATCTGAAACAGACTATGAAATTAAACAATTTTTTTGTTGGCCAGAACAATGGTCTTCACCTCTGTCCTGTCGACCCATGTCTGCTTATGATGCCCAGCTTATTATGCCCAACAATTATTTTAAATGTTGAAAAAACCCCAAGAAAACATTTTTCAAAATGCAGCAGTGTAATTTAGGGGGAAAAATTATAGGGAACTAGTTGTCTGCCCTGCATGCATGACTATTTATTTATATCCTAATCCCACAAAAATGTTGACAACCATTAACTGAACACAGCACTGGCAAGCAAAATTGGGTTGGAAATGAAGGTGTATTTCCACCCCAATAAGCAATTAGCAATTGTTTCTTGATGGAGTAAAATAACTAAGTAATTTGTACATTATTCACAAATTTTTAAAAGGTTGCTAGTTTGTAGAATCAGAACATCTGACAATTTTGTGCTGATTACCAACATTCTATGTTAATTATTCAACAGCTTACTTAAAAGTTGTTTCTAGAAACCAAACACCTATCTCATTTTGTAATATGCAACTCTGTGTTCCAATGTGAAGTTTACTGAACCTAAACTTGAAAATTCAAACTTTTTAATATTGATACATCAGGCCACTCGTACAATTGTACAATATTCATCTCATACTTGAGGTCTTATCAAACTCATTTTTTATTACAAGATTCAATCTTTTTTTTAACTGCAAGATCGAAAAACATACAGACACACACGTCTGTTGTGTATGTGGATTTTATTTCCCCCCACACTGGTATTTTTTTTACCTGCCATATGCAAAACGCCTGTCCTTATGATGGTCACCAAACGTATCCCACAGCCTGAGTGATATGCTAACTTCATCGACAACATCGCGGGAACGTTCGAGCACCTAAATATAACCAGCATATAATTGTTTCAATCAATTACATTAAAAGTCCAATTATGGTATTTTCAACACTAAACTTCAGTATGCTACAGTCATGTCGCAAGAGTAACTCAAACATATCACCCCGCACTTCATGAAACACAGAAAACTACAATGCTATAGTTGTAACTGAGCAAAGAAAGCGGAATTAATTACATCTAAGGTTAAAATGTGCAGCTCCATTGTTCCAGTTTGCATAATACCATTTAAATGCAATGCAACCAACAATTTATCAAATACATGGATTGAGAGATATTTATTTTGAGAACCTCAAGGTAGTTCTAAAGATATTAGCCAGATTGCTGCAGTATTTTCAAATAGTTCAGTTACAATAATAAGTAGTTTGCAGGGCTCTTGCATCTATCTCATCATTAAACTTCAATTTAAAAATACTCAAATCCTTAAAAAATCTGAAACGTAATCTTCTATTTCCAATGGATTTTCATTTTCCAGTTTTCTCAATTTTCATCCAAACCTGAACTCATTCACTTCAAAATGAGTTATACGCTATATAGTTTTAAAACTGTTTTATACAATTTATGTTTAGAGGTCTATTACTTCTACTACTGAATCTAAAATTACATTAAGACATATGTTCGAAAAATATGAAATAACTGCATGGTATTTCCAATCAACTGACTGTTCAATTTTTGTTTTGGTTGACAGTCATATGTGGGTTCTCTGGATTAACCATACAATCAATCAAAAATTAATGAATAATTACATTGGAGTATATTCAAAGCACTATATTGTGGGACTTCATGAATTGAGTATATTTATTATGAAAAGTAGAGTTTATTAAGTCACATTTTTTGGAAAAAAATTCTTACCTCTTGGCAAACACGATACTGATCAATTGCCCAGACAGTGGGAACGTGGGTGGACAGCAGCTGGTATTGTGTCAGGGTGGTATTGCATGCTCTTGCACAGATGAGTCGTGTCTTTCCCACAGCATTGTCTCCGACAACAACGCACTTAATAGTTTCAACATTTGGCCTTTCATAATCCATAGCAGTGTCCATTTACTGTAAACTGCATTGGAACAAACAAAAGAATGTTGAGTACTTACATAACTATGTTTGAACAAAAGCTACTTCATTCAGCAAAATGACCAGAACACAGCAAATGCAATCTAATTTGCAGCCGAATAAACCTGACTCCATTTATACTGGGGCTCTTATTAATCCATAGGCAAATATTGCAACTACTCTGGTATTTTTCAGTGCATTCAAGCCAAATCCTGCCAGTATCTCTTGTCTTTATAAAAACAAGCCTGTCAAACATAAACAAAACTCCACTGTTTAACTAGGCTGGATTACTCATCATCCTAGAAGTGGAAGAGGCCAGATCCTGCTAACCAAAACCTGTAATCTCTGTTTATATCAGTCTACAGATTTTATGATTTTATGTTGAGAATAGAAACACAATACAAAAGTGGAAACCTCTTCAGGCTGGTTTTAGATTCAAGAACTTTCATGTAAAAGACTGACAATAATCTGAAACTGCAACTATGTCAACAGCAACTTGCATATTTTGCCCATTTGTACCAGGAGCTAAGCAGCCAAACTAGCAGTCCAATGAACCATTGGAGGCCACTCAAAAAAAAAATCCTTTTCTGCTGGGCCCAGGAGGAGTTGGGTGCCCCCCACAAAATATCCAGCTCATCGTTGACTCATTTGGAGCCTCTCCCAGGACTCCCCCTGCCCCAATGCCAAGACGCAGCCTGCTGGCCGGCTCAGCATGGAAGCCAGCCGATTTCCTGCCTTCCTACAACTACCCAGCTGCAGCTGAGTACAGGCAGCTCATTGGCAGCCTGATACTAAGGCCTGGAAATTTAAATGGCTCGGGCCTGACAATGGCAACCATTCCAGTGACATCACTGATGTCTCTGGCGGAAATCAAACACCCTAATGGTCTTTTATACGAACAGATTGCCCATAGCATTACTTGGTGAATCAGAGGAAATACTATTTATAAGAATAGGAATGTGATACCACACAACATACACAGTATATTCCGACTATAAAGAAAAATTCTAAGGACCCACCATCCATGATTAATTAAAGAAGTTAAAGAAAGCATCAAACTTAAGGAAAAGGCATATCATTGCGCAAAGATGAGTGGCAGGTCAGATAATTAGTCAGAATATAAAGAACGGCAGAGTATGACTAAAAGGTTAATCAGGAGAAAGAAATTACAGTATGAGAGGAAGCTAACTAGAAATGTAAAAACAGATAGCAAGAGTTTCAACAGCTATTTAAAAAGGAAAAGAGTAAGTAAAGTGAATGTTGGTCCTCGAGAGAGTGAGAATGGGGAGTTAATAGTAGATAATAAGGAAATGGCGGATGAAATGAACAAATATTTTGCTTCTGTCTTCACGATAGAGGATACAAAAAACATTCCAATAATAGATGTAAATTAGGAGGTGGAAGGAATGGAGGAACTTGGTGAAATTACAATCACCAGGGAAACAGTACTGACCAAACTGATGGAGCTGTAGGCTGACAAGTCCCCAGGTCCTGATGGGCTTCATCCTAGGGTCTTAAAAGAGGGGGCTAATGAGGTAGTAGATGCATTGGCGTTAATTTTCAAAATTCACTAGATTCTGGAAAGGTTCCATCAGACTGGAAAAGAACAAATTTAACCCCTCTATTCAAGAAGTGGGGGAGGGGAGGCAGAAAACAAGTAACTATAGGCCAGTTAGCTTGACGTCTGTAGTGGGGAAGGTGTTAGAATCGATCATTAAAGGAGGCTACAGCTGAGCACTTAGAAAACCTCAAGGTAATCAGGAATAGTCAGCATGGCTTTGTGAAAGGGAGACCAGGTTTAAATAATTTATTGGAGTTTTTTGAAGGAGTAACATGTGCCGTGGATTAAGGGGAGCCCGTTGACATACTGTACTTGGATTTCCAGAAGGCACTTGACAAGATGCCACATAAAAGGTTATTGCGCAAAGTAGGAGCTCATGGTGTAATGGATAACATATTACCATGGATAGAAGATTGGCTGGCTGGCAGAAAACAGACAGTAAGCATAAATGGGTCCTTTTCTGATTGGCAGTCCCGCAGAGGTCTGTGCTGGGGCCTCAAACTTTTACAATTTATATCAATGACCTAGATGAGGGGAGTGATAGCACGGTAGCCAAATTTGCAGATGACACAAAGATAGGTAGGAAAGTATGTTGTGAAGAGGAAATAAGGAGGTTGCAGACCGATATAGATAGGAATTGAAAATAAAAGTAAGGATGTTATGCTTCAGTTATACAGGGCATTGGTGAGACCACATCTCGAATACTGTGTGCAGTTTTGGTCTCCTTATTTAAGGTAGGATGTGAATGCATTGGAGGTGGTTCAGAGGAGGTTTACTAGATTGATACCTGGAATGAGCGTGTTGTCTTATGAGGAAAGGTTGGACACACTGGGCTTGTTTGCACTGGAGTTTAGAAGAGTGAGGGGAGACTTGATTGAAGTATATAAGATCCTGAACAATCTTACAAGGTGGATGTGGAAAGGATGTTTCCTCTTGTGAGGGAGTCCGAAACTAGGGGGCACTGTTTTAAAATTAGGGGTCGTCCTTTTAGGACAGAGATGAGGAAATTTTTCTCTCAGTGGGTTGTGGGACTTTGGAACTCTCTGCCTCAGAAGGTGGTGGAGGCAGGGTCATTGAATAATTTTATGGCGGGGTAGATAGATTCTTGTTAGGCAAGGGAATCAAAGGTTATCATGGGAAGATGGGAGTGTGGAATTTGAGACACAAACAGATCAGCCATGATCTTATTGAATGGTGGAGCAGGCTCGAAGGGCTGAATGGCCTACTTCTGCTCCTAATTCATATGTTCATAGTACTGTTTATTGCAGCATTGTTCAAGACAAAGAAAGACTTCCTCCTCCAGTTGTTGCTTCTTTCCAAATAGTTTGTTGCATCACTCTTTCAATTCTCCTCTTAAAACGACTTGACACCTTTAACATAGAAAACATTCCAAAGGTGCTTCACAGAGGCCTTGTTGAAAAACAGATGCCAAGCCAAAGAAAGAGAGCTTACCAAAAGGACCAAAACTTTATTCAAAGAGGTGGATTTCAAGGAAGATCCTAAAGACGAGGCAAGAGGAATTTGGAAGGGGTGCTCTGGAGAAATGGATCTACGTGGCTGAAGGCACTTCACCAATTGTGAGTGAATGAGAGGAAAGGATGCACAAGTCATGGGAACAGATTGATACCTGGAATGAGCGTGTTGTCTTATGAGGAAAGGTTGGACACACTGGGCTTGTTTGCACTGGAGGTTGTGAAGAGGAAATAAGGAGGTTGCAGACCGATATAGATAGGTTGAGTGAGTGGGCAAAAATCTAGCAGATGGAGAATAATGTGGGAAAATGTGAAGTTGTTCACTTTGGAAGGAAGAATAAAAAAGAAGAGTATTGAGGAAGAGGTTACAGAGGTAGAGGATCATGAAGTTGGAGAGATTTAAAGACAAAGGCAAGAATCTTAAACTTGAGATATTAGTGGACCAGAAGTCAATGCAAGTCAGGAAGGATGGGGGGCAATTGACGGGTGAGACTTGGTAAGGGATAGGATATGAGAGGTAGAGTTTTGGAAGAGCTGAAATTTATGAAATAGAATGGGAAGCTGGCAAGGAGAGCACTGGAGTGGTTGCGTCTGGAGGTGGCAAAGGAATGAAGGAGCAGAAGACCTGAGATAGGGACAGAGGTGGGTGTTACGGAAATTGCAGTCTTTATGATAGAATAGATAGGGAGCTCGTCTCAGAGAGTTTGACAGCCCGAGACAATGGGCAGGGAGGTTGATGGATTCTCTGGCAGTGCCAAAGACAATGGTTTCAGTCTTTCCAAAGTTTCGCTGAAGGAAGTTAAAACTCATCGAATGACTGGATAGAAAAACAGTGACAGCACAGATGAAGTGGAGGGATCGAGAGGTGTGGAGAGGTATTGCTTAGAGGTATTAGCATACATGTAGAAGCTAAACCAATGCTTGCGGATGATGTTTGAGGGGAAACACTGAAATGAGGAACAGGAAGGGTCTCAAAACGACTGCTTTTGTGCTGCCAATAATTCAATGTAACACGGAAAGGGAGAATGTAAAGGGGAGTGGTAGGACACAGGGTGGTTTCCAAATATTAACTTTGTTTGAATGGTCAAAACTGCATGAATAAACAACTTCTTTGCACATTCATTGCTTCCCGTCAAAAACTGCCTCTCAAAAATTCAAGGTATTCGGGCAGAGTCAACATAGTTTTGTGAAAGGGAAATTATGTTTAACCAATTTATTGGAGATATTTGAAGAAGTAACATGCTGTGGATAAAGGGGAACCAGTAGATGTACTGTGCTTAGATTTCTAGAAGGCACTTGATAAGTGCCCCATCAAAGGTTACTATGGAAAATAAAAGCTCATGGTGTAGGGGGTAACATATTGGCATGGATAGAAGTTGGCAAGCTAACAGGAAACAGAGAGTAGGCATAAATGAGTCATTTTCTGGTTGGCGAGAGGTAACGAGTGGTGTGCCAAAGGCCTCAACTTTTTACAATTTATATAAATGACTTGGATGATGGGACCGAAGGTATGGTTGCTAAATTTGCTGATGCCACAAAGATAGGTAGGAAAATAAGTTGTGAAGAGGACATAAGGAGACTACAAAAGGGATATAGATAGGTTAAGTGAATGGGCAAAGATCTGGCAAATGGAGTATAATGTGGGAAAATGTGAAATTATCCATTTTGGCAGGAAGAATAAAAAAGCATATTATCTAAACGGTGAGAGATTGCAGAGCTGAGATGCAGAGAGATTTGGGTGTGCTAGTGTATGAATCGCTAAAGGTTAGTATGCAGGTACACAAGTAATTAGGAAAGCTAATAGAATGTTATAATTTATTACGAGGGGAATTGAATACAAAAGTAGGGAGGTTATGCTTCAGCTTAACATGGCATTGGTGAGAACACATCTGGAGTACTGTGTAAAGTATTGGTCTTCTTATTTAAGAAAGGATGTAAATGCGTTAGAAGCAGTTCAGAGAGGTTTACTAGACTGATACCTTGAACGAGCGGGTAGTCTCATGAGGGAAGATTGGACAGGCTAGGCTTCTATCCGCTGGAGTTTAGAAGTGTAAAAGATGTCTTGATTGAAACCTATAAGATCCTGAGGGGACTTAAGAGTGTGGATGTGGAAAGGATGTTTCCTCTTGTGGGAAATTCTGGAACAAGGGGTCACTGTTTAAGAATCAGGGGTTGTCCATTTAAGACAGAGATGAGGAGAAATGTTTTCTCTCAGAGGGTTATGAGTATTTGGAACTCTCTGCTGGTGGAAGCAGAATCTTTGAATATTTTTTAAAGCAGAGGTAGATAGATTCTTGATAAGTAAAGGGGGTGAAAGGTTAATCGGGGGTAGACAGAAATGTGAAGTCGAGGGTCCAATCAGATCAGCCATTATCTTACTGAATGGCGGAGCAGGGTCGGGGGGCCGAGTGGCCTACTCTACTTCTAATTCATATATTTTTTTATTCGTTTCGGGGGATGTGGCGTTGCTGGCTATGCCAGCAATTATTGCCCATCCCTAATAGCCCTAGAGAAGGTGGTGGTGAGCTGCCTTCTTAACTGCTGCAGTCCTTGGGGTATAGGTACACCAACAGTGCTGCTAGGAATGGAGTTCTAGGATTTTGACCCAGAATAGTGAAGGAACGGCGATATAGTTCCAAATCAGGATGGTGCGGGGCTTGGAGGGGAATTTGCAGATGGTGGTGCTCGCACGCATCTGCTGCTCTTATCCTTCTAGGAGGTAGAGGTCGTGGGTTTGGAAGGTGCTGTCGAAGGAGCCATAGTGAGTTGCTGACATGCATCTTGTAGATGGTATGAATTGCTGCCACTGTGCATCGGTGGTGGAGGGAGTGAAGGTCGAAGGTGGTGGATGGAGTGCCAATCAAGCCGGCTGCTTTGTCTTGGATGTTGTCAAGCTTCTCGAGTGCTGCTGGAGCTGCACCCATCCAGGCAAGTGGAGAGTATTCCATCACACTCTTGACTTGTGCCTTGTGGGTGGTGGACAGACATTGGGAAGTCAGGAGGTGAGTTCTAACAGCAGAATTCATAGCCTCTGACCTGGTCTTGTAGCCACAGCATTTATGAGGCCGGTCCAGTTCAGTTTCTGGTCAATGGTAATCCCCAGGATATTGATAGTGAGGGATTCAGCAATGGTACTGCCATTGAACGTCAAGAGGTGGTGGTTAAATTCTCTCTTGTCTGAGATGGTCATTGCCTGGCACTTGTGTGACGCAAATGTTACTTGCCACTTATCAGCTCAAGCCTGAATGTTGTCCAGGTCTTGCTGTATATGGAAACGGGCTGCTTCAGTATCTGAGGAATCACGAATGGTGCTAAACATTGTGCAATCATCAGCAAACATCCCCACTTCTGACCTTATGATGGAGGGAAGATCACTGATGAAGCAGCTGAAGATGGTTGGGCCTAGGACACGACCCTTGAGAACTCATGCCGTAATGTTCTGAACCATCTTCCTTTGTGCTAGGTATGACTCCAACCAACAGCGTGTTTTCTCCAGATTCCCAATGTCTCCAGTTTTGTTAGGGCTTCTTGATGCCATACTCGGTCAAATGCTGCCTTGATGTCAAGGGCAGTCATTCTCACCTCACCTCTGGGGTTCAGCTCTTTTATCCATGTTTGGACGAAGGCTGTAATGAGCTCAGGAGCTGAGTGGCCCTGGCGGAATCCAAACTGAGCGCCAGCAAGCTGGTTATTGCTGAGCAAGTGCCGCTTGATAGCACTTTTGAGAACCCCTTCCATCACTTTGCTGAGGATTGGGAGCAGACTGACAGGGCAGTAATTGGTCGGATCAGGTTTGTCCTGCTTTTTGTGTGCAGGACATACCTGGGCAATTTTCCACATTGCCGGGTAGATGCCAGTGTTGTAGCTGTACTGGAACAGCTTGGCTTGGGCACAGTTAGTTCTGGAGCACAAGTCTTCAGTACTATTGCCGGAATGTTGTCAGGGCCCATAGCCTTTGCAGTATCCAGCGCCTTCAACCATCTCTTAATATCACATGGAGTGAATTGGATTGGCTGAAGACTGGCATCTGTTGTGCTGGGGACCTCAGGAGGAGGCCGAGATGGATCACCCACTCAGCACTTCTGGCTGAAAATGGATGCAAATGCTTCAGCCTTGTCTTTTGCACTGATGAGCTGGGCTCCCCCATCATTGAGGATGGGGATGTTTGTAGAGCCTTCTTGTCCTGTCAGTTGTTTAATTGTTCACTACCATTCACGACTGGATATTCGTATGCTTCCCACCACCCTGATGTTTCTGCAGCAAATTGAAGCAAATTTACGTCCGCTTTCAAAAGTTCAAAAATTAACATGATTTCTATATTTCTTTGTATTGGCAATATTATTCCAACACTTTGAAAGGGAAGGGGGGTGGAAAGTATAAGCTAGAAGCGCGGTCATGCTTGGAAATGCCAGTCTTACTGCAAAAATCCTGTAAAAAGAAATCAAGACATTTTAGACACAAATGCATGCTGAGAGCTGTAGCTTGCTATTTTGTTACGTCTCTTCAGCTGAAGGCAATGGCTTTGGGAAATCACATATATTAAAAATTGAAATTGTAAACAGGCCTCTGCTGAAGTAGAATGTGAGGCATTAAAAAAAAAACAGTAAAGGTATTCTGAATCATTTTCTTGTAAGTTCTTATTTTTACATCTTTATGATGTTAAAATAGTAAATCTTTAATGGAGAAACAAGACAATAGCCAAAGATAACAAAAAATACTTAGAGCTATATCTTGCATTCACCTTTGTTTTAATGAACGGTGTGGTTTTGTCATTCTGTTACTGGTTGTTTTCATATATGTTTTCTCGTTGGAAATTTATCTACCTGTTTTTCTCTCATCTACTTGGTATATCGTCTACCATGGCTGTCATTTGTTGCTACTTTTGAGTATATTTCAGATACCAGTGTGATGCTAAATTTATACATAAAAGATGTAATGCTCAAGTGTGGCAGACAATGCACTTCCTTAACACATGTGAACGAGAGGCAGTGAACAAGGCAGTGTTATGAAAGTGCTTCTGTTTTTTGTTAAAAATATTTTTTTTGAGGAATTCATAGTCAAACTGAAGAAATGTTGGACCAGTTGAGGATCATCAAGAGGACACTGGAAGAACTAGTTTGGTAACAATGGCTGCCACATGACTCAAGTTGAAAATAGAACAGAAACCCTAGTAACTGGAGATAATGTGTGTAGAGAAGTGACAGTCACGCGCCCCTTGACGGGACAAGCCTGGGAGCAGCAGCACGCACCTGAGAGAGCAGCAAACTCTCAAGCATTTAGTTGTAGTGTCAGTGTTTACCTTCTGGAATGAGAAAAAGTTAAAGCCTGAAGAAGTCTTACGGAGGAAGAGACCAGATTCTTGCTTGAATGTTTAAAGAATCAAGCCTGCAGAAGAAGATGATAATTCCCAAGGAAGGAGAGAAGACCACAATCCAGCTCAGCTTTCCAACACCTCTCTAAAAGACCCTGAGAAGTCCACTGCGTCAACTCTTCTCGTCTCCTGTCTTTGACGAAAAGCCTGCTAAATAAATTCTCAACACTGCCTGAAAAGAACTGTTCTAAAAGACCCCAGTGACCCGTCTACGTGTACTCAGAGGCTAGACTGTATGCCAGTTTTGGAACACAACATATCTCATCTGTTGTTTTCTTCAAGGATGAGCAAGTATTCAGCCCAAGTGTTTTTTTTCTTTGTCTGGAACAGAGCTCTGAACAAAAATCCCTTTTATTTTTCCGGTTAACTGGTGTACGTGTGCATGCAAGTGTGAGCTGCCAAGGTAAAAAGGGAACTTTAAGATTTCAATCTATGTGTTTATGCTTTATTTCATTACTGGTTAAGACTTGTTTTATAATAAACTGATAATTTTGTTGTTTATTAAAGAAACCTGGTTAGTGTGTTTTATTCTGGGAAAAATGGAGTATATGATTGACTGTATTGGTAAGTGGGAAAATTTAAATATATGTTGTGACCTGTGGAGAAATAGAACTAGAATAAACAGTACACTCCTCCCGCCTCTGTCGTAACAATAGAGACAGACAGAACAGTGCTGAAATTCAAAACCTTCATAAATGACCCATTAAAATTATTTCCTCGATTATGAAAAGCATCACGTATTTGTATGGATTTTATGAACTGATCAATCAAGTTAAATGCTCCCAAATCTTAAATGCTATCTGTAATGGGAGATAAATGTTGACTTAATGCTAGTGTATGAGCTGATATTTTGTGCGTAATTCCTCCAGCATGAAACTCTGCTCCAGTGACATCAATGGGAATAATGGATTGTGGCAACATTTGTCATCCGTGACATCACTGAAGTGAGCTTTATGATGCCATAGCAGGAGAAATGCTACACAAAGCTACCTATCCCATCAGTTCCAGAGCAAACAGGATAAGGAGTAGCTGAGATACATTGGTAAGTGTAAGATTAAAAATTATTTATTTGTCCATTTCCTGTCATCAGTCTGGGCTGAGTATAGCCCAGGTCACAGGTGTGAAAGCTAGTTGTACTAACCCAGATTCAATGGAAAAAGTGATCCTCTGCCTAACAGTCTCACCTTGAAGGGTAAAAAAAACCTACAAAAAAAAAACAACAGTTGTGTGTGTGGTATAAATAATAAAGATGACTGGAAGCAGTGGTTTACCAGGATGTAAACCATATACAGTTCATCCAATAATTTATTTGGGCTGCAACAGACTTTTGTTGTATAATCTTTTGGGTGGTTTATTTCTCAGCGAATCACTGGTTCTTGCAACACATCCTGTACTAAATTTTAAATCTGCCATTAAGACCATGATTGCAAATTGATCACCAGTACATTACTGGTCTCACTACAGACCAAGAAAATTCCAAAACTCTTGCTATTGAATGCAATTGAAATGTCCTTTGTGGCAAGTAGCAGATTCATAAGTCTATTTACAATTTTGTTTGGAAGTAAGAGGACTTCATTTTAAAGTCTAATTGTTCTTGGAATAGCTTTTCCTTACAAGGTTTTGAGGACAAGTAAATATATGTTTAAAAAGAGCTTCAGTGCTAAATACCTCATACTCATGAGGGTAGATTTTACTAGACTCAATTCCTGGCACCAAATCTTGGTCAATGGAAGGAAAAATGGATTAAAATTGGGTGCAGTGCTCAGCACCCCCTGTCAGCAGGCACTGCAGATTTTGTGGTGATTAAATAATAACTTTGTTATTGGTACAACTATGAACTGGTAATTGTCAGTAATTAATACTAGTGGCTAAACAATAATTAATTGAAAATATCAGGGCAGATTTTTATTAATGCAATCGTTCTGTATTTGCAACTATCCTTACTATTGATGCTCAGAAAATCTCAGTCACAACATAGGAACAGGAGTCAGCCATTTAGCCCCTTGAGCTTATTCCACCCGCCAATCAATGAGATCATGGCTCATCTGTACCTAAGCACCATCCACCTACCTTGGCTGCATATCCTTTTATACCCCAGACTAGTAAAAATGATCAATCTCATATTTAAAACTATCAACTGAGCTAGCACCTACTGCTTTTTATGGGAGAGTGCTCCACACTTCTACCACCCTTTGCATGAAGAAGTGTTAAGTAACTTCTCTCCTAAATGGCCTGGCTCCGATTGTCCTCTAGTCTGAGACTCCCCCTCCAGTGGAAAAAGTTTCCAGGTACCCGATCAATTCCTTTCAAAATCCTATAAACCTCAATATCAGCCCTGAACCTTCAATATTCCAGGGAATATAAACCTATTTTATGTAATTTCTCTTGGAGCCTTGGTAACATTCTGTCAAATCTGCGCTACACTCCTTCCAAGGTCAATATATCCTTCTGAAGGTGCCCGGCTAAGAATTTCATACACCAGATGTGGTCTAACCAGAGCTTTGGTTAGCTGTAGCAGAACTTCCATCCCATTATATTCTAGCCCTTTAGTTGTAAAGTCTAACATTCCATTAGCCTTTTTTTAAATTACTTTTTGTACCCGATGACAACATTTCAGTACCCAGTATACACGGAGCCCTAAATCTCTTTGGACCTCCACCATTCTCAGCTTTCCACCATTTAAATAATACTCGGGTCTATCCTTTTTTGGTCCAAAAGGGATGAGCTCATACTTACCTGCACTGAAATGCATCAGCCACAGTTTTGCCCACGCACTGAATCTATCAATATCCTGCCCAGGTTATACCTGGACAGGACTGGGACTGATGTCCTAGGGGGAGTATTTGCGAGAGTGGTTGGGTAAGGTTTAAACTAAAATGGCAGGGGGATGGGAACCTTTGCAAGGAGTAAGAGGAGGGTGGATCAAAGACAAGAACAAAAGACAGTAAGGGGACTAAGGAAAGTGATAGGCAGAGAAATCAAGGGCCAGAATCAAACAGGGACACAGTGAAAAATAGTGGGAAGGGGCCAAGTAATGTTAAAAAGACAAGCCTTAAGGCTTTGTGCCTTAACACGCAGAGCATTCGCAATAAAGTGGAGGAATTAATTGCACAAATAGATGTAAACGGGTATGATATAGTCGGGATTACAGAGACATAGCTGCAAGGTGACCAGGGATGGGAAATGAACATCCAGGGGTATTAAGTATTTAGGAAGGACAGACAAAAAGCAAAAGGCCGTGGAGTTGCATTGCTGGTTAAAAAGGAAATTAATGCAATAGTGAGGAAAGATATTAGCTCTGACGATGTGGAATATGTATGGGTAGAGCTGAGAAACACTAAGGAGCAAAAAATGTGAGTGGGGTTGTATATAGACCCCCAAACTTTAGTGGTGATGTTGGGAATGGCATTAAACAGGAAATTAGAGATGCATGCGATAAAGGAACATCTGTTATTATGGGTGATATAAAGCTGCATATAGATTGGGTAAATCAAATTAGTCACAATACCATAGAGGAGGAATTCATGGAGTGTATACGGGATGGTTTTCTGGACCAATACATTGAGGAACCAACTAGAGAACAGGCTGTCCTAAACTGGGTATTGTGTAATGAGAGATGAATAATTGACAATCTAGTTGTGCGAGACCCCTTGGAGATGAGCGACCATAAAATAATATAATTCTTCATCAAGATGGAGAGTGACATAATTGATTCTGAGACTAGGGTCCTGAATCTTAGTGAAGGAAACTACGAAGGTATGAGACGTGAGTTGGCTATGATGGATTGGGAAACGTTACTTAAAAGGACGCTGGTGGAAAGGCAATGGCAAACATTCAAACAGCGCATGGATGAACTGCAACAATTGTTTATTCCTATCTGGCGCAAAAGTTAAACGGGAAAGGTAGCCAAACCATGGCTTACAAGGGAAATTAGAGATAGCATTAGATCCAAGGAAGAGGCATATAAATTCGCCAGAAAAAAACAGACCTGAGGATTGGGAGCAGTTTAGAATTCAGCAAAGGAGGACCAAGGGATTGATTAAGAAGGGGAAAATAGAGTACAAGAGCAAGCTTGCGAGGAACATAAAAACTGACTGTAAAAGTTTCTATAGGTATGTGATGAGAAAAAGATTAGTGAAGACAAATGTAGGTCCCTTACGGTTAGAAACAGGGGAATTTATTATGGGGAACAAAGAAATGGCTTTTTAAAAATTCATTCAGGAATGTGGGCGTCGCTGGCTAGGCCAGCATTTATTGCCCATCCCTAATTGCCCTTGAGAAGGAGGTGATGAGCTGCCTTCTTGAACCGCTGCAGTCCATTTGGGGTAGGTATACCCACAGTGCTGTTAAGAAGGGAGTTCTAGGATTTTGACCCAGCGACAGTGAAGGAACAGCGATATAGTTCCAAGTCAGGATGATGTGTGGCTTGGAGGGGAACTTGCAGGTGGTGGTGTTCCCATGCATTTGCTGCCCTTGTCCTTCTAGTTGGTAGAGGTTGCAGTTTTGGAAGGTGCTGTCTAAGGAGCCTTGGGGCATTGCTGGAGTGCATCTTGTAGATGGTACACACTGCTGCCACTGTGCGTCGGTGGTGGAGGGAGTTTGTAGATGGGCTGCCAATCAAGCGGGCTGCTTTGTCCTGGTGTCGATCTTCTTGAGTGTTGTTGGAGCTGCACCCATCCAGGCAAGTGGAGAGTATTCCATCACACTCCTGACTTGTGCCTTGGAGATGGTGGACAGGCTTTAAGGAGTCAGGAGGTGAGTTACTCGCCTCAGGATTCCTAGCCTCTGACCTGCTCTTGTAGCCATGGTATTTATATGGCTACTCCAGTTCAGTTTCTGGTCAATGGTAGCCACTAGGATGTTGATAGTGGGGGATTCAGCGATGGCAATGCCGTTGAATGTCAAGGGGAGATGGTTAGATTCTCTCTTGTTGGAGATGGTCATTGCCTGGCACTTGTGTGGCCCAAACGTTACTTGTCACTTATCAGCCCAAGCCTGGATATTGTCCAGGTCTTGCTGCATTTCTACACGGACTGCTTCAGTATCTGAGGAGTCACGAATGGTGCTGAACATTGTGCAATCATCAGCGAACATCCCCACTTCTGATCTTATGATTGAAGGTAGGTCATTGATGAAGCAGCTGAAGATGGCTGGGCCTAGGACACTACCCTGAGGAACTCCTGCAGTGATGTCGTGGAGCTCAGATGATTGACCTCCAACAACCACAACCATCTTCCTTTGCGCTAGGTATGACTGCAGCCAGTGGTGGGTTTTCCCCCCCGATTCCCATTGACCTGAGTTTTGCTAGGGCTCCTTGATGCCATACTCGGTCAAATGCTGCCTTGATGTCAAGGGCAGTCACTCTCACCTCACCTCTTGAGTTCAGTTCTTTTGTCCATGTTTGAACCAAGGCCGTAACGTGGTCAGGAGCCGAGTGGCCCTGGCAGAACACAAACTGAGCGTCACTGAGCAGGTTATTGCTAAGCAAGTGCTGCTTGATGGCACTGTTGATGACACCTTCCATCACTTTACTGATGATTGAGAGCAGGTTGATGGGGCGGTAATTGGCTGGGTTGGACTTGTCCTGCTTTTTGTGTACAGGACATACCTGGGCAATTTTCCACATTGCTGTGCAGATGCCCGTGTTGTAGCTGTACTGGAACAGCTTGGCTAAGGGCGCAGGTCGTCAGTACTATTGCCGGAATATTGTCAGGGCCCATAGCTTTTGCAGTATCGAGTGCCTTCAGTCGTTTCTTGATATCACGCGGAGTGAATCGAATTGGCTTAAGTCTGGCACCTGTGATGCTGGGGACTTCAGGAGGAGGCCGAGATGGATCATCAACTCAGCACTTCTGGTTGAAGATAGTTGCAAATGCTTCAGCCTTATCTTTCGCACTGATGTGCTGGGCTCCCCCATCATTGAGGATGGGGATATTTGTGGAACCACCTCCTCCAGTTAGCGGTTTAATTGTCCACCACCATTCACGGCTGGATGTGGCAGGACTGCAGAGCTTAGATCTGATCCGTTGGCAATGGGATCGCTTAGCTCTGTCTATCGCATGCTGCTTACGCAGTTTGGCACGCAGATAGTCCTGTGTTGTAGCTTCACCAGGTTGACACCTCATTTTGAGGTATGCCTGGTGCTGCTCCTGGCATGCCCTCCTGCACTCTCCATTGAACCAGGGTTGGTCTCCTGGCTTGATGGTAATGGTAGAGTGGGGGATATGCCAGGCCATGAGGTTACAGATTGTGGTTGAGTACAATTCTGCTGCTGCTGATGGCCCACAGCGCCTCATGGATGCCCAGTTTTGCATTGCTAGATCTGTTCGAAATCTATCCCATTTAGCACGATGGTCGTGCCACACAACACAATGGACGGTATCCTCAATGTGAAGGCGGGACCGTCTCCACAAGGACTGTGCGGTGGTCACTCCTAGCAATACAGTCATGGACAGAAGCATCTGCGGCAGGCAGATTGGTGAGGACGAGGTTAAGTATGTTTTTCCCTCGTGTTGGTTCCCTTACCACCTGCCGCAGACTCAGTCTAGCAGCTATATCCTTAGGACTCGGCCAGCTCGCTCAGTAGTAGTGCTACCGAGCCACTCTTGGTGATGGACATTGAAGCCCCCCACCCAGAGTACATTTGTGTCCTTGCCACCCTCAGTGCTTCCTCCAAGTGGTGTTCAACATGGAGGAGTACTGAGTCATCAGCTGAGGGAGGGCGGTAGGTGGTAATCAGTAGGAGGTTATCTTGCCCATGTTTGACCTGATGCCATGAGACTTCATGGGGTCCGGAGTCGATGTTGAGGACTCCCAGGGCAACTCCCTCCCTACTGTATACCACTGTGCCACCACCTCTGCTGGGTCTGTCCTGCCGGTGGGACAGGACATACCTGGGGATGGTGATGGCAGTGTCTGGGACATTGTCTGTAAGGTATGATTACGTGAGTATGACTATGTCAGGCTGTTGCTTGACTAGTCTGTGGGACAGCTCTCCCAACTTTGGCACAAGCCCCCAGATGTTAGTAAGGAGGACTTTGCAGGGTCGACAGGGCTGGGTTTGCCGTTGTCGTTTCCGGTGCCTCGGTATTTGCCGGGTGGTCCGTCCGGTTTCATTCCTTTTTATTGACTTCGTAGCGGTTAGGTACAACTGAGTGGCTTGCTAGGCCATTTCAGAGGGCATGCAAGAGTTAACCATATTGCTGTGGGTCTGGAGTCACATGTCGGCCAGACCAGGTAAGGACAGCAGATTTCCTTCCCTAAAGGATATTAGTGAACCAGATGGGTTTTTACAACAATCGACAATGGTTTCATGGCCATCATTAGACTAGCTTTTAATACCAGATTTATTAATTAAATTTAAATTCCACCTTCTGCTGTGGTGGGATTCAAATCCATGTCCCCAGAGAAATACCCTGGGTCTCTGAGTTACTAGACCAGTAATAATACCACTATGCCACTGCCTACCCTTGGCTGACCAACTAAATGCATACTTTGGTTCTGTCTTCACAAAGGAGGACACAAATATCATACCAGAAATGTTGGGGAACACAGGGTTTAGTGAGAGAGAAGAACTGAAGGAAATTAGTATTAGTAGAGAAATGGTGTTGCGGAAATTGATGGGATTGAAGGCCGATAAATCCCCAGGGCCTGATGGTCTGCATCCCAGAATACTTAAGGAAGTGGCCCTAGAAATAGTGGATACATTGGTGGTCAACTTCCAAGATTCTATTGACTCTGGAACAGTTCCTACAGATTGGAGGGTAGCTAATGTAACCCCACTATTTAAAAAGGGAGGTAGAGAGAAAGCAGGGAATTATAGACCAGTCAGCCTGACGCAGGTAGTGGGGAAAATTCTAGAGTCCATTATCAAAGAATTTATAGCAGAGCACTTGGAGAACAGTGGTAGAATTGGACAGAGTCAGCATGGATTTACAAAAGGGAAATCACACTTGACAAATCTACTAGAATTCTTCGAGGATGTAACCAGTAGAGTTGATGAGGGGGAGTCAGTGGATGTGGTATCTGGACTTTCAGAAGGCTTTTTACAAAGTCCCACATAAGAGATTAGCATGTAAAATTAAAGCGCATGGGATTGGAGGTAGTGTATTGCAATGGATAGAAAATTGGTTGGTGGACAGGAAACAACGAGTAGGGATAAATGGGTCTTTTTCCGAATGGCAGGCAGTGACTCGTGGGGAACTGCAGGGATTGGTGCCAGGACTCCAGCTATTCACTATATATATTAACCATTTCGATGAGGGAACTAAATGTAATATCTCCAAATTTGCAGATGACACAAAACTGGGTGGGAGGGTGAGTTGTGAGGAGGATGCAGAGAGGCTTCAGGGTGATTTAGACAAGTTGAGTGAGTGGGCTAATGCATGGCAGATGCAGTATAATGTGGATAAATGTGAGGTTATCCACTTTGGTAGCAAAAACAGGAAGGCAGGTTATTATCTGAATAGCTATAAACTGAGAGAGGGGAATATGCAACGAGACCTGGGTGTTCTCGTACACCAGTTGCTGAAGGTAAGCATGCAGGTCCAACAGGCGGTAAAAAAGGCAAATGGCATGTTGGCCTTCATAGCGAGAGGATTCGAGTACAGAAGCAGGGATGTCTTGCTGCAATTATACAGGGCCTTGGTGAGGCCACACCTGGAATATTGTGCACAGTTTTGGTCTCCTTATCTGAGGAAGGATATTCTTACTATAGAGGGAGTGCTGCAAAGGTTTAATCAGACTGATTCCTGGGATGGTGGGACGTATGAGGAGAGATTGAGTCAGTTAGGATTATCTTCGCTGGAGTTCAGAAGAGTGAGGGGGGATCTAATAGAAACCTATAAAATTCTTACAGGACTTGACAGGGTAGATGCAGGATGTTCTCAATGGTATGGGAGTCCAGAACCAGGGGTCATTGTCTAAGGATACAGGGTAAACCATTCAGGACTGAGATGAGGAGAAATTTCTTCACCCAGACAGTGGTGAACCTGTGGAATTCGCTACCACAGAAAGCAGCTGAGGCCAAAACATTGTATGTTTTCAGGAGTTAGATATAGCTCTTGGGTTTAAAGGGATCAAAGGATAGGGGGTGAACAGGTTATTGTGTTGGATGATGAGCCAAGATCATAATGAATGGTGGAGCAGGCTTGAAGGGCCGAATGGCCTACTCCTGCTCCTATTTTCTATGTTCCTTTGTAACTTCATGCTCCTGTCTACACTACTTACTATGTCACAATTATTTGTCTCATCTGCAAACTTAGATATATGGTTCTATACTGCATTATCCAAGTCATTAACATAGTGCATAGTTGAGGCCCCATCACAGATTCTTGTGGGATACCACTAGTCACTCACTTGCTATTCCTGTACACACCCATTATCCCTACTCTGTCTTGTACTGCCTAACCAATCTCCTAAACAGGTCAATAATTTGACTTCAATTTCATGAATTACAACTTTATCTTAGTCTCTTACACATGGAGCCTTATCATATGCCCTCAGGAAGTCCATATAAACTACATCCATAGACATTCCTTGTCTACTACTTTAGTTACTTCCTCAAAAATTTAATTAGATTTGTTAGATATAATCTACTCTTTACAAATCCATGTTGGCTCTCTTTAATCAGCTAAAATTTCTTTAAATGTTCAATCACTTAATTATGGATTCCAATAGCTTCCCCAAAAGAAAAGAGACTGTCTTCTGCGGGCCCATGGCTTAGTCAAAATGGTCCGTTACACATAGTGTAAAGAAAAGGATCTTACACATATAGTATCTTTCATATCCTTAAGACATACCAAAGTGCCTCACAGCAAGTGAAGTACTTTTGAAGCACAGCCACTGTTGTAATATAGGCAACAGCCAGTCTGCACACAGCAAGGTCCCACAAACAGCAAAGATAATGGTCAGAGTGCCAGAAGAATTCCTCTGCTCTTCTTCAAATGGCAACATCCACTTGAGAGTGCAGACCTCTGTCTAATGTATCGTCCAAAAGACAGTGCCTCTGATTGCAGAAGCTAAGTGTCAGCCTAGGTTATGTACTCAAGTCTCTGGAGTGGGGCTTAAACTCACAACCTTCTGACTCAGGGGCAAGAAAGCAACACTAAGCCAAAGCTGACGCACAACTCTTAGGAACCAGCAAGTTTGCTGCCATTTGTGTTCCATCTCCTGTTTATTGGAAATGCAAACTTTCTTAGAATAGTGGGTGTTGAAGACAGCTAAAGTAGGAGGGTGTTTCAATTGTACCAGTGGAAAATAGAGAGCACATTCGTGTGTCATATCAGTACAAAAATCAGAACTGCCTTCTTCCCTACCGAAGAGGTGGCAAGCCAAATTCTATTCTTGTGCTGCAGAAACAATGCAAATTCATTGATATTTTTCCATCCTGCTATTGCATAAGCATAGTCCAATAGCACTGATAATATCTTAAAACCAACAATAGCAGAAAGTTACACTATTACTGCCATGTTTGACTACCCAGAACTTTTTCCTTAAATTGTGTAACGAGATACCCCCAATGTCCAATCATGATAGACCTCTGTTCCATTTTCAAAAATGTCCTGCTTAATTGTGGACAGACATTCTAGTTATAGCTTCAGCAGGAAGCAGTTGGCAGTAATGGTGTAAATAGAAGCCAGCAGTTTAGTGGGCGAATGCATTCCATGGTATGGCATTTCGCAAGGTTCAATCTCTGCTGGTTCAGCCACACTCCGTTGTAACACTAGTGGGAGTGGAGGGTACTACGATTGGTTTTGGGTCACTTGGCGAGGGAAGGGGTAAAAAAAAAATGCAGAATTTTCACTCCTACTTAATATCGTGACTCCTGTTGGAAACTGCTGGTGAAAGGACAGGATCAGGCTTGGCTGCTCTTCCCCTATAACTAAGTAATGTGCAGACAGTCACTAGCTTAACTACTTAGACATGGTACTGCACAATTCATTACCTTTAGTAGTGGAAGGAAGAAAATAATGGAAAAAATCATGGGCTAACAGATTACAAGAATTATTTGCATGTGACACAGAGGTCACAAAAATGCTTTTATTTTTACATCTGTGCTGCTATGAAACTTGAGTTAGTATCACGACCAATGACAACAATAAGAAAATAGTTCTTCACACCCTACCTCCTGTAAGGACTCCATTCCATTCTCCCAGTTTCTCCGTCTCCGACGCATCTGCTCTGATGATGCTACCTTCCATGACGGTGCTTCTGATATGACCTCCTTTTTCCTCAACCGAGGATTTCCCCCCACTGTGGTTGACAGGGCCCTCAACCGTGTCCGACCCATTCCCCGCACCTCTACCCTCACCCCTTCCCCTCCCTCCCAGAACCGTGACAGGGTTCCCCTTGTCCTCACTTTTCATCCCACCAGCCTCCATATCCAAAGGATCATCCTCCGCCATTTTCGCCACCTCCAGCGTGATGCCACTACCAGTCGCATCTTCCCCTCCCTTCCCCTGTCAGCATTCCGAAGGGATCGTTCCCTCCGCGACACCCTGGTCCACTCCTCCATTACCCCCACCACCTCGTCCCCGTCCCAGGGCACCTTCCCTTGCAATCGCAGGAGGTGTAATACCTGCCCATTTACCTCCTCTCTCCTCACTATCCCAGGCCCCAAACACTCCTTTCAGGTGAAGCAGCGATTTACTTGTACTTCTTTCAATGTAGTATACTGTATTCGCTGCTCACAGTGTGGTCTCCTCTACATTGGGGAGACCAAGCGCAGACTGGGTGACCGCTTTGCGGAACATCTCCGCTCAGTCCGCAAGCAGGACCCTGAGCTTCCGGTTGCTTGCCATTTCAACACTCCCCCTTGCTCTCATGCTCACATCTCTGTCCTGGGATTGCTGCAGTGTTCCAGTGAACATCAACGCAAGCTCGAGGAACAGCATCTCATCTACCGATTAGGCACACTACAGCCTGCCGGACTGAACATTGAGTTCAATAATTTCAGAGCATGACAGCCCCCCACTTTACTTTCATTTTTAGTCATTTTTAGTTATTTTTTCTTCCTTTTTACATTTTTTACAATCTTTTTTTGCATTTATTTCATTTCATCTTAGTTTGTTCAGTTTGCTTACCCACTGTTTTTTTCAGGTTGTTTTTCTTCAGGTTTGCACTTGCTGATGTTCCTTATTCAGTATATTCACACCTAATCTGTACTAATGCTTTGTCTTTCAACACACCATTAACATATTGTTTGCCTTTGCTCCGTGACCTTTTGGTCAGCTATGTGGCCTGGTCCAATCTGCACCTTCTCCTTTGTTATCTCTTGCCCAACCCCCACCTCACTTGTTTATAATCTGTGACTTTTCTAATATTTGTCAGTTCCGAAGAAGGGTCACTGACCCGAAACGTTAACTCTGCTTCTCTTTCCACAGATGCTGCCAGACCTGCTGAGTGAATCCAGCATTTCTTGTTTTTGTTTCAGATTTCCAGCATCCGCAGTATTTTGCTTTTATTATAATAAGAAAATAGTTCTGCCTTTACATTGCCAAAATTCATTGTTTACAAATTAACTGAAAGTAGCTACATTTTGTGTTTTACGGGGAACTGTCACTGTGGGTATTAATTCTGAGTATTCTCCTGACAGATGTTTTCTGCTTCAAGGGCGATGCAAAGTTTTCATCCTGGATATGTCACCAATTACAAAAAGACAGAAATAACTTTTAAGAAAAACTACACATGACATTTGATTCAGTTTATAACCTGGGCCACACAAAAAAAAATGAAGCATAGTACTTGATTAAAAGCCACACTAAAATCTTTCTAGAAATAATTTTAATTTTGTAATGCTTTAAATAACTGACCTGCTCACTGGGGTCTGCAAATATTGCTCTATAGTGGGAAATTTTAATGCCATCATACATTCCTCTGATGTTTCAGGTGTCAGAGGCCAGCTGAATATGACTGCATAGGTGTTGCCAGTAGTCATTTGCGCAGCGCCTGGCTGTTCTTTGTGCAGCGCTTCTGGCTGTTTTAAGTGCTACGGATGTTAACTCGCTGGGGGCTTTCTTGTAGTTCAGCAGTGCAATGTGCTTAGCGGCTATGACAGGTTCCAGCTCTTCAAAGTGAGATTGAAACCAGTCTGCATTCCGCTTCATGCCATAGGTGGTCATAGTTGACTCATAGATGGCATCTCTGATGTGGGCCCACTTGGTCTCTGCATCCCCTGTGGGAGTGTTTTGAAGGGCTTTTTCAAGTGAATTTAGAAATTTTTGTAACAGCTGTGGATAAGAAATTCTGCTCGTGTTGATGTGCGAGTGGCCCTTCTGCTTGGAGTGATGCAGCTTCTTTGGTTTGAATCTAACCTTGCTGCACACCAGGGAGTGGTCGGTTGTGGAAGCTGCGTGTGGTTTAAACGCTGTTTAAAGAGGCTCGCCTTGTGACGATGAGGTCCAGCTGGTGCCAACGACGTGATCTTGGGTGCCTCCAAGAAACCTGGTGACAGGATTTATTGTGAAAGAACGAGTTGGTGATGCAGAGGTTATGATAGTACACAACTCAAGCAGTCTCTGTCCATTCTCATTCATCTTTCCAATGCCATAGCGCCCAAGGCAGGAGGGCCATGAGTCATGGTCGGCCCCAACCCTGGCATTAAAGTCCCCCAGCAGGAACAGATGTTCGGCATTGGGGATGCTACTAATGATATTTTGGAGTTCCTCGTAGAACTGGTCTTTAGCTTCAGGTGGGGAGCAGAGTGTTGGAGCATAGATGCTGAGTAGGTGTACTGGACCAGAAGCCGTGAGCAGTCGGATGGACAGTATGCATTCTGAGCCATTTGAGGGTGGCTCTATCATGCTGAGCAAAGAGTTTCTGATGGCGAAGCCCACTCCATGCTGTCTTGGTTCTTCAGGATCCCTGCCAGTAGAAGGTGTAGTCTTGCTCTCAGAGATCCGCTCGCAGGGAGGCGTGTCTCCTGAAGTGCTGCAATGTCCACATTGAGTCTACTGAGCTCGTTGTTAATGATGGCGGTCTTCCGAGAATCATTGATTTGTGTAAGGTCTTTCGACAGGCCAGGACACATAGTTCTGACGTTCCAGCTTGCAAAACGAAGGGCTGGTACCTTCTTTCCTTTTTTTATCGTGCTGTTTGGTGCGGTGTTGCAGTCCGCTTTTCGGGCAGTGACCCTGAGCTCCAAGCACCCATTGAAGCAGGTGGACTGTGGCGGGACAGAACCTTATTGACCGGGGGCTGCCCGGTTTGAAGCGGGCGGTAGCTGTCCAGTGAGGTGCGATGACCTCTCCCACCGACAAAGGCAACCCGTGGTGCCCAATCTCTACGCCAATTGAGCTGGACTTATAACCCGTAACTGCTGCCTTCCGTGTTGTTTCGGTCGCTGTGAGGCAACTATGGAGTGACCTCTGCATGGCGCATGCCTGGGTGAATGTATGGGGGTTGTGAGTTTCCCAAGTGTCAAAACCCCCCTCTCGGCCTTTCTGGTGGGGTCCAAAGGCGTGCAGAGCACTATGTTTGGCACCAGTATGGCTGCAGGAACTGCCGGAAACATGCCAAAGGTGACACATGACTGCCTACAGGGTTCCGCTCCGGATTTTCTGTTAGGGTTTACTCCCTTAGCCTTGGACTCTCCCGAGACGCCCACAAGGCAGTGGGGTTGTTCGGGCCCCTGCTCAGGCATAGGTGGATGCCGGTGGGAGGAAGGGGTGCGAGGGGGAGGGGTGGAGGGAAGGGGGTAGGGGGGGTGCAGGGGAAGGGGGTGCGGGGGGGAAGAGGGTGCGGGGGGGAAGAGGGTGCGGGGGGGAAGAGGGTGCGGGGGGGAAGAGGGTGCGGGGGGGAAGAGGGTGCGGGGGGGAGGGGGGAAGAGGGTGCGGGGGGGAGGGGGGAAGAGGGTGCGGGGGGGGGAGGGGGGGAAGAGGGTGCGGGGGGGAGGGGGGAAGAGGGTGCGGGGGGGAGGGGGGAAGAGGGTGCGGGGGGGAGGGGGGAAGAGGGTGCGGGGGGGAGGGGGGGAAGAGGGTGCGGGGGGGAGGGGGGAAGAGGGTGCGGGGGGGAGGGGGGAAGAGGGTGCGGGGGGGGGGGGGAGAGAGGGTGCGGGGGGGGGGAGAGAGGGTGCGGGGGGGGGGGGGAGAGAGGGTGCGGGGGGGGGGGAAAGAGGGTGCGGGGGGGGGAAAGAGGGTGCGGGGGGGGGAAAGAGGGTGCGGGGGGGGGGAAAGAGGGTGCGGGGGGGGGGAAAGAGGGTGCGGGGGGGGGAAAGAGGGTGCGGGGGGGGGAAAGAGGGTGCGGGGGGGGGAAAGAGGGTGCGGGGGGGGGAAAGAGGGTGCGGGGGGGGGAAAGAGGGTGCGGGGGGGGGAAAGAGGGTGCGGGGGGGGGAAAGAGGGTGCGGGGGGGGGGGAAAGAGGGTGCGGGGGGGGGAAAGAGGGTGCGGGGGGGGGGAAAGAGGGTGCGGGGGGGGGGGGAAGAGGGTGCGGGGGGGGGGGGAAAGAGGGTGCGGGGGGGGGGAAAAGAGGGTGCGGGGGGGGGGGGGAAAAGAGGGTGCGGGGGGGGGGAAAGAGGGTGCGGGGGGGGGGGAAAGAGGGTGCGGGGGGGGGGGAAAGAGGGTGCGGGGGGGGGGGAAAGAGGGTGCGGGGGGGGGGAAAGAGGGTGCGGGGGGGGGGAAAGAGGGTGCGGGGGGGGGGAAAGAGGGTGCGGGGGGGGGGGAAAGAGGGTGCGGGGGGGGGGGAAAGAGGGTGCGGGGGGGGGGGAAAGAGGGTGCGGGGGGGGGGAAAGAGGGTGCGGGGGGGGAAAGAGGGTGCGGGGGGGGGAAAGAGGGTGCGGGGGGGGGAAAGAGGGTGCGGGGGGGGGGAAAGAGGGTGCGGGGGGGGGGGGGGGAAAGAGGGTGCGGGGGGGGGGAAAGAGGGTGCGGGGGGGGGAAAGAGGGTGCGGGGGGGGGAAAGAGGGTGCGGGGGGGGGAAAGAGGGTGCGGGGGGGGGAAAGAGGGTGCGGGGGGGGGAAAGAGGGTGCGGGGGGGGGAAAGAGGGTGCGGGGGGGGGAAAGAGGGTGCGGGGGGGGGAAAGAGGGTGCGGGGGGGGGAAAGAGGGTGCGGGGGGGGGAAAGAGGGTGCGGGGGGGGGAAAGAGGGTGCGGGGGGGGGAAAGAGGGTGCGGGGGGGGGAAAGAGGGTGCGGGGGGGGGGGAAAGAGGGTGCGGGGGGGGGAAAGAGGGTGCGGGGGGGGGGGAAAGAGGGTGCGGGGGGGGGGGAAAGAGGGTGCGGGGGGGGGGGAAAGAGGGTGCGGGGGGGGGGAAAGAGGGTGCGGGGGGGGGGAAAGAGGGTGCGGGGGGGGGGAAAGAGGGTGCGGGGGGGGGGAAAGAGGGTGCGGGGGGGGGGAAAGAGGGTGCGGGGGGGGGAAAGAGGGTGCGGGGGGGGGGAAAGAGGGTGCGGGGGGGGGAAAGAGGGTGCGGGGGGGGGAAAGAGGGTGCGGGGGGGGGAAAGAGGGTGCGGGGGGGGGAAAGAGGGTGCGGGGGGGGAAAGAGGGTGCGGGGGGGGGAAAGAGGGTGCGGGGGGGGGAAAGAGGGTGCGGGGGGGGGAAAAAGAGGTTGCGGGGGGGGGAAAAAGAGGTTGCTGGGGGGGGGGAAAAAGAGGTTGCGGGGGGGGGGAAAAGAGGTTGCGGGGGGGGGGGGGGAAGAGGTTGCGGGGGGGGGGGGGAAGAGGGTGCAGGGGAGAGGTGGGGGTGGGGGGGGAAGGGGGTGCAGGTAATAAAACATTTCATCAGTTCCCACCATCCCAGAAGACGTCGCTGTGCCTGGTGTGTTGGTTGTTGCTGTGTTCAACAGGATTCTTCATAAAGATTACTAATGGAGATGACAAAGGGGAATGGTTCATAACCCAGCACAAAACCACTGCTGCACATCAATTGTCATCAGTCTGGGAGAATGTTACCAGTGGAGTCCCACAGGGGTCTGCTTTGCAACCTGTTTCATATCTTCATGAAAACTTTGCAGCTAGGAGTCACAGCTCATCCGCGTCCTCCGGGAGGTGGGCGACAGCCTCGGGCGCCAGTATCAGCAGAAATTCGCCGACATTGCCCTGCAGATGCGGTACAAGCCCCACATCTCCCGCGGGCGCTTTGAAGTTGTGGCCGAGGAGCCGTTCCGCGATGGAGTCAACTGGGACCAGGCGTGGCTTTTTACGTGTTCGGGGGCACCTTTTTCTCAATGCTTCCCCTCTGTACTAGGTCTTATTACCCTAGGGTTCTGCTGCTCCTTCCTCTCTGCATTGGACTTACCGCACGCCGTGGCCGCGGACGCTCTGGATTCATCGTATCACCAGCTGTACTTTGCAATTTTGTCCGGTAGAGAAGTGTAGCCTAGGCGTCCAGAAAACTGGATGTCAATTTCAGCAAAATTTAGTGCTCAATGAAGAAAGCAAAGAGCAGGTATGGCTGGGAGAGGGCAGTGGGCCCAGGTAACATTAAACTAGCTGTTAACTTGTAGTTAGGGCTAAGATGTACTGATTAAAGAGCCAGGGGAATTTAAACAGTTTAAGAGAGTAGATTGGGGGAGAAAGCAGTAAGAATGGGAGCAGATGGCCATGGAGCTTGCACCCCAGGAGCCATCTTGGTTGGACATCTACGACATCTACCTAGAACTGTAATCCAGGGAGAATGTTGTCACTGAGACCGCCCTCAATGCAGCCCAGCCTCTGCCAGTCATGGATGAGCTGGACGTACAGCCAACGAAATCAGAACTCAGCAATGCCATTGATTCTCTAGCCAGCGGAAAAGCCCCTGGGAAGGACGGCATTACCCCTGAAATAATTAAGAGTGCTAAGCCTGCTATACTCTCAGCACTCTACGAACTGCTTTGCCTGTGCTGGGATGAGGGAGCAGGACCACAGGCCATGCGCGATGCCAATATCATCACCCTCTATAAAAACAAAGGTGACTGCGGTGACTGCAACAACTACCGTGGAATCTCCCTGCTCAGCATAGTGGGGAAAGTCTTCGCTCGAGTCGCTTTAAACAGGCTCCTGAAGCTGGCCGATCGTGTCTACTCTGAGGCACAGTGTGGCTTTCGAGCAGAGAGATCGACCATTGACATGCTGTTCTTCCTTCGTCAGCTACAGGAGAAATGCCGCGAACAACAGATGCCCCTCTACGTTGCTTTCATTGATCTCACCAAAGCCTTTGACCTCGTCAGCAGACGTGGTCTCTTCAGACTACTAGAAAAGATCGGATGTCCACCAAAGCTACTAAGTATCACCTCATTCCATGACAATATGAAAGGCACAATTTAGCATAGCGGCGCCTCATCAGACCCTTTTCCTATCCTGAGTGGCGTGAAACAGGGCTGTGTTCTCGCACCTACACTGTTTGGGATTTTCTTCTCCCTGCTGCTCTCATCTGCGTTCAAGTCTTCAGAAGAAGGAATTTTCCTCCACGCAAGATCAGTTGGCAGGTTGTTCAACCTTGCCCGTCTACGAGCGAAGACCAAAGTACGGAAAGTCCTCATCAGGGAACTTCTCTTTGCTGACGAAGCTGCATTAACATCTCACACGGAAGAGTGTCTGCAGAGACTCATTGACAGGATTGCGGCTGCCTGCAACAAATTTGGCCTAACCATCAGCCTCAAGAAAACGAACATCATGGGACAGGATGTCAGAAATGCTCCATCCATCAATATCGGCGACCACGCTCTGGAAGTGGTTCAAGAGTTCACCTACCTAGGCTCAACTATCACCAGTAACCTGTCTCTCGATGCAGAAAGGCTTCCAATGCTATGTCCAGACTGGCCAAGAGAGTGTGGGAAAATGGCGCACTGACACGGAACACAAAAGTCCGCGTGTATCAAGCCTGTGTCCTTAGTACCTTGCTCTACGGCAGCGAGGCCTGGACAACGTATGTCAGCCAAGAGCGACGTCTCAATTCATTCCATCTTCGCTGCCTCCGGAGAATCCTTGACATCAGGTGGCAGGACCGTATCTCCAACACAGAAGTCCTCGAGGCGGCCAACATCCCCAGCTTATACACCCTACTGAGTCAGCAGCGCTTGAGATGGCTTGGCCATGTGAGCCGCATGGAAGATGGCAGGATCCCCAAGGACACATTGTACAGCAAGCTCGCCACTGGTATCAGACCCACCGGCCGTCCATGTCTCCGCTTTAAAGACGTCTGCAAACGGGACATGAAGTCCTGTGACATTGATCACAAGTCGTGGGAGTCAGTTTCCAGCGTTCGCCACAGCTGGCGGGCAGCCATAAAGGCGCGGCTAAAGTGTGGTGAGTCGAAGAGATTTAGCAGTTGGCAGGAAAAAAGACAGAAGCGCAAGGGGAGAGCCAACTGCGAAACAGCCCTGACAACCAATTTTACCTGCAGCACCTGTGGAAGAGTCTGTCTCTCTAGTATTGGCCTTCATAGACACTCCAGGTGCTGCTCCACAAACCACTGACCACCTCCAGGCGCTTACCCATTGTCTCCCGAGACAAGGAGGCCAAAGAAGAAAAAGAAGTGGGAAATTTGATGGTGCAAAAGAATGCAGGTACGTTAGGGCTCCAAAATGTTTCACCACCACTCTGGCCCTCCTTGAATAATGAGTTTGGCACAATAATGTTATAATACTTCAATAAGAACAGCTGCCAGTATATTTTGTAACCTGCACCAGGGAATTTTCTTTATGCAAACAAAAAACTGATTCACAGTCTCAATTATGACATAACTAGGCAGAATTTGTTTCACACATTATAAGTCTCATTATATTCCCACTGCCATTAATAATCTTTTTCTCAGCGTATTTCTGCATAAAGTAATTTCTATGCCCTAAATAGAAACATTAGCCTAGTATTGTGTGCTGTGCTCAAATGCATTACTGTTAGAATCAGTTAGCATAGTACAACCATTTTACTGCCTAGAGCAAAGTATTTGGACAATTTAAAAATTTCTCATCACATAAAGCTCATCTGTGCATTTGTACTCACCAAGTGGCTTCTGGAAAATTCTTTCTGATGAAAGCTATTTCCGACTAGGTCATGCAGCACAACTACATCAGCATAATCTGCATTGTTAATAATTGACAGGTCATCTTTGAAAACAGTTCTGGGTTTAATATGATCATGTTACACAAAGAATAAACTATGGATGGAGATATTGTTACAGATTTACAGTACACAGAAGTATTCCGAGGTCAGAAATAGCATGATCGAGACTCGATTCAGTCATCAAAACTCCAAAATTCTATTAGCCTTATAAAAGACCCATTTTTCGTTTAAATAATAGGCAAGATAGGAGAGATGTTGTTGCATAAACTTCCTCTATTTTAAGAGGTATTAATGTATTTCAAGTAAAATCAGTTAGAACCTCCATTACAATACCAGTGAAAGGAATCGCATAAGTGCAATATCACTTACTAATTTCCAGGTTTTCTAAGAATAGAAATGACTTGTTATGTCAAGAGGTATTTTCGGATACGTTTACACTACAAGTTTAGTGCTTCACACCAACACTAAACTTGTTTAATACAAATCTGTTGTTAAGTCCTGAACTGAAAAT
The DNA here is from genome assembly GCF_036365525.1 of Heterodontus francisci. Lineage (NCBI taxonomy): Eukaryota > Metazoa > Chordata > Chondrichthyes > Heterodontiformes > Heterodontidae > Heterodontus > Heterodontus francisci. The sequence continues at coordinate 24,700,833 of NC_090390.1, read as the reverse complement.
GGAGCAAAATGGAGCGAGGCCCATACATGGGAGGTGGTAACAGAAGGGGTCAATCTATATTAATGACTTAGATGAAGGGGCTGAGTATGATGTATCTAAGTTTGCTGATGATACAAAGCTGGGTGGGAAAGTAAGCAGTGAGGAGGAGAAAAAGAGCAGGATTTTTGGGCTCCACTAGGGGCGGGAACCTGAAAACACTGGCACTGGCCAATGTGCTGATTTCACAATGCCACTCCTGGCACCGGTCGTTTTACTGGAGGTGAGATCAGGGTCAGCAAGGCAACCCACCCCCATGCGGCAAGTAGCCATTTAGGCTCATTAAGAGCCTCGTTAAATGCAATTAAAAGGCGGTCAACTGGGATTTTCCAGTTGGCCTCCAGTTTCCCGCACTGGCAGGAGCCAGTTTAGGTGCCTGGAGGCGGCAGCTGGCGGCAGGCCTGAGGGCCAGCACTCCAGGGAGGTGCGGAGGCCCTCCCTGTCTGCCTGTGCGACAGCAGCCACATGCCGTCCTGTAAAGGTGCTTACCACCATCCAGCCCACCACCAACAGCAGTAGCAGCCCCACCCCCCACCCAGTGGTGGTGGCCTGGCTGCAAGAACAATTTTTTAATTAAAGTTTTAAAATGTTGGTGAGCGGCATCACCATGTTGAAGCACCATCTCTGTTACTTACCTGCCAACATAGCCTGCTGCTCCTCTCAAGCTGGAAAGCCTGTGATTGGCCCTCCAGCTTCAAGAGCTGACCTGCCATCCTTAATTGGATAGGGAACGTCTCCATGCCAGTTAAGGGGGTGCCTCCGTGAAAATCCCACTGAGCGACCGTTTCCCCCCAGGGGTGGGTTCAGGACCCAGAAACAGTCCCAACAGTGGCGCAGTGGTTAGCACCGCAGCCTCACAGCTCCAGCGACCTGGGTTCAATTCTGGGTACTGCCTGTGTGGAGTTTGCAAGTTCTCCCTGTGTCTGCGTGGGTTTTCTCCGGGTGCTCCGGTTTCCTCCCACAGCCAAAAAAAGACTTGCAGGTTGGTAGGTAAATTGGCCATTATAAATTGCCCCTAGTATAGGTAGCTGGTAGGGAAATATAGGGACAGATGGGGATGTGGCAGGGATATGGAATTAGTGCAGGATTAGTATAAATGGGTGGTTGATGGTCGGCACAGACTCGGTGGGCCGAAGGGCCTGTTTCAGTGCTGTATCTCTAAAACTAAAAAAAAAACTTCTGTTTCCTGTCCCCGGAAGGAAAATCCAACCCAAAGAGACTGCAAAGAGATATAGATAGGTTAAGTAAATGGGCAAGGCAGCAGATAGAGTATATTGTGGAGAAATGACACACTATGCACTTTGGTAGGAAGAATGGAAAGCAGATTATTTTTAAATGGTGGAAAACTATTAAATGTTGGTGTTAGAGGTGTCTGGGTTTTTGCACACAAAGTTCACACACAGGTACAACAAGCAATAAGAGCATAAGAACATAAGAAATAGGAGCAGGAGTAGCCCCTCGAGCCTGCTCCGCCATTCAATACAATCGTGGCTGATCTTCTTCCTCAACTACACTTTCCCGCCTGCTCCCCATATCCCTTGATTCCCTGAGACACCAAAAATCTATCTATCCCAGCTGTGACAGAAATCACACCTGCCAAATGGAAACATATTAATTTTGTCATATGGGACACTACTAGAACCTTGTCTCTTACTGGACATTGCACATAACTTGTTCAAAAAAACCACAGAGCTGAACAGCTGAACACATAGTTGCACATTTGCATTCTGAGAGACAGCTGAATAGAGAGACAATGGGAGTGCTAACCAATTCAATTAACAAGATTGGTCTGGGCAATGGTGATAGTCAACCTACTTTGTGTAAGAGCCAGAACTCCATCCCCCACCGAGTGTGACTGGAGAGCTTTGAAATCCAACAACCCTCCCAGAAGACGCTGTTTCAAACAAAGAGATGGTCACATGACTTACCTGCTGGCCAGACTAGGGGCTTTTTTGAATTGTGCAGCGCAGAAAGGAAACAGACTGCAATTTGAACAATCAGGAGAAGGAAGGTTTCCCTCCCTCTGTCTCTCTCTCTCCAACAAAGCCACAGTGGCAGCATAAGCTCAAGACTACAGAACGTTACAGGCAACCACCGAGAAAACAACTGAAACCTCTCTTTGGCATTCTGGTACCAGAGAAGCAAGTTTGAAGTTGTGCACTGGGCCCCACTGAACTCCAAGACCTCAACTTCAACCAAGGACTTTACATCAAAAACAAAAGACAGCGACTGAATTCGATTTATTGCCAACCCTGCTTCAACTGCACCCCCTCGCAATTCTTTCTCCCCCTCTGTATCTATTTGTTTATGTGTTTATCTTGTATGCATGCTAGCGTGGTTGCGTCGCGTATTTTAGTAATTTTAATCAAGTTAGAGTGGTAAGGCTAATAAACTTACATCTTTCTTGTTCAAACCCAAGAAAACCTGTCTGATTGGTTCATTTGCAATTACAATTAGAGAGCAGTGAGCAAAGACTCACTGAGGTGGTAAGCTAAAAACACTGTGTTTTAAAAGATAAACCCTGTTACGGCCAAACAAGGAAAAGGGCAGCCTGAGACCCCTTCCTCACCTGGTTGTAACACAGCCCTGAATATATTCAATGATGATGCCTCCACAACCCTCATGGGTACAGAATTCCAAAAATTAACACTCTGAGTGAAGAAATTTCTCCTCATCGCAGTGCTAAATGATTGACCTCTTATCCTGAGTCTGTGCACCAGTGTTCTAGATTGCCCAGCCAGAGGAAGCAACCTCTCAGTGTCTACCCGCCAGGTTCCTTCCTCTCAGTCTTCTAAACACCAGACAGTATAGGCCCAATTTACTCAGTTCCTCATCACAGGACAATCCTCTCGACCCAGGAACCAGTGTACCTTTGCTGTACCACCTCCAATGCATGTATATCCTTCCTCTGATATGGAGACTAATATGGAGATCAAAATTGCGCACAGTATTCGGGGGTGATCGCACCAAAGCCGCTATTATTGTACCAAGATTTCTTTGTTCTTGTACTCCAGTCCTATGCAATGAAGACTAACATGCTATTTCCCTTCCTAATTGCTTGCTGGACCTGCATGCTAACTTTGTACAAGTATACCTGAACATCAACATTTACAAGTTTCACACCTTTTAAAAAATAGTCTGCTTTTCTATTCTTACTACCAAAGTGAATAACCTCACACTTACCCACATTAAACTCCATTTGCCATCTTGTTGCCCACTCATTTAACCTGTCTATATCTCTTTGAAGCCTCTTTGTGTCCTCCTCACAGTTTACATTCCCACCTAGCTTTGGACAGTCAGCAAATTTGGATACATTACTCTAGGTCTCTATGTCCAAGTCATTAATATAGATTGTAAAGAGCTGAGGCCCCAGCACTGATCCTTGCGGCACTCCACTAGTTACAGGCCGAAAACTTGAAAATGCCTCATTTATCCCTACCCTGTGCTTCCTGTCCATTAACCAATCTCCCATCCATGCACAGCTCCATGAAACCTTGTTTTGCATATTAACCTTTTGTGTGGCGCCTTAGTGAATGCCTTTTAGAAATCCAAGCATACTGGCTTTATCTGCCCTATTAGTTACATCCTCAAAAAACTCAAATTTGTCAAATTTCAGAAAACGATGATGACTCTGTCTGATCATACTATGATTTTCTAAGTGTATTGTTGAGCCTTCCTTAATAATAGATTCCAGCATTCCCCTGATGACTGATGTCAGGTTAACTGGCCTGTAGTTCCCAGTTTTCTCTCTCCCTCCTTTCTTGAATAGCAGTTGTTACATCTGCCAACCTCCAATCTTCTGGGACCGTTCTAGAATCTAGGAAATTTTGGAAAATCATAACCAGTGCATCCACTTCCGCTGTAGCTACCTCTTTTAGAACCCTAGGATGTAGACTATCAGATGCTGGGGTTTTGTCCTCTTTCAGTCCCTTAAGTTTCTCCAATATTTTTTCTCTGCTGATATTAATTACCTACAGTTCCTCACTCTTATTAGTTCTTGGTTCCCCTCTACTTCCAGTATCTAATTTGTGTCTTGTACTGCGAAGACAGATGCAAAATATTTGTTCAATGTCTCCGCCATTTCCCATGATAGTTTCTCCTGTCTCTTACTCTAAGGCACCAATGTTTACTTCAGCTACTCTCCTTTTTATATATTTATAAAAGCTCTCACAATCTGTTTTTATATTCCTGGCCAGTTTGCTCATACCCTATTTTTTTCCCTATTATCAAGTTTTTGGTTGCTGTTTGCTGGTTTCTAAAATTCTCCTAATCTTCCAGCTTACCACTATTCTTCGCAAACTTATAAACCTCTTCTTTAATCCAATATTATCCTTAACTTCCCTATTAAGCCATGGATGGATCTTACTCGCTGAGTTTTTGTTATTTAATGGAATATATTTTTGAACATTCTGAATCTTAAAAAAAATATTTCCCACTGTTTATTTGCCACCTTATCGTAGCCAATTTAAACAAATCAACCTTAGACTGTTCCCTCCTCAATATCTGGTCCCCTCCTCAATCATCGCCAGCACCCCCTCTCCTTCTCACAGCACCTTTCCCTGCAAGCACAGAAGATACAACACTTTCCCTTTTACCTCCTCTCTCCTCACCGTCCAAGGCCCCGAATACTCTTCCAGGTCAAACAGCGATTTACATCTACTTGTTTTAATTTAGAATACTGTATTCGCTGCTCACAATGTGGTCTGCTCTACACTGGGGAGACCAAATGTAGATTGCTTTGTGGAACACGTCGGTTCAGTCCGTCAGCATGATCCCGAGCTTCCGGTCACCTGACATTTTAATTCTCCACCTTGCTTTCGTGCTGACCTCTCTGTCCTCGGCCTCCCGCAGTGATCCAATGAAGTGCAGCGTAAGCTTGAGGAACAGCACCTCATCGTTCAATAAGGCACTTTATAGTCTTCCAGACTCAGTGAGTTCAGCAATCTCAGACTGTAAACTCTGTCCACATTTTGTTCCCTTTTCTTCATCGGCTTTGGTTTTAACTTGTTTTTCTTGTTTCTGCTTTCGAACAACAGCTGGTCATCATTCTGCCACTCACACTTCCTCTAGACACAACTTTTGTTTCATTATTTGTTCCATTACCATTCCCTTTGGCCTTGCACCATCAACCCTTTTGTCATTTAATCTCTCCTGTCTTCCACCCTATCACCACCATCCCCCCTTTCTCTTGCTTAAAACCTATTATATTTCTTACCTTTCCCAATTCTGATGAAAAGTCATCGACCTGAAACATTGACTCTGTTTCTCTCTCCATAAATGCTGCCTGACCTGCAGGGGATGCAATAAAGATTCACTAGATTGTCTCCTGGATTGAGGGGATTGTTTTATGAGGAGAGATTGGATAGAATGGGCCTATCCTCACTGGAATTTAAAAGAATGAAAGGTAATCTGATTGAACCATATAAAATTATGAGGAGGCTGAACAGGGTAAATGCTGAGAGGCCTTTTCCCCTGGCTGGAGAGTCTCGAACTAAGGGTGTAGTCTCACAATAAGGGGTCAGCAATGTAGGACTAAGATGAGGAGAAATTTATTCACTTAGAGGTGAATCTTTGGAATTCTCTACCCAGAGAGCTGCGGATGTTCAGATATTGAGTATACTCAAGGCTGAAATTGACAAGATCCAACACGTCCACTTTTAAATGCTCACGTTTAAATTCCTTCATGGCCTTGCCCCTCCCTATGTCTCTAACTTCTGCCAGCCCTACAATTGCATGCTGACCCCCACCCCCATTCCAAGATAGCTCCGGTCCTCTGACTCTGTAAATTGCCCCTCACTCTCCCCCCTTAATATCTCTTTCTTGGCTCGGCGACCATTTCATCTGATTACATGTCTGCAACACTTGGGACACTTGTGTACATTAAAGGCACTGTATAAATAGATCAAGGACAATGCATGCATGGCTTGAATGGGTAGACTGAAAGTATATGGTGACAATTAGCAAGAGCACATGACAACCATTGCATACAACAATTCTAAAAGGGGTTTCACAAGGAATATAACTCTTTGATGTGTACTATGCAGTGAAGATGTTTGCACATATAGCTCTGCCACAGAACTTTCAGCACTTCAGTGCTATTGCTCTACTTGCAGGACCAAATGGCCTTCAACCAGTGAAAACAGATATGGCAAAACACAATTTAAGCCATGCAGGTTTGACTTGGCTTCAGGCTTCTATTACCTTGTCAAAAATAGGTTTAAAGGAGAAGAGGTAAAGAAGCAAAGAGCTTGAGGGAAGAAACTCAAGAGTGTAGGGCCTTAAAAGCTACCTCTTTGACCAAGGCTTCATCATCACAAAGGGCACAGTTACCTGCCTCCCGAGGAAGAGTGTTATTAATTGGTCAGTAGACCACACATATACCCTTGCCAAGTGAACTGCAGGTAGTTGGAACTCCTCACGAGTGGTATGCTGAACAGCACAACTCACCATAAAAAGTGAGCGTGTGTTGCCATCACACCCCAATCACAGGACAGGGCACAAATCATACTCTGTTGAACAGCATATGGAAGTGTGGCGTTATGGTTACATCTGTTTACCTCCCTGTGACCCAATCACGGTGAGTATTGAGCCTTAGATATATAAGCATGGTGTTCTCATATGTGACCTTGCGGAGGCACTGGCCATACTTTTTCAGTCTTGCTTGGACTCGGGTGTGGTGCCAGAGGACTGGAGAATTGCAGACGTTACACCCTTGTTCAAAAAAAGGCTGTAAAGATAAGCCCAAAACTCCAGGCCAGTCAGTATAACTTCAGTGGTGGGGAAACTTCTAGCAAAAATAATTTGGGACAAAATTAATAGTCACATGGACAAATACGGGTTAATTGAGGAAAGCCAGCATGGATTTCTTAAGGGAAAATCATGTTTAACTAACTTGCTGGAGTTTTTTGAGGAGGTAACAGAGAGGGTTGATGAGGGCAATGCTGTTGATGTGGTGTACATGGACTTTCAAAAGGCGTTTGATAGTGCCACACAACAGACTTTTGAGCAAACTTGTAGCTCATGGAATAAAAGGGACGGTAGCAACATGGATATGGAATTGGTTGAGTGACAGGAAACAATGAGTATTGGTTAATAGATGTTTTTTGGGCTGGAGGAAGGTTTGGAGTTCCCCAGGGGTCAATGTTGGGACCCTTCCTTTTCCTGATACATATTAATGACTTAGACCTTGATGTACAGCGCACAATTTCAAAGTCTGCAGATGATACAAACATACGAACACATTAATTAGGAGAAGTATGCCATTCAGCCCCTTGGGCCCGCACCGCCATTCAATAAGATCATGGCTGATCGGTTTGTGTTTTGAATTCCACACTCCCATCTACCCCCAATAACCTTTGAATTCCTTGCCTAACAAGAATCTATCTACCTCCGCCTTAAAAATATTCAATGACCCGCCTCCAAAAAAAACATTGTGAACTGTGAGGAGGATAGTGTAGAACTTCAAAAGGACATAGACAAGTTGGTGGAATGGGCAGACAGGTGGCAGATGAAGTTCAATGCAGAGAAATGTGAAGTGATTCATTTTGGTAGGAAGAACATGGAGAGACAATATAAAATAAAGGGTACAATTCGAAAGGGGGTGCAGAAACAGAGGGACCTGGGTGTATATGTGCATAAGTCATTGAAGGTGGCAGGGCAGGTTGAGAGTGGTTAATAAAGCACATAGTATCCTGGGTTTTATGAATAGGGGCACAGAGTATAAGAGCAAGGAAGTTATGTTGAACTTGTATAAGACACTAGTTCGGACTCAGCTGGAGCACTGCGTTCAGTTCTGGGTGCCACACTTGAGGAAAGATGTGAGGGCACTGGACAGAGTACAGAAAAGATTCACAGGAATAAAATTCCTCATCCCTGGAACCAGTTATGAAGATAGATTGGAGAAATGAGGACAGTTTTCCTCGGAGAAGAGAAGGCTGAGAGGTGATTTGACAGAGGTATTCAAAATCATGAAGGGTCTGGACAGAGTAGATAGGGAGAAACTGTTCCCACTTCTAAAAGGACCAAGAACGAAAAGGCACAGATTTTAAATATTTGGCAAGAGAAGCAAAAGTGACACGAGGAAAAACTTTTTCACGCAGAGAATGGTTAAGGTCTGGAATGCACTGCCTGAGAGTGTGGTGAAGCAGGTTCAATTGAAGCTTTCAAAAGGTAATTGGACTGTTATATGAAAAGAAAAAATGTGAAGGGTTACGGGGAGAAGGCAGCGGAATGGAACTGAGTAAAATTGCTCTTTCAGAGAGCTGGTGCAGACATGATGGGCCGAATGGCCTCCTTCTGCACTGTAATGATTCTGTGAACAGCTGTTGTTCCAAGTCTCAGAATTGCCTCATTGCCTAAATGATGGACATCTACCTTCAGACAGCTTGTGTGGTCAGACACATGTTCTGGATGCCCCACTCTAGTGTTACATACCAGCCTTACTGATCACAAACACAGGTCTTTTAAGAAATGCTTTGGAAAAAAGCCATGCCTGCTGTGAGGCTGTTCTGCACGTCAAGGATACCTGGTGGTAGATTGTTGTAGGCCAGAAGTCTTCCACCCTTCAACTGTGTTCCTTTTCCCCGCCAATTCTTTGGTCCTGGATCTCATTCACAGGCCCTTCTGTTGCATGCTTACAAGTTTTGAACCTTCAGGAGAAAAGTCTGGACACTTAACCTACACTGAAACTTAGTCATCAACAAAGGAAATGCCAAAGTGACCTCCACTCCTTCACTGCCCAAGTCCCAGAGATCCATGTCCAAGCTAACACTGACATACACTAGACATAAAACAAACCCTTAATTAGGACTAGTGCCCCTTGAATCTTACAACCAATTAGTTTTGAAGATCCTCTTGAGTCATGTAGGGCCATACCATAGCACTCGCCACAACAATAGATTTGAACATGATGCTGAATATTCGTGCATCACTGGTTAGAATAAAGCAGGAGCCCAACAAAAGACAAGCATAGATGGTATTTGAGGACCTGCACTACTGTAGGTGGTGGTTTGGGAGGTTTACATTGCAATTATGGATTAAGCTTAAAAGAAACACTATAGCTGTGACACTTATTGAAAAGTACACCAGTCTTCCTTGCCATGCTGCTGGTTCAGCAGCTTACTCCTCATGGTCACTTTAATTCTCTTGCTCTACTGTCGTTTTACCACCCTGTTAATTGACATGTGGGATAAGGTCTGTGCAGGGTGATGTTATGGAGTAAACAGCAGATGACATTCAATCATTCATGACCCTGGGGAGGTTGTACTGCAAGGTATTCCTGCTTAGTCAAGATACCCCAATCCCTGTTTCAAGATCCCATCAGCATGCTCAATAATCATTCTGTTTGTAGTACAAGCCTTATTTTATCTAGGCTCTGTTTCTGTCCATGGTTGACATAAAAGTGCCATAGCCATAGCCGCAGAAAATAGTCTTCATCTTCCAAGAGCCAAGCTTCCACTCTTTCCTGCCCTTCAAATAAGGGTGACAGAAAGGTTTTGAGAGAGCTGCTGCATGACGTGTTAGTGGTTTTACGCCAGCTGGAGGCAGAATATAATCATTTAGTTCATACAGGGCAGTGTGCAATTGATGGTTCCACCAGGGCCATTCAGTCCAGACCTCATTACAGCCTTGGTTCAAACATAGAAAAAGGAGCTGAATTCAAGAGGCAAGGTGAGAGTGACTGCCTTTGACACCAAGGCAGCACTTGACAGAGCGTGGCATCAAGGAGTCCTCGCAAAATTGAAGTCAATGAGAATCAGGGGAAAACTCTCCATCGGTAGGAGTCACACCCAGCACAAAGGAAGATGATTGTGGTCTTTGGAGACCAAACATTTAAGCCTCCGGATATCACTGCAGGAGTTCCTCAGGGTAGTGTCATAGGCACAACCATTTTCACCTGCTTCATCAATGACCTTCCCTCCATCATAAGCTCAGAATTGGGGATGTTCGCTGATGATTGTGCAATGTTCAGTCCCATTCGCGAATCCTCAGATACTGAAGCAGTCTGTGTCCACATGCAGCAAGACCTGGACAACATCCAGGCTTGGGCTGATAAGTGACAAGTAACATTCACACCACACAAGTGACAGGCAATGACCATCTCCCCTTGACGTTCAATGGCATTACCATCACTGAAACCCCCACCATCAACATCCTGGGGGTTACCATTGACAAGAAACTTAACTGGACCAGCCATATAAATACTGTAGCCACAACAGCAGGTCAGAGGCTGAGCATTCTGTGGCAAGTAACTCACTTCTTGACTCCCTAAAGCCAGTACACCATTTACAAGGCACAAGTCAGGAGTGTGATGAAATATTTTCCACTTGCCTGCATGCGCACAGCTCCAACAAGACTCAAGAAGCTTGACACGATCCAGGACAAAGCAGCCCACTTGATCGGCACCCCATTCACCACCTTCAACTTTCACTCCCTCCACCAACGACACACAGTGGCAGTAGCGTGTACCATCTACAAGATGCACTGCAGCAACTTGCCAAGCTTCCTTTGACAGCACCTTCCAGACCTGCGACCTCTACCACCTAGAAGGACAGGGGAAGCAGACACAAGGGAACACCACCTCCTGCAAGTTCCCCTCCAAGTCACACATCATCCTGACTTGCAACTATATCGCCATTCCTTCACTGTCGCTGGGTCAAAAACCTGGAACTCTCTTCCTAACAGCACTACGGGTACACCTACACCGATGGACTCTTCTCAAGAACAATTAGGGATGGGCAACAAATACTGGCCATGCCAGAGGTGCTCACAACCCATGAAAGAACAAAAAAAAAGCCTGAGAAAGATCTGCATTTGTCCCCTCACACTGATGCCATGGGACAGTGAAGATAAAGGTTAGGATGTTGGCCTTGGATATATTATCTCCCTCACCTTCTGTGGGCATTAAACTGGTGAATGCTGCAAATATCCTTGGTGCTAGCAGATGCAAGCATTGACAGCCACAATGATTTTAACAATAGCTAGCAGCGTCATTTGACGTTACATCGAACCCGTGGGTTATCCTAAGTGAGATGGCACAACTTCTTGCTCAGCCACAGCCTCGATCGAGACATTACTCCTTTCATTCCCAAGTAACTGCACCTGACATTGTACACTTGGTTATCACCTGACATCACATGTAGTCATTTCTGATTCTTGCTGCTCAATAGTTGCAGTGCTAGTGGAGCACTGAATCCAAATCCCATCACATTCAACTAAAAGTGTAGGTAGGTTTGAGCTCACCTTTCAGTAACCAGTCAAATAAACTGACTACAGACTCTGCAGCAACACCAATTAAATGAAGGCTAGCAATGCATTAGCACTTGAGCATGGCTTGCTTTCAACTTTAACCATTACTGTCAATAACAATAATTAATTACCCATTTGGAAGCCTTTATTGTTGAACCACACAGAACACGCTTCCCCTGAAGAACAAGCTGGCAGAAAAGCAATAAGTGGGAAGTGTGTGGTAAACAGTAGTCCCAAACTTACTGCTCAATAATCCACCAATAGCACAGGTGTCACACTTAACACCAACGGTAATCCCTTGTTTTGTTTCTCATGAATGTTATTGTTTGGCTTTGCTGATTTTCCATCAGGCTCTAGTTTTCCAAGTACAAACCTACATCAAACCAGTAACTTGACAAAGTTCTGCAGTTTAAGTTTGGATTTTGTGTTTCAACGTCTGCCATTTGCTGTACAGATTCCACAGCTGAAAAAAGTATCACAAATACAACAGTGGCCTTCAAATTATGCTGCAGGGCAAAGGGTGCAGACACTCAATGTATTCTTCCAAAATTCCCCTCAACTTTAGTAGGAGCATTAACTTATTTAAAACAAATGGATTAATGGCACTGGTAAAATACAAAGAGGAATTGTAAACACACTAAGCAATCATATCCATCATCCCATAGTAATGTCAGGCCAACATATTAATCACAACAATTTTACTTAGAAAATAACTATGGTTTGACTAACATCACACTTGCGTGTCTATTACAGCAAAGTCTATTTGAACTTTAAATTTCTACGAATAGATGGTGCGATTCAAATCAAAACACTTAAATTATCAGATTAAGCCTTACTATATGTATTTGCTGACTGCATGTAAAGTGTCCACTAGGTGTTCTTTGAACAATAGTTTGCCATCTGTTAAGTATTTGATTGGCTTTGTAATCACAGTTATTACCTCCAACTATCTTTGCTATATTACACATTATAAGAAATATTGTCACATTTTGAGAGGTTTGTTATTTTCAAGAGGTCCCCTAAAGGAATGCAACTTTAACATTAGCTACAGTTTAATCCCATGGGTGATCTCAGCAGAAGTTGACAAATGCAACTGGCCCTTTCTACTCAGTATTTGTTTCCCAAAAGATGCTCCACTTCCAAAATGGGATACGATCAAAATAACGTTATCTAGATATTTTTAACTGATTATTTAACAAAAATATAAGTTACATTAGATAAAGAAAAAGTAGAAGTATTTAAAATAATTGCAGTTACACGGAATTATTGCAGTAACCAGTTATTACTGATTTGTGAAACTTTATTACTGAAATAAATGTGTATTTGAAATGGTCAGTGTGCCAGCTGAAAAGTTTAAAAAGTGGCGGATCTGGATTGATTTTAATTTGCCCCAGTCTGCGAACAACTCATTGGTTAAAAAACACGCAGAGAGAATTAAAATAAGCTCTCGCACCTTAATAAAATCGCCTTGGGGTTTACCCCGGGCATGTCCGTCAACTCAAACTGGTCGATCGCGATCTTCCCTTGCCGATTGACAGCCCGGGAAAGGCACGGCCAAAACTGGGGAAGCAGTGTTTCCAATGCACCCACCACCCCTTCATTCATCTATCCATCCATCTACCCACCCCCAACTGTGGTCCAGGGCTGCTGCAGCCCAGTTTACAGGACTGATGTTGGCCGCGACCCGGCGACGGTTACCACAGTAACACACAACAGAGCGCGCACCACTCCCTCCCCATCACCGCCCCCAACCCCGGGGGGCCCATGGGGTGGGGGAGACCCTGAAGCGTAGCCCCTCGAACCCCGTAGAGCAACAAGTTTCCCCGGCAGACGGGGTGGCTCAGTCATCACTTCGAGCGACGGCACAAACTTTGAACAATTTTCACAATAAACCCCCACCACCCCCGCCTCCTAACTCTCAGCCTCCGAACTCCCGGCGGGATTCCCGTTCACTCACCCTGCAGTCCCCCCCTCCTTACCGTCGTCTGCTCAGTCCACAACGCGTATCCTTCACCCCCCGACCCTTCTGACTCCAGCAAGGTAACGAGGTAGGGGGGTGGGTGGGTGGGTGTCTGGTCAGCGTTCCCGGTTCATTCCGCCGCTTTCGATTCCCCTCCCTTCCACCCACCCCTCAGCCGTTGCCAAGTGAGAGATGGACGGATGGCAGCCGCCGGCCGGCTCTGTCACAGGGGGGAGGGGAGGAGGTGGGGCACGCGGCTGTGGGACAGCCCGCTCCCGCGCGACCCGGCGCACGCGGCCTCCGCCGTCACTCAGCACCGAGCACGAGCCAGCGAGACGCGCGGCTCTTTGTGACGTAGCGCCCGCCACCCAATTCCATTCATGAAAAGCGTGCGCGCTGCAGGTCTGTTGTTGGGAGGCTGAGTGGCTTGTGACCAGGCATGAATGTGACAGTATATTTACGCCAAACAGGTAACGTCCCTTATGCTTTTTCAGTGACCGAAGAAGGGTCACTGACCCGAAACGTTAACTCTGCTTCTCTTTTCACAGATCTGCCAAGTGGTTCCAGCATTTCTTGTTTTTAGAAGTGAACTTAACCTGTTTTAAAATCGAGACGCTCCTTGGCTGATCTGCGCTCCCAAGGGTAATTCAGCAAAGTCCAGAGCGCAGAGGAAAACAAATGTGAAGTGTTTTATTTGTGGGATGAGGCAATGAATATGCAAGATGCATACAGCTACATTCCAGAAAGCAATGCCCAAGCTAATGTCCCTTCTGTGTAGTCGCTGCTATCCCATGGCACTCCACATTTTCATTCACTTACGATGCCAATATACGAGACAGCGTCATCACCAAAGGCTGTAACTGTCAAGTTTCATTAAGAGGCAAAGTTCTGTCTGTAGCCATGGACTAGACTCATTGAAGCACGTCTGTCACCCACATGCATTAAAAGATTAGTGCTTCCTCAGTTAAATCTTACAGTCTGCTCGACTGGCTGAAAAGGTTTCATGGACTACGGTCCGTCCATTAATTGGGCTCTTTCAATTTGTTACTGACATCACCACCTTTTATGATTAGTATTTTTGTTAATGGGGATTTCTTCCAGCTTTAAATTTACTTTGCAAAAGGCTGGTGTACGTGGCATCTGTCTTTGGTTATAGAAAAAAATCCAGACCAAAAAAAAAAGCAGCATCCCAGGGCAAAAATTAAATCTTAATGCAATTATCAAATGGCAGTGTCATTACAGAAGGTCAGAGGTTGCAAACATTTTATTAAACTGTAGAGGTTCACAAAAATTAAGTCACACTGTCGAATCAACTATTCTACAGACTGCACGTATATTTTATTTATAAACTGCTTAAATATTTGTGCAGTGACCTGTTTCTCCCAACCACCCCCACCCCCACCCCATTCCATTGTGTTTACAAAACAGACCTGGGACTGACATTGTTTCCGCACAGACTGCTAGTCTGGTTCCCCACAAATACTTAAATCTGTTCTTCTGTTAAACAGCTATGTTTGCTTCGTGGAATGAGTCTCTTTCATTGTAATGACTAATTTATTCAATATCTCATCTCTCTTGTTGGTTCATTCTAAAAAATGAGAAATATTTCCAGGTCAAGTCATTTCATGATAATCATTCAGGCGTTAATAGACTGAAACGTTGTCTGTTCAAGTCCCATTCCAGAGATTTGAGCATATGCGCCAGATCTGACACTCCAGTGCAATACTAAGGGAGTGCTGCACTGTCAGAGGTGCCAAATTTTATGAGACATTAACCTGAGGACCCATCAGCCCTCTTAGGTGGACATAAATGATCCCATGGCACTATTTCATGGAGAGAGACTGCAGCATGTTGCAGTACAGAGGGATCTGGGTGTCCTCGTGTATGAATCACAAAAAGCATGCAGGTACAGCAAATAATTAGGAAGGACATATCTGCTAGACTGGATATGTGGCAGGTGGTGAGGGAACCAACAAGAGGGGAAAACATACTTGACCTCGTCCTCACCAATCTGCCTGCCGCAGATGCATCTGTCCATGACCAGGTAGGAATGACCACCGCACAGTCGTTGTGGAGACGAAGTCCCGCCTTCACATTGAGGATACCATCCATCGTGTTGTGTGGCACTACCACCATGCTAAATGGGATAGATTTCGAACAGATCTAGCGATGCAAAACTGGGCATCCATGAGGCGCTGTGGGCCATCAGCAGCAGCAGAATTGTACTCAACCACAATCTGTAACCTCATGGCCTGGCATATCCCCCACTCTACCATTACCATCAAGTCAGAAGACCAATCCTGGTTCAATGAAGAGTGCAGAAGAAAATGCCAAGAGCAGCACCAGGCATACCTCAAAATGAGGTGTCAACCTGGTGAAGCTACAACACAGGACTAACTGCGTGCCAAACTGTGTAAGCAGCATGCGATAGACAGAGCAAAGCGATCCCATAACCAATGGATCAGATCTCAGCTCTGCAGTCCTGCCACATCCAGTCGTGAATGGTGGTGGACAATTAAACAACTAACTGGAGGAGGTGGCTCCACAAATATCCCCATCCTCAGTGATGGGGGAGCCCAGCACATCAGTACGAAAGATAAGGCTGAAGCTTTTGCAACAATCTTCAGCCAGAAGTGCTGAATTGATGATCCATCTTGGCCTCCTCCTGAGGTCCCCAACATCACAGATGCCAGACTTCAGCCAACTCGATTCACTCTGCGTGATATCAAGAAATGACAAAAGGCACTGGATACTGCAAAGGCTATGGGCCCTGACAATATTCCGGCAATAATACTGATGACTTGTGCTCCAGAACTTGCCGCGCACCTAGCCAAGCTGTTCCAGTACAGCTACAACACTGGCATCTACCCTGCAATGTGGAAAATTGCCCAGGTATGTCCTGTACACAAAAAGCAGGACAAGTCCAACCCGGCCAATTACCACCCCATCAGCCTACTCTCAATCATCAGTAAAGTGATGGAAGGTGTCATCAACAGTGCCATCAAGTGGCACTTGCTTAGCAATAACCTGCTCAGTGATGCTCAGTTTGGGTTCTGCCAAGGCCACTCAGCTCCTGCCCTCATTACAGCCTTGGTTCAAACATGGACAAAAGAGCTGAACTCAAGAAGTGAGGTGAGAGTGACTGCCCTGGACATCAAGGCAGCATTTGACCGAGTATGGCATCAAGGAGCCCTAGCAAAACTCAGGTCAATGAGAATCGGGGGAAAACCCTCCACTGGTTGGAGTCATACCTAGCGCAAAGGAAGATGGTTGTGGTTGTTGGAGGTCAATCATCTGAGCTCCAGGATATCACTGCAGGAGTTCCTCAGGGTAATGTCCTAGGCCCAGCCATCTTCAGCTGCTTCATCAATGACCTTCCTTCAATCATAAGGTCAGAAGTGGGGATGTTCGCTGATGATTGCACAATGTTCAGCACCATTTGTGACTCCTCAGATACTGAAGCAGTCCGTGTAGAAATGCAGCAAGACCTGGACAATATCCAGGCTTGGGCTGATAAGTGGCAAGTAACATTCGTGCCACACAAGTGCCAGGCAATGACCATCTCCAACAAGAGAGAATCTAACCATCTCCCCTTGACATTCAATGGCATTACCATTGCTGAATCCCCCACTATCAACATCCTAGGGGCTACCATTGACCAGAAACTGAACTGGAGTAGCCATATTAATACCGTGGCTACTAGAGCAGGTCAGAGGCTAGGAATCCTGCGGCGAGTAACTCACCTCCTGACTCCCCAAAGCCTGTCCACCATCTACAAGCCACAAGTCAGGAGTGTGATGGAATACTCTCCACTTGCCTGGATGGGTGCAGCTCCAACAACACTGAAGAAACTCGACACCATCCAGGACAAAGCAGCCCGCTTGATTGGCAGCCCATCTACAAACATTCACTCCCTCCACCACTGACGCACAGTGGCAGCAGTATGTACCATCTGCAAGATGCACTGCAGCAATGCACCAAGGCTCCTTAGACAGCACCTTCCAAAACTGCAACCTCTACCAACTAGAAGGACAAGGGCAGCAAATGCATGGAAACACCACCACCTGCAAGTTCCCCTCCAAGTCACACACCATCCAGACTTGGAACTATATTCCCGTTCTTTCCCTGTTGCTGGGTCAAAATCCTGGAACTCCCTTCCTAACAGCACTGTGGGTGAACTGCAGCGGTTCAAGAAGGCAGCTCACCACCACCTTCTCAAGGGCAATTAGGGATGGGCAATAAATGCTGGTCTGGCCAGTGATGCCCACATCCCATGAATGAATTTTAAAAAATGGAATGTTGGCCTTTATTGCAAGGGGGATGAAGTACAAAAGTAGGAAGTCTTGCTGCAACTGTACAGGGCATTGGTGAGACAGCATCCAGAGCATTGTGTACAGTTTTAGTCTCCCTATTTAAGGAGGGATGGACTTGCATTGGAGGTAGTTCAGAGAAGGTTCACTCGGCTGATTCCTGGAAAGAAAGGGTTGTGAGGAAAGGTTGAGAAGGTTGGGCCTATACTCATTGGAGTTTAGAAGAATGAGAGGTGATCTTATTGAAATATATAAGATTCTGAGGGGGCTTGACAGGGTAAATGCTGAAAGGATGTTTCCCCTTGTGGGGGATCTAGAACTAGCGAGCACAATTTCAAAATAAAGGGTCTCCCATTTAAGACAGAGTTGAGGAATTTCTTCTCTCAGAGGGCCGTTAATCTTTGGAGTTGTCTATCCCAAAGAGCGGTGGTGATTGGGTCATTGAATATATTCAGGGCTGAGCTAGACAGATTTTTGATCTACAATGGAGTAAAGGGTGATGGGGGCAAGCAGGAAAGTGGAGTTAAGGCCACAATCAGATCACCTATGACCTTATTAAATGGTGGAGCAGGCTCGAGGGGCCGGATGGCTGATTCCTGTTCCTATTTCTTATGTTCTTATGCAGGAGCAAGGGACCTCTCCTGGTGCCCTGGTCAACATTTCTCTGTCAGCCAACATCCCTAAAAGCATTGCATTTGGTCATATATCTCAATGCTGTTTTTGGGACCTTGCTGTGCACAAATTGGCTGCCACATTTCCTACATAACAACAATGATTACACTTCAGCAGATTTACTTCAGTGGTTGTAAAGAGATTTGGGACATCCTGAGGTCATGAAAGGCACAATTTAAAAGGTCACTTTTATTATTTTGAAGACCTCAATCAAATCTTCCTCAAGTCTACTTTTTTTCCAGTAGAAATATCCAGTTCTCTGAGCCTATTCTGGTGAAAGACACTCCTTTCTTTTCATACAATGAATTGTGATGTATCAAATATGAAGAGATGGAAATGATATTAGCATTTAAATGCCAGTTAAAATAACTGAACACATCCAGGCCTAATAAAGCCAATATGTTGCCATATCATGATACTTTGAAAGCATGATGATTGATGGCCAACAGTAATCTGAATAATTTTATGGAATTAAACCCAAGGCAAATCTCCCGGTAAAAATCGATGGTGGATCTGGCTGTCACACCACAACAAAAACTCAAACTACACATGCAGCATAAATAACTAGTATTTTTGGCAATATGCAAGTGCTGTTTTCAGCTCCTAGGAGACATGTGTGCTTCCAATCCTGATTCCAGCCCTCTTCCTGACCACTCATTCAGGCTTAACCTGACAATGTGCAACAACCAACAAGAAGTTTCATTTCTGCAGTGCCTTTATCGTAAAATAGTAAAACATCCCAATGCATTTTAGAGGAGCATTATCAAAGAAAATTTGACACCAAGCCACATAAAGAGATATGAGCACAGATGACCAAAAGTTTGGCCAAATAGGAAGGTGCTAGGAAGTGACTTAAAGAAGGAGGGAGAGAAAAAGAAGTGGAGAGGTTTATGGAGGGAATTGCAGAGTTTAGGGCCTAAATGGCTGAAGGCACAACCACCTATGGTGGAGCAAAGGAATTCGGGGATGTGCAAGAGGCCAGAAGCAACCATGGGATCCTGTTCAACCTTGAGTTGAGCTTCAGCCATACCTTTTGAGTCCATCATCGGGATCATCTATTTCTACCTGTGTCATATCATCTGCGTATGTCTCTATTTAACCCCACTGCTACTGAAAGTCTCATCCACATGAAATTTTACCTCCTGCATGGCAAATGTCACTTTACAGGAGACTGGAGGACACAAAGGAATACAATAGGTGAGAAGTTATGGGAGGTGACTTCTCCTGATTTCTCACATGCTGTCCTCCCAATCTCCATTCTATGTAAACAACAACTTCTATTTATATAATGTCCTTAATACTGAGCCATGAAAATAGAAATTAAGATGAGTGACCCTAAGTGTGTCTTTTAAGGAAAAGAGAAAGGTGGAGAGGTAGAAGAGATAGGCAAGGAATTCCATAGCAGAGGAACCATTCATCCAGAACTCTGCTACCCATGTTCTGTGCCCATACACCTATCACCCCTGTACTCACTGACCTACATTGGCTCTCCACTCCCCATTGCATCAACTTTGAAAGTGTAATCAGTTTCTAGATCCCGCCATAGCTTTGATTTACCCTACCCCGGTTAACTTGTCCAGACCTACATCGCCTCATATACCCACTGTTTCTCCGACTCTGGTCTATATGCACCCCCTGTATCCCAATTTCCAACATGGTGGAAGTCTCTCACTCAACCCTTCCACCTTGCCCCTTCTTTTCCAATCTGCAAAAGCTTCCTCAAAGCTCTTCAACGGCATCTTTAGGCACTTGTTATTATTTCTCTCCAAATCTCCTGATCTCCTTTAAAGTGTCTTGGATATTTGTTACATGAAAGGTCCTATTTAAGTGGAATTTGCTGTTATTGAAGGAAGTGAGAAGAAAGAATAAGCGTAAATTACAGTGGAGTCAGTGGCATTCTATTAACCTTACTCGATGTATATTTATGGGCCAGTTATTCTACACATTTTGCACAGAGTCATTGCAAGTTTCACATTGCACCGATTCAGAATTTATACCACATGTTGAATCTATGTCAAATCAACTAATTGTAACTGCAACCAGAGCAAACCTGATTTTTTTTTAAACTCCATTGGTGAGGCAGAGGAGTATTTAATGTCAGAAAAGGGTTGACTGCCATCTCCGCTCTCTTTCAATGTTAGGAAATGCCACCAGAAGCCAGACACAGGTGAGGAAATTTTTATTTATTTTTTTATTTTAGAGATACAGCACTGAAACAGGCCCTTTGGCTCACCAAGTCTGTGCCGACCAACAACCACCCATTTATACTATTATTATTACTATGCAGTAATCCCATATTCCCTACCACCTACCTACACTAGGGGCAATTTACAATGGCCAATTTTACCTATTACCTGCAAGTCTTTGGCTGTGGGAGGAAACCAGAGCACCCAGCGAAAACCCACGCGGTCACAGGGAGAACTTGCAAACTCCGCCCCCACTGCGCCACTGTGCTTTTTTTTTATTTCCAAAATATACTTTATTCATAAAAATCTGTAAAAATTACATTGCCAAACAGTTTCAAACAGCACCAAAAAATACAAACATTGCAAGGGAGATCAGTTTCCTTCAATACAATCATGAGTTGCTTCAGAACCCTTCCATTTCACATTTGTCATGCCAATTACATTTTTACATTTACAGCAAATGAAAATTTTCCCGATACAGTTCGAGGGGTTTCCCATGGGTCCAGCCCCTCAGTTCAGCTTGGTGGGGGGACCTTACACTGTGGTCTTTCCCCATTGAGCCTTTGCTGCAGCTGCCCCAAGCTTTAGTGCGTCCCTCAGCACGTAGTCCTGGACCTTGGAATGTGCCAACCTGCAACATTCGGTCGTGGACAACTCTTTGCGCTGGAAGACCAGCAAGTTTCGGGCAGACCAAAGGACGTCTTTCACCGAATTGATAGTCCTCCAGCAGCAGTTGATGTTTATCTCGGTGTGCGTCCCTGGGAGCAGCCCGTAGAGCACAGACTCCTGTGTTACAGAGCTGCTTGGGATGAACCTCGACAAAAACCACTGCATCTCTTTCCACAACTGCTTTGCAAAGACACATTCCAGGAGGAGGTGGGCAACGTCTCTTCCCCACCACAGCCACCGCGGGGGCATTGCGCAGAGGGGGCGAGACTCTGGGCGTGCAGGAAGGATCTGACGGGGAGGGCCCTTCTCACCACCAGCCAAGCTACATCTTGGTGCTTGTTTGAAAGTTCTGGTGATGAGGCATTCCGCCAAATGACTTTGGCGGTCTGCTCGGGGAACCATCCGACAGGATCCCCCGTCTCCTTTTCCCGTAGGGCCTTGAGGACATTCCGTGCAGACCACTGCCTGATGGATCGGTGGTCAAAGGTGTTTTCCCGCAGAAACTGCTCCACGAAGGATAGGTGTAACGGCACGGTCCAACTGCATGGAGCGTTCCGCGGCAATGTGACCAGGCCCATCCTTCGCAACACCGGGGACAGATAGAACCTCAGCACGTAGTGACACTTGGAGTTTGCGTACTGGAGGTCTACACACAGCTTGATGCAGCCGCACACAAAGGTAGTCATCAGGATGAGGGTGACGTTGGGTACATTCTTCCCGCCCTTATCCAGAGATTTGAACATTTTAGATCCCCAGATGAAGCGGAAAATGGCTCGGGTGACGGCCACAGCGCAGGAGTGGGGTATGGGCCAGACCTGCGCCATGTACAGCAACAACGTGAGCGCCTCGCACCTGATGACCAGGTTCTTACCCACAATGGAGAGAGATCGCTGCCCCCACATGCTCAACTTTTGTTGTACCTTGGCTACTCGCTCCTCCCAGGTTTTGGTGCATGCCCCGGCCCTTCCGAACCATATCCCCAGCAACTTCAGGTAGTCTGACCTGACGGTGAAGGGGACAAAGGATCGGTCAGCCCAGTTCCCAAAGAACATGGCCTCGCTTTTGCCGTGGTTAACTTTGGCTCCCGAGGCCAGTTCGAACTGGTCGCAGATGTTCATCAGTCTGCGCACAGACAGCGGATCTGAACAGAAGACGGCGACGTCATCCATGTGCAGGGAGGTTTTAACCTGAGTGCCTCCACTGCCTGGGATTGTCACCCCTCTTATGCTCGCATCCTTCCTAATAGACTCAGCAAAGGGTTCAATACGGCAAACAAACAAGACCAGGGAGAGAGGACAGCCCTGTCTGACTCCAGATTGGATCGGGATACTTTCCGATTCCCACCCATTGATTGAGACTGCGCTACTGATGTTTGCGTAGAGCAGTTTAATCCAATTGCAGATTCCCTCCCCAAACCCCATTTTGGAAAGCACGTCCATCATGTAGGTGTGCGATATCCTGTCAAAAGCCTTCTCCTGGTCCAGGCTGATGAGGCAGGTGTCCACCCTCCTGTCCCGCACGTACGCGATCGTATCCCTGAGTAGCGCGAGACTATCAGAGATCTTCCTGCCGGGTACAGTACAGGTCTGATCGGGGTGGATCACCAACTCCAGAGCAGACTTGACTCGACTGGCTATGACTTTGGACAGAACCTTGTAGCGCCACTGTGCTGCCCGTGCTTTTTATTCAGAATGCACAAAGCTCTGCTTTCCCCTGACCAGAGAAAATTGCAAACTTTCAGGTGCTTCCTCTGTCAATGCAAGTACCAGTGTAAACCACAGTCAAAAGTATCCAGTATATTAACAAAAATTAGAATATTCAAAACAAAACAATAAATAAATAATGCTGTACTAAGTATGAACTCATTGCATGAAATCTTGGTCTATTGGAAGTCCCAGTATACTGAAGGATTCTGGTCCAATTACTTGGATAGGGTGGGGTCATCCATTTGATGAGAAATCAGAATTGGTGTGAGGCGGGGGCTCCTCAATTTTTGGCTGAATTTCAGCCGCACGCCTGATTGTTAGTGATGTAAAATGTAGTGGGCAAGTAAGTTCCTTCCTGTGGGTCTGCTCCTGTTGCTGGCTAAAATAGCCATTCACAGGTCCAGGATGAGCATGGCCTGTGGGGAGAATCATTCTAACTGCCTATCTCTTGTCTGTGCATGGGTGGCTCTGGTGAGGGAACACGTGGTGTCTGCTGGCATAGACAAGACATAGGCAGCTGGAGACCTGTGAGCACCACAGGATGTAGAATGTCGAATTGATGATGGATGAGTGCCACCTCAGATGAGGAGCCTTTGTAGAGTTATTTTTCTGTTAATAACTTTGGGGGCAACCTCGTGCCAGCTTATAGATGGAATCAAAAATAGGCATGAGTTTGGCGGCGATGAATTTTGGTTGAGGGGGGACCTGATTGAGGTGTACAAAATCATGAGAGGTATAGACAGGGTGGATAGCAAGAAGCTTTTTCCCAGAGTGGGGGATTCAATTACAATGGGACACAAGTTCAAAGTGAAAGGGGAAAAGTTCAGGGGGGATATGCGTGGAAAGTTCTTTACGCAGAGGGTGGTGGGTGCATGGAACGCATTACCAGCGGAGGTGGTAGACGCAGGCACGATAGCGTCTTTTAAGATGTATCTAGACAGATACATGAATGGGCAGGAAGTAAAGAGATACAGACCCTTAGAAAATAGGCGACAGGTTTAGATAGAGGATTTGGATCGGCGTAGGCTTGGAGGGCCGAAGGGCCTGTTCCTGTGCTGTAATTTTCTTTGTTCTTTCTTTTTGATGCTACTCCAGTGGCTCAGTGAATAGATACTACTGGCTGTTGTACTAATTCACAGGTTAGATCCCAGTTGGACTTGTGATAGTCGAACTTCAATCAGGTCCAGCATTCGGGAAAGCGAAAATCAGCCAGGTGCTCCTCCCCCAGTCCCAGTCTCCCTGCACATACTTTGTTCGAGGGCTATCTCGGCCACTCCCTGTCCCAGCCAAGTTTGAATAGTTTTCGCTCTAACTTCACACATGAAGAACGAAACCCAATGCGACCAGACATTGGACGGCTCCCGGCGTGTGCAACTGCACTCCAGGAGAAGAGGAGAAAATTATGCAAAATTTTATTTTTAAAATTATGTTTTTTCTCACTTGAACAAGTCTATTTTGTGATCCTGGGAGAATGGTGTCGTTCTTTGAACTTTTACAGGTTTCACGCGATCCAGCCTTCATGATTTAAATCTGAATGGCGCTGGAAATACTCCTGTGCATTAAACTAACCCTGGAAAGGGCAAATTAGCAGAACTCCAAATTGTCCCAATGATTACAGGGGGGGAAAAATTGTTTGTTTCTGACCCTGTCCCCATATACACAAATCTTTCTACAATTGTGTCAATACATTCATGGTTTATGCCACTAACAAACCGTATGTTTACCCTTCCATATAATTCTAAATTTACTTTTCAATTACCTTTGTACTGTACACTTCATGCACAATACAGTAACACACACCGAGAGATAATTATACTGGAAAGATAAATACGCTGAACTATAAATATACTGCGGGATCAATATGCAAGTCCTTTGCAATTTATGGCAATTTCGCCCTATTTCCTTTGGAACACTTACATCCCCAAAACAGACCTGAAATATGTTAGAAGGCCTTTTTTGCTTCCCGATAAACATCTTGTGTTAAGTGCAGTCTGTTCCATCCTGTCAGTTCTCCTTTGCTTGAAGCTGAGGACATAAGCTCCACATGTGGTCTTGGTCAACATCAGTTCCTCCAGTGACGTCAATAGCTAGTCTCTGCTGACTATAAAACCAAAAGATTGAATCTTTTTGCTCTTTTTCTAGAACAGTTTGACGCTCAGTTTTTTTTTTGAAAGCTGAGGTTACATTATTGCACCAGCCTTCCGAAAAGTTAGTGATTCTGCGCGTAACTACAACCTGCATTTATTCAGCTTCTTGCAAAAACCTGCACATTAGACTTTATACCTGAAAGACAGCTGCACTCCTGCATATCATCCTAATAAAAGTAAAGATTAAATGAACGGCCGTTATATTTCGGTACTGCTGCAGAACAGGCATATTCAGTCGGTCTCACACTGTCCTTGAGCAGGCTGCAGATTTAAAGCAGGTAATTTCTGACTGTCAGCAACAAAGATGCAGCCTGCTTAATTTTTGTTTGAAGCGATTTCCAGACTTACAGACACAAAGAAGATGGCTCAAGTGACTATTAGCTGATAATGACATTAGTGGTGAAGGCGGTACTCAATTACAAATATAAAAACACTTCATAAAGGGGATAGCGCAATAATTTTTTTGGTTGCACTAAACTGTTAAAAGGTATTGTGGCTGTAAAACAATTGTCTCATTTCAACATTTTTGTCAGACATATACTGCACTTTGAGAAGGAAAATTAATGTAGCAGTGAGTTATGGACGTAACAGGGTCACAGCATTAGCCAGGGATCAAAATGCAGGACATTAAATGAACTGAACACAGGTTAAAAATACAACACTGTTTTTTTGTTTCACTCTTGCAAAACAGTTAGCAGCAAGCTGCTGAATATCTTAATTCGATTCAGGAATAAGTCAACAGAAGATCTGTTTATAATTAACAACATGAATGCAGTTGTGTAACTTTAGATCACCTGAGCCCTCTTTTTATGAAACGCATTGCCCTTCTAATTTAACATTAGGACAATGGTCCAGCTCCATTAATCAGCAGTCTTATTTACTAATTGATCTGTGAAACCTGATTCACAACAACAACTTGCATTTATATAGTGTCCTTAATGTGGAAAGAAAACATGCCCAAGGTGCTTCACAGAAGTGTAATCAAATAAAAATTGACATCAAGTCAAAGAAGGAGATATTCGGAGGGGTCAAAGGAGGAGAGAGAGAGGTAGGGAGGCAGGGAGGCTCGGGGGAGGGAATTCCAAAGATGTCACTGGGAGACAGTTTAGGTCAGTGAGCACAGAGGTGATGAATGAGTGGCATTTGGTGCAGGTTAGGATACAGGCAGCAGAGTTTTGGATGAGCTGAAGTTTGAGGAAGGTGGAAGATAGGAGATTAACCAGAAGAGCTTAGAATAATCGCGTCTAGAAGTAACAAACCATGGATGATGGTTTGGGCAGCAGATGGGCTGAGGCACGGTCGGATATGGGGTTGGAAGCTCAGCTCCGAATAAAATAGGAAGTCAAGATTCGAACAGTCTGGCTTCAACCTGAGACTGAGGAGGGCGTCAGAATCAATGGTGAATGTACGGACATTGCAGCAGGTTCCACAGATAATGACTTTGGTCCAATGTTTCACTGGAGGAAAAATGAGGCTCATCCAGGAGTGAATGCAGGACAAGCAAACTAACAACACAAAGGTAGAGGACATTCAAGAGAGGTGGTGGTGAAATCGAGCTGGTTATTGTCAGCAAGCCTATGGAACCTGATATCATGTCTTCAGATGATGTCACTGAGGGGCAGCATGTGGATGAGGAGGAGAAAAAAACAAGGATAATAGAGATAATTTTGCATGTGTGGGAAGAGATGCCATTGCTGGAGATGCTCTGAGTATGATTGGATGATGGGAAGAGGCTTATGTGGAGCATAGATCAAGTGGGCTGAATGGCCTGTTTCCGTGCTGTAGACTCAACAAGAATGCAACCAATTGAGAACATTCTCACTGAGCTGGAGGAGAAACATTGGAGAAGGATGAAGTAAACCATGTCAAAGGCTGCAAACAGGTTAGAGGAGAATGAGAAGGGAAAATGCAAAGTGTTCACAGTCACAGAGGATGCCATTTGTGACCTTAATCAGGGGCAGTTTCAATGTTGTGGCAGGAGCTGAAATCAGATTGGAGAGATTGAAACATGGAATTGTGGAAAACATGGGGACAGATTTGGCAGGTGCCAACACGTTCAAGAACAGGGACATTGGAAATCGGGTGGTAGTCTGTAAGAGCAGAGGGGTTGTGGGTATTATTTTTTGAGAGAGGTGTGATAATGACCATTTTAAAAGGGATGGCAATAGTGTCTGAGGAGAGGGAACCATTTACAATGTCAGCTAGCATGGAGGCCAGGAAGGAAAGTTAGTTGGTCAGCAGTTTAGTTGGAATGGCATCTAGCGAGCAAAAGGCAGATCACATGGACAAGATGAGCTTGGAGAGGGGGGAGAGGAGGTGGGGGGGGTTGCGGTTTGAGGAGATGGTTAGTAGAGGAGAAAATAAGGTGGTTGGTAGAGTTATCTTTGTTCTCCAGGATGATCCTGAAAGATGAGCAGCTTTGACAGAGAACAGCAGGACCTAATACTGCTTGATGTGCTCCATCCAGATCTGGCAATGGATGGCTAAACCAAGATTCATTCAAGGTTGCCCTACACCTGTTATATGACTAAGTGCTCTGTGACATATATATATATATTCATACACATATATTTGAAGTTCTAGTTCTATGCATATCAGCAGTTTGAAAAATCTTCATGGGGAGAGGGTGATGTTGAGTAGATCAGATTCTCATTTAGAAAGATCATGTTGAAATCCCATTCCTAATATTAACTCAGACTTCAGTCACCTTCAACCTGCTCATGCCTAGATTGTAAAGTGGATAATTTTGTGGTAGTGGACTGACTGCTCCATTTCAGAGTAAAATTATCTGTGTCCCGACAAGTATGTTTCTTTTCTGCTAATCATACATTGGCATTAAGAGCCAATGGAAAAGTCTACAGCCCAGCTCTCCCACCCCCCCACACATCATCCCCACTAACTGGAAGCAAACAGTTTGGTAGTTCCGGGTATCTCTGTTCACTCTAGTGCTGTAGGAAAGACAAAGTTTAAATGATACAATACTGTGGAATTTCAGTTCGGGAACATGAGGGTGATTCTTCTGGCCTGACTCAGGCTAAGCTGGCACCAGTTTTGATGCCCTAGGCCATTAATATAGCTTGGTTTTATTCTAGTGCATGCCCACGCCCTGGGGAATGAACAGTGTAGAGGTCTGCAGCTATGGTCCTGCTCTCTGCCTTAGAAGGGGCTTGACAGGGTAGACACTGGGAGGTTGTTTCCCCTGGCTGGGGAACCTAGAACATGGGGGGCAGTTTCAGCATAAGGGAGTGATCATTTAGGACTGAGATGAGGAGAAATTTCTTCACTCAAAGAGTTGTGAATCTTTGGAATTCTCTACCCCAGAGGGTTGTGGATGCTCCATTGTTGAGTATATTTGTCTGAGATAGAGAGATATTTGGTCTCTCAAGAAATCAAGGGATATGGGAAGCGGGCAGGAAAGTGGAGTTGAGGCAGAAGATCAGCCATGATCGTATTAAATGGCGGAGCTGGCTCAAGGGGCCGTATGGTCCATTCCTACACCTATTTCCTATGTTCTTATGTTTTTCAAGGCATTCTGGCTACTCCTAAAAACAGTATCCAGAAGGCCCCAAGATCTGCTGGGTTTCAAGAGAAGTATTCTGGGATTGAGTTTCTCACTCTCCTTTGGCTTGATGCAGTAAACCCAATCCCACCACTGCACCACACCCCCCCCCCCACACCCCCTCCCCCACCCCCGCCCTCCAACACTTTCTCAGACAGGAGGTCGGTGGGAAATCCTAACAAGCCCATTGGCAGCTTTTTGGGCACTCCTGTGTCTGGGCTCCTCCCCAATCGGTATTGTAACAGGAAAGTCAGGCAGTAGGCCGAAGAGTGCCCCATCCATCTTATAGATGAACAGTGTGGAGGCTCTGGCCCAGTGGTGCTTCCCTGACAGCATATGCCTTCAAGAGGGAGATGGACCAGTTTTTCATTGGGGCAGAGATCACATCAAATAGAAGGTGAGCGTCTTTAAAGAGAACACTTGGTCCATATGATCTCCTGAGTTGGTTTCAATCATCTGAGGGGGTGGGAGAGGAATTTTTCAAAGCTCTTTTCCCGTATTGGCTCTGTGTTTATTCCCTGTTTTTTTACCTTTCCCAGGAGATTAGATGACTGCATGAGAAGGGGGAGGGGTGGGAAGCTGAGGGAGGCTCATGACCTTTCGGACAAGGTCTAACCAAGCCAGGCACAGTCCAGGACACCGGCCGGTAATCTGCCTACCATTTTCAGGTAATTTCTGCTATGAAAAGGCCAAAAAAAAGAACCAATTGCACTGGAAGTGACCTGTCATCATAAGGCAGTCTGAAACACAGCTACAACCTCCACACTGGAAATCTAGGTGAGGCAGTACATAAACAATATTACCAAGGGAGTTCTTATATTAATCTGATCTGTTTAGTGTGTTAGGCTGTTCCATCTGCTTTGATAAGGCTGTTACCTCAGAGATTAACCCTGTTATTTAAAATAAACAACAACACCAACTTGTATTTATAGAGAGATACAGCACTGAAACAGGCCCTTTGACCCAGAGTCTGTGCCAACCAACAACCGCCCATTTATACTATTCCTACATTCCCACCACCTACCTACACTAGGGGCAATTTACAATGGCCAATTTACCTGTCAACCTGTAAATTTTTGGCTGTGGGAGGAAACCAGAGCACCTGGCAGAAATCCACATGGTCACAGGAAGAACTTGCAAACTCTACACAGGCAGTACCCAGAACCGAACCTGGATCACTGGAGCTGTGAGGCTGCAGTGCTAACCACTGCACCACCCATATCTTGTGCCTTTAACATAATAAAACATCCCAAAGCTGTTCACAGAGGCATTATAAAAGAAAATATGACACTGAGTCAAATAAGGAGATATAAGGACAGATGACTAAAAGCTTGGTCAAAGAGGAAAGTTTTAAGGAGTGACTTAAAGGAGGAAAGTGAGCTAGAGAAGTGGTGAGGTGTAGGCAGGAAATCCCAGAGATTAGAGGCTTTTCAGTTGATGGCATGGCCACCAATGGTGGAGCGATTAAAACTCCTACAGATACTGGATTTAAGCTTATCTTACCCTACACACTTGTATTAACTAGTTCAAAGTAGTAAGAATTGCTGCTTCTATCACTTGAAAAGTGATCCTGTGGCAACTCAACAAGTGCAGGGTTGGGGTGGGGGGTTTGCGGGAGGGCGGGCATGTGGCTTCATCACCTAGATCACATGGTTTTGGGTGGGGTGGGGAATGTATGAAAATTTATGGGACAGACTGGATGGATCAGAAGGTTTTTTTCCTATCTGTCATTGTTCATATGTTCCAACTTCATTGGCTGTAAGTGATTTGGGATGTCCTGGGGTTGCGAAAGGTGCTATATATTTGGCAATCTTTTTCTTTCGCTGTGTTATTTGAATCCTTGCTTGCCCCACACAATTGTAATACTTTCCTCATCCCATTCAAAACCATGTGACCTCCTGGGAGAGGGATAAAAACTCTGGCCAATTGGGGAAAAATGCTAGGAAATTCCTCTCTAAGCTCCCGAGGTAATCAAAATTAATCCAGGAGATCACCTGGTCCCAAAGTCCTTGTAGTACCTTTTGTAAGAGGTTTAGTAAGACATGACCTTTTTGGAGCCATGTTGTGTGTCCCTAATATATCTCTTTCTATCCAACCAATCATATGCTGCATCCCGAATAATTCCCTCAAGTATTTCTCCCGTTACTGATGTCAAACTAATGGGCCTATAGTTATGCAGGTCCATCTTGTTGCCTTTTTTAATGTAGGCTACATTAGCATGAACTACATTAGCCTCCTTCCAGTCTACACGAACTTCAAAAGAACTTTTGAAGTGTAGTCACCGTTATGATAATTGAGATAATGACCAGACAATCCAATTTAGTGATATTGATTGAAAGATAAATCTTGGCCAGGACTGTGGGAGAACTCCCATACTCTTCTTCAAATACTGCCATGGGATCTTTTACGTCCAGCCGAGAGGGCAGACGGGGCCTTGTGCAACTTCTCATCTGAAAAACGGTACCTCTGACTGTACAGCACTCCCACAGTACTACACTGGATTGTCAACCTAGATGTTGCACTCAAATTTCTGGAGTGAGACTTAAACCCACGACCTTCTGACTCAGAGCTGAGGATGCTACCTACTGAACACATGTTTATAAGGGTCACATGCTTACAGAATGCATGGGATTGTGGGATACCCTAATGTACTGTACACTGTGTTATGCTGTCAACTGCTCACCTGCTCTAGTAATTTATAACTGTATTTTCCCTTGACCCCAGAGCAGAGTGAGACAAAAGTTGGACATAGGTGCAGGAGAGCAAAGGGCAAACTGGCTCAGGGATGTGGTATTAATGCATCACCTGAAATGTTTTTAAAATATACTTAAGAGCCAAAAGCGCATTGTCATATTTCAATATCTGATATAATTAAGAGCAATCGTTTTCAATAGGAATGTACTTGTAATAAGCAATACAATAGGAGTTTGACCATATTGAGTGAGAAAAGTAAAAAAGTTGAGAAAATCATGGTTTATATAAGAGAAGAAACTAGAAGTAGTTCAAGTATAAATTTAGTACAGCATGCAAGCATAACTGCTTAAGTCAAGGGGATGTAACCTACTGACCTACATTCAGCAGCCCAATAACTAAATCTGATAACTGTAGCAAAGGCTGCAAATCAGAATAACCAGTATGCCCAGGCAGTAGAGATCACACATGCATAAAGATCAGGCCATCAAAATTCAAGTCTTCCTTTCATGTGAAAAAAATGCATCTCGATTGTTTAGGAGTCACCCGTTTGCTGATAAAAGCAGCTCCTATAAATAAGCCAGAGGTAGGTGAATAAAAACAGAAAATGTTGTAAACACTCAGCAGGTCAGACAGCATCTGTGGAGAGAGCAAAAGAGTCATCATTTCAGCTCAATGACCTTTTATCAAGGAACAGTAATCTACCTCAAACATTAT
The DNA here is from genome assembly GCF_036365525.1 of Heterodontus francisci. Taxonomy (NCBI): domain Eukaryota; kingdom Metazoa; phylum Chordata; class Chondrichthyes; order Heterodontiformes; family Heterodontidae; genus Heterodontus; species Heterodontus francisci. The sequence goes on along the minus strand of NC_090390.1, from coordinate 24,668,933 downwards.
CTCTGTTTTTCTCTCCATAGACACTGTCTGATCTGCTGAGCGTTTCCAGCATTTTCTGTTTTTATTTCAGATTTGCAGCACCTGCGGTATTTTGCATCTGATGTAGGTTAAATTGGCTTGCCAAAAAAAATCAAGTCCAATTTTTTGTCAAGGAAATGTATAATATTTTACAAATCTCCCATAAACAAATATAGGAATTATGGAACATTGGTTGTTTTATTATTACATTTAAGCCTTAAAGTCAAATTATTATAAACATTGCCCACCGGGGCAAATAGCTGGCTACTGTAGGTGATTTTCCCTATGATGAACATAGTGAGCAAATATCTGATGTGGCCTATGTGCTACTTGACTGTGAATATTGACGACTACATTGCTTCTGAATTATGGGCGGATAGTTTAAGTACAGTTTGTGTGGCCCCTATACAGTTAATGTTCATTTTGGAGATGGTTTTGGGAAATAGAATATATAGTGAGCACCAGACGTTATCTTGCAAGTTATGGTCATGTTCAGTGTGTATACAAGTTCCTTCTATTTGTAGATTATAGAATTATAGAAACACAGAAAGAATGATTTTCATTTATATAGCACCTTTCATGACCTCAGGACATCCCAAAGCACTTTACAACCAATGAGGCACTTTTTGAAGTGTAGTCACTGTTGTAATCTAGAAATGTGGCAGCCAATTTGCACACATCAAGCTCCCACAAATAGCAATGTGATAATTACTAGATAATCTGTTTTTGTGATGTGAATTAAGGGATAAATATTAGCCACAACACCGGGGATAACTCCCTGCTGTTCCTTGAATTAATGCCATAGGATCTTTCATGTCTGCATGAGAGAGTAGATGGGGCCTCAGTTTCACCCAAAAGATGGCACCTCTGCCAGTACTGCACTGGGATTTCAGCATTAATTTTTGTGCTCAAGTCCTGAAGTGGGAGTTGAACCCACAGCCTTCTGCCTTAGAACATAACATAAGAACTAGGAGCAGGAGTAGGCAATTCAGCCCCTTGAGCCTGCTCCGCCATTCAATACGATCATGGTTGATCTCATCTCGGCCTCAACTCCACTTTTCTGCCCATTCTCCAACAACCTTCAACTCATTGCTAATTAAAAATCTGTCTATCTCCTCCTTAAATTTACTCAATGTCCCGGCATCCACCGCACTCTGGGATAGTGAATTCCACAGACTCACGACCCTTTGAAAGAAGTAATTTCTCCTCATCTCAGTTTAAAATCTGCTACCCTTTATCCTAAAACTATGACCTCTCATTCTAGATTGCCCCACCAGAGGAAACATCCTCTCTGCATCTACTTTGTCAATCCCCTTAATCATCTTATATACCTCAATTAGATCTCTCATTCTTCTAAACTCTAGAGAGTAAAGGCCTAAACTGCTCAATCTCTCTTCATAAGACAAACCCCTCATCTCTGGAATCAATCTAGTGAACCTCCTCTGCACTGCCTCCAATGCGACTACATCCTTCCTCAAGTAAGGGGACCAAAACTGTATGCAATACTCCAGGTGCGGTCTCACTAATGCCTTGTACAGTTGCAGCAACACTTCCCTACTTTTATACACTATTCCTTCAGCAATAAATGCAAAATTCCATTTGCCTTCCTTATTACCTGCTGCACCTGCATACTAGTTTTCTGCGATTTATGCACGAGGACACCGAGATCCCTCGGCACCAAAGCACTCTGAAGTTTCTGTCCATTTAGATAATAATTTGCCTTTCTATTCTTCTGACCAAAATGGATAACCTCACACTTATCCACGTTAAACTCCATCTGCCAAATTTTGGCCCATTCAGCTAACCTATCCACATCCATTTGTAAATTTCTTATTTCTTTATTGCAACTTAGTGTCCCACCTACTTTAGCGTCATCTGCAAATTTGGCTATAGTACCTTCTATCCCTGCATCCAAGTCATTAATATAGATTGTAAATAGTTGGAGCCCGAGGACTGAACCCTGTGGCACCCCACTAGTTACATCTTGCCAAACAGAAAAGGACCCATTTATCCCAACTCTCTGTTTTCTGTTGGTTAGCCAATCCTCTATCCAAGCTAATAAATTGCCCCTAACCCCATGTGATCTTACCTTGTGTATTAACTTTTCGTGCAGCACCTTATCAAATGCCTTCTGAAAGTCCAGATATACAGGATCCCCATTATCCACTTCACTTGTTACATCTTAGCAAATTAGTCAAACCCGATTTACCCTTCATAAAACCATGCTGACTCTGATGGATTGCGTTTTGACTTTCTAAATGTCCTGTTATTACTTCCTTAATAATAGATTCTAATAATTTCCCAATGAAAGATGTTAAACTAACTGGTATATAGTTTCCTACTTTCTGCCTCCCTCCCTTTTTGAATATTAGCATTTTTCCAATCCACTGGAACCTTTCCCGCATCCAGGGAATTTTGGAATATTATAACCAATGGGTCCAATATCTCCGCTGTCACTTCCTTTAAGACCCTAGGATGTAGGCCATCAGGCCCTGGAGACTTGTCTGCCTTCAATCCCAACAGTTTGCTCAGTACTTTTTCCCTAGTGATGATGATTGTTCTAACTTCCTCTCTTTCTATAACCTCTGCATTACCTGTTACTATTGGGATGCTACTAGTGTCCTCCACCATGAAAACTGAGGCAAAATACTGGTTTAGTGTCTCTGCCATTTCTGTGTTCCCCACTATTAACTCTCCAGTCTCATCCTCCAAGGGACCAACATTCACTTTAGCTACTCTCTTCCCTTTTAAATACTTATAGAAGCTTTTGCTATCTGTTTTTATATTTTACGCTAGTTTTCTTTCATAATTTACCTTTGTTCCTTTTATTACTTATTTAGTAACCCTTTAAAAGTTTCCCAATCTTCCAGCCTGCCACTGGCCTTTGCAATATGGTATGCCTTAGTTTTTGTCTTTATGTTATCCTTAACTTCCTTGCTTAACCATGGACGTTTTTTCCCCCTTTTACAATCTTTTTTCCTCTCTGGAATATATTTTAGTTGAGAGGAATTGAATATCTCCTTAAACATCTGCCACTGCTCATCAACTGTCCTACCTTTTAGTCTTCCTGTCCAGTCCACTAGGGCTAAATCTGTCCTCATGCCTATGTAATTACCTTTGTTTAACTCCAGAACGCTAGTGTGGGACTCCAGTTTCTCACCCTCAAACTGAATTTGAAATTCTAGCATGCAATGATCACTCTTCCCTAGAGGATCCTTAACTATGAGATCATTAATTAATCCCACCTCATTACACAATACCAAATCTAGAAAAGCCTGCTTCCTGGTTGGTTCAACAACATATTGCTCCAAAAAACAATCTCTAATATATTCAATGAACTCTCCCTCGAGGCTACCCTTGCCAATTTGATTAATCCAGTCTATATGCATATTAAAATTACCCATGATTATTGCTGTACCTTTCTTACAAGCCCCCAGTATTTCCTGGCTTATATGTGCCCCACTGTGGAACTACTGTTTGGGGACATATAGATTACTCCCACGAGGGACTTCTTTCCCTTGCTGTTTCTTATTTCTACCCAGACTGATTCTACGTCCTGATCTCCAGTGCCTATATCATTTCTCACTACAGCACTGATCTCTTCCTTTACTAACAAAGCTACACCACCTCCTTTTCCTTCTTGCCCATCCTTCCGAAATACTGATTACCCTTGGATATTCAATTCCCAAACCTGGTTTCCTTGCAACCACATCTCAGTAATTGCCACTAAATCATACCTATTCGTCTCTATTTGCGCTGTTAATTCATTAATTTTATTCCGAATGCTTCGTGCATTCAGATACAAAGGTTTAAGTTTGTTCTATTATCAAATTTCCCTACGGTTGTCTGATTCCTTGGTGCAATATGACATTCACACATTCTGTCCCTTCCTATTATTTTCTGGTAACAATCAGCCTTATCACTAACCTGCGGTCCTACCTTCCCCTTTAACTTTGACTTCCTAATTTTACATGCAACTGAACCCTCCCTCCCACTATTCAGTTTAAAGCCCTATCTGCAGCCCTAGTTATGCGATTTGCCAGGACTCTGGTCCCAGCAGAGGCATTAGAGGCATTAGTGCTACCAACTGATCCATGGCTGACAGACGAAAGAGTACATAAGGAGGCAATTTAGCCCATCATATCTGTGGCAGCTCTTTGAAAGTTCCACTCCCTGCCCTTTCCTCATAGCTCTGCAATTCTTTTACTTTTCCTGTACAAAATTTGCCAGTCATGAAGTTAAAGCATTTAAAAAGGAAACAAGCATTAATCTTATGCCAGTAATATTGAGGGAGCATATGGCATGGTCTTTATAAACGTACAGTGATAACTGTATCAGAGTCAGAAAATATTTGACTCCTAACGTGCACAATCGCTCTTCATTTCCAAGTATTTCCTGATGCTTGCTGTTCCATGTCACCCTCAGAAGAAATAATTCACTGGTTTCTTACAGGTAAAGTCCCTAAACTGCCGGAGAAACCACTTGGCTCACTAATATCCTTTTAGGGAAGCAAGCCTGCTGTCCTGCCCTTACATGGTTGAGTCCCAACTGTCTCTAAAGTGATCTAGCAAGCTACTCAGTGATATCAAAACAGCTACCCAGTGGTTCAACAAGAAAGCCCACCATCACCTTCTATCAGGGTAACTAGAGATGTGAAATAAATGCCAGGTTTGCCAGTGATGCCCACATTATAAGAATGAATAACAAAATAAATCTTCTGACACAGCAAGGTGAGTGCACCTCAGTCTGTAGATGTTTGAGGGGAGCATATTGGCACAGAACAACTCGAGGGCAGCCTGACCTACCTGAAATCCTGCTGTTAGCTCTCTTCATCCTCCAAATAGATTAGATGGGAGGATTCCCATTGGCAAACTTATTGGTGGCACTAATGATGCTGGTGGGAAAAAAAAGATGCAACACCACAATTGTCATAAAAGCACACGAGAACCTAAATGCCAGCAAGAAAAACAAAAAAAAGAGAACAAAAACAGCCAAGAAATGTTTGAAATACAGTCACCCTAACATACCGTGTGCTCTCTCAGTGCAATTCTGCCTGACCATTGTGTATGCCCATTTCAGGAGGTTGTTATGAATGGTGCCTTACATGTGTGAAAGTCAGAAAATGGCAGGTAAGATGTTCCAACCACACTTCGAGATTTAAATGAAGCGCCAGCCTATTTGTGGTGGGTACTTCTTGTCCCCAGCGTTCTATGTGTCAGAAATCAGTGCATGACATAGGCCGAGATTTTACGCTACCCCAGTGGGTCGGATGGTGGTGTGGGGGTGACGTAAAATTGAGCGGCAGGCTCCGGGAGGCCTGCCTGCCCCACTTCCACCTCCAGGCAAGTTTATGGCGATCAGGTGGGGGAAGGTGGGGTGGGAAACAGCCCTCCCGCCTGCCCGAGGCCTATCAAGACCCTTAAGTGGTCACTTAATGGCCATTTTAGGGCACTTGCCCGCCTCCATGGGTATTTTACCTGTGGCAAGAGGGCATGCTGGGGATGTGCAAGGCCACCCAGCGATAGCTGCCAGCCTTTCCACGCCCCAGGGTGGGGGGGGGGGCATGGTAGTTGGGCACAGGGTGCCCGATTGAGGGCCGTCCCTGCCTCCCAACCCACCCTCGGGACCCAAGACACTCCCCTCCCCCCTAACGACCACTCTAGCCTCACCAGGGAAGGACCGATTCCCCTGGTGAGGCATGCTCCTACTTACCTTCCCTCCTCGATCTATGGTGTCCGTTGATTGGCCGGAAGCTCACTGAGGTGGGACATCCTCCCTCAAGTGGGTGCAAGTCCCGCCTCGGGACAATTAAAACCCAGGGACCCGTAAAATACGGGACGGATACCCTGGCTAGGCGGAAGCGGGTTCGTCACCAACTTGCACGTCGGAGTCTGGCTCCCATCCATCCACCGTAAAATTCCGGCCATAAAGTGGCTAGAGCAGGTATCAGCAACCTTTTTTACCTGAAGAGACTTTTTAAAAAAATTTGCGGAAAGTAAAAACTTTTGGGAGCTGCAAGTCGACATTTCGGCTTTTCTAAACCAAATAGTAGGCAAATTGCAAAGTGTCTCTGGTAGAATGCATAATTTGCATACATAATAAATAAAATACCTGTATTGAATTTATGTATCAATAGAGAAAAAAAATCAATATTAAAATAGACCTAACTCTGAATTATCGCATTTTTGACTTTTTTAACTATAATTTTGTCAGTAAAGTCATCTTTAAAACAAACTATAACTTAAGATGCGTAGAATTGAGACAACTTTTTCAGCTATTGATTCTCATAATTAAAAAAAAGCTCGAACAGAAGAATTTATCATCTCAGCTATATTATGAACAATGAACAATGATGGTTGCAACTATACAACCTGTTCCTTGAACCAAAGGCATTATCTATAACCTTGGTGTAGCTTTACCACTTGAACACGTTTATTTAGAAAATGATTTTTTTGTTAAAATAATCATTTGAAATCGTAAAGTGCAGCATAATGATTGGCTTTTTATCCCCACAATAAAAACGTTGCTTTTACTATTCTTGACGTAATTTCTTTAGGCTTTTTCGTGTTAATGCGATCTAGCTGGTAAAGGTTAGGAACCGCAAATGAGATGTTAAAGAGCTGCATGCGGTTTTGGAGCAGCAGTAGAGATTGGAATAGAGATTCAGCATTATGAATGTCCATCCATTCTTCCGGTCAAGTTCACCTGATTTACGTGTACTGATTGGGTAAACCCAATCAGAAAACAGACTATTGTAGGGACAAAACAAAGAGACCTTTACCCTGCAAAGGGCCACCAAAAAGTTGATCAAAAGGGAAAAAATAGAATGACAGTAAACTAGCCAACAATATAAAAACAGATTGTAAGAGCTTTTATAAGTACATCAAAAGGAAGAGAGTAGCTAAAGTAGATGTTAGTCCCTTAGAGTAGAGACAGGAGAAATCATCATGGCGAATGAGGAAATGGCAGAGGCATTGAACAAATATTTTGTGTCTGTCTTCACAGTAGCAGACACAAGTTCCATACCGGAAATAGGCAGTAATCTCGGGGCTAAAAAGAGTGAGGAAATTAAGGATATTGAAATCAGCTGAGAAAAAGTATTAGAGAAACTTGAGGGACTAAAATCTGACAAGTCCCCGGGGCAAGATGGCTGACATCCAGGGTTCTAAAAGAGACAGCTGCAGAGATCGTGGATGCGCTGGCTATGATTTTCCAGAATTCCTTTGATTTAGGAATGGTCCTATCAGATTGGAAGTTGGCAAATGTTACACCGCTTTTCAAGAAAGGAGGTAGAGAAAAAAACAGGGAACTACAGGCCAGTTAGCCTAACATCAGTCATTGAGATGATGCTGGAAACTATTATTAAAGAAGTTTTAACATTGTGCTTGGAAAAGCGTAGTATGATTAGAACAAGTCAGCATGGTTTTACTAAAGGGAGACCTGTTTGATAAATTCATTAGAGTTTTTTGAGGTTGTAACTAGTAGGGTAGATAAAGGGGAACTATAGATGTAGTATATCTGGATTTCCAAAAGCATTCGATAAGGTGCCACATAAAAGATTAATAGGCAAGATAAGGGCTCATGATGTTGGGGGTAATATATTAGCATGGATGGAAGATTGGTTAACAGACAAGAAGCAGAGAGTGGGCATAAATGGGGCATTTTCAAGTTGGCAGGCAGTGAATAGTGGGATGCTGCAAGGATCAGTGCTGGGGTCTCAGCTATTTACACTCTGTATTAATGACTTGGATGAAGAGACAGAGAGTAATGTATCTAAATTTGCTGATGATACAAAGCTCGGTGGAAAGGTAAGCTGCAGGGAGAATGCAGAGAGGCTGCAAAGAGATATAGACAGGTTAACTGAGTGGACAATAAGATGGCAAATGGAGTATAATGTAGGGAAGTGTGAAGTTGTTCACTTTGGTCATAAAAATAGAAAAGAAGAATATTTTTTAAGAGGTGTGAAGCTGGTAAGTCATAGAGAGATACAGCACCAAAACAGGCTTTTCGGCCCACCATCAACCACCCATTTATACTAATCCTATATTAATCCCATTTTTCCCTCTCCCATCCCCACAATTCTGCTACCACCTACCTATACTAGGGGCAATTTTTTTACAATGGCCAATTTACCTATCAACCTGCAAGGCTTTGGCATGTGGGAGGAAGCCAGAGCACCCAGAAGGAACCCACACAGTCACAGGGAAAACTTACAAACTCCACACAGGCAGTAACCAGAACTGAACCTGGGTCGCTACAGTTATGAGGCTAGCCACTGCGCCACTGTTCCATGAGACTTGGGAATACTTGTACAAGGAACACAAAAAGTTAACATTAAGGTGCAGCAGGCTATTAGGAAAGCAAATGGCATGTTGGCCTTTATTGCAAGGGGATTGGAGTACAGGAATAAAGAAGTCTTACTAAAATTGTGATTGGCTTTGGTGAGACTGCCCCTGGAATACTGTGTGCAGTTTTGGTCTCCACATTTAAGAAAGGATATACTTGCACTGGAGGCAATGCTGCGAAGATTTACTAAATTGGTCCCTGAGATGAAGGGGTTGTCCTATGATGAGAGGCTGAGTAAATTGGGCCTGTATTCTCTGGAGTTTAGAAGAATGAGAGGCGATCTAATTGAGACATACAAGATTCTGAAAGGGCTTGATAGGGTGGAAGCTGAGAGATTGTTCCCAAAGGTCAGGGAAACTAGAACACAGGGACACAGTCTCAGGATAAGGGGTCAATCATTCAGGACTGAGATGAGGAGAAATTACTACACTTAAAAGGTTGTGAATCTTTGGAATTCTCTACCCCAGAGGGTTGTGGATGCTCCAGCATTGAATACATTTAAGGCTGGGATAGACAGATTTTTGGTCTCGCCGGGAATGAAGGGATATGGGGAGGGTGCAGGAAAGTGGAATTGAAGCCCAAGATCAGCCATGATCATATTGAATGGTGCTCGATGGGCCATAGGGTCTACTTTTGCTCCTATTTTTTTTATACTATGAGGCCCAAAAGTTGGTGGAAGCACATTCAATAGTAACTTGTAAAAGAGGATTGGATAAATACCTGAAAAGAAAAATTTTGGAGGCCTATGGGGAAAGAGCAGGGGAATGAGATTAATTAAATAGTTCTTTCAAATTGCTGGCGCAGGCACAATTGGCTGAATGGCCTCCTTCTGTGCTGTACCATTCTGTGACATATTCACCCTGAAGACGACTCACTAAAAAAAAGCATTTGAGTGGAGATATTTCTGGTTAGTACATGCAAATTTTAAACTTATTTCAGTACACAGAAAGAAGGACATGCATTACATTTTATATAATGTCTTATCATGTCCTCATTACATACTAGAGTGTTTCACATCCAATGACACCCAATTCTACGCAGGCAAAATTTTGCCTGACTCAACCCTCTGATGAGCTCAAGAGCACATTGTTGCTTGGGGCATTTCAAAGATTCTGTGTGGGCTTTGCACTGTTTGTGGTGCCACATTATTCTATAAACAAAGCACATTCATGGCATAACAACAAAATTAGGTAAGTTAGCAGCTAAGCTATCCCTTCCTGATCAGAACAGTTACATAGTAGTAATGTTACTCCATTAGAGTTTTGAACTAATTCTCCAGAGACTTGTGTTCAAATTCTACCATGGCAGCTGGAGGAATTTAAATTTAATTCATAAATCTGGAATAAAAAGCAAGTATATGTAATGATGTTCATGAAGCTGCTGGATTGTCATAAAAACCCATCTGGTTCACTAATGTCCTTCAGGGGAGGAAATCCGTTGGCCTACACATGACTCTTAGCTGCCCTCTAAAATAGCCTAGGAAGTTACTCAGTTGTATCAAACCACTACAGAAAAGTCGAATAAGAATAAAACCGGATGGATCACCTGACATTGTCTTAGGCACTTGGAAAGGACAAAGGCACACCATGCCCAGACGATCCTGCAAAGTCCGCTTCGCTAACCTCTGGGAACATGCTAATTTTGGAAGAGCTGTCCCACAGACTATCCTGACATAGGCACACTCACCAAATCATTCCTTACAGCCACTGTCCTAGACTCCTCCATCACCATCCCTGGATATGTTATTACGACTGAGGCGGGAGCAAGGCACTGTCACTTCAGTCCTATCACTCCATAGGTCACAGCATATTATTAAAGTTTTCCCACCCATCCAGAAAACAGCCAAATTAAACACTCCAATAACCCTCGGAACCAAGTATCTGTGGACAACAAAAAATTCACTATTTATTAAAAACTAAATCTTACACACTATTAAGATAAACCTATGTCTAAAGACCTTATTACTTCTTATTTTAAACTAACTTCCCCATTCACACACATACATTCAAAACTAACAGTTAACTGGTTTTAAAAGTGGTGTTTTTAAAAATTAACTGTTTCTTAAGAATAAATAAATAAGTAAGTCTTTGTGGGTTACGTTCCTGATGGGTGAGATATTCTAATGTAGAAATAATCAAATGCTTCTCGAAGTCTCCATGCGGATTTGATGAAATAGTCTGTTCTTGATAGGCATTCAAAGCACTTTGGCTGCAGCAGGCGTCAAACAGTTCTTTCAACAATGAACACAGCTTGAATTTTAAAACCGACAGTCTCTCAGTCGAAACTTTACTTCAGTAATACAAATGATCTCTTCAAAGGGTTATTTCCTCCTTAGGCAATTAACTTGGCCTGTAGTTCCTTGTAGAATTTTTGCTGAGAAAAATAGACAGCTCTTTTCATCAGCAGCACGCCTGGTTTCAGCTAGTTTTTGCCAGTTTTCCACACAGTCAAATCGAAACATTATACATGTGACCTCTCTCTCCTGCTGTGGCCTAGGTAACAAAATGCAGCTGGCGCACTGTGCCTCAGAAATCTAAAAGCTTCTGTCCCTGTCTTAAATATACACTGTTTTTAACAGAGTCTTAAAGGCACACTGTTTTATTCCAAGTAGAAAAAAATATGGTTCCGTGACAATGTTCTGTCCCACTGGCAGGACAGACCCACCAGAGGTGGTGGCACACAGGCTGGAGGGAGTGGCCCTGGGAGTCTGGATTCTAGACCCCATGACATTTCATGGCATCAGGTCAAATATGGTCAAGGAAACCTCCTGCTGATTACCACCTACCGCCTTCCCTCAACTGATGAATCAATACTCTTCCACATTGAACACAACTTGGAAGAAACACTGAGGCTAGCAGGGCACAGAATGGACTCTGGGTGGGGGCCTTCAATGTCCATCACCAGGAGTGACTGGGTAATACCACTATTGACCAATCTGGCTGAGTCCTGAAGGACATATCTGCCAGACTGGGCCTGTGGCAGGTGGTTAGAGAACTAACTAGAGGGAAAAACCTACTAGACCTATAATCAATAACCTTATGGTCGGGCATATCCCTCACTCTACCATTACCATCAAGCCAGGGGACCAAACCTGATTCAATGAGGAGTGTAGAAGAGCATGCCATGAGCAGCACCAGGCATACCTAAATCTAAGTAGTGGAAGCAGCATGCAATAGATTGAGCTAAGGAATCTCACAGACAACGGATCAGATCAAAGCTCTGCAGTCCTGCCACATCCAGTCGTGAATGGTGGTGGACAATTAAGCAACTAACCAGAGGAGGAGGCTTCACAGACATCCCCATCCTCAATGATGGGGGAGCCCAGCACACCAGTGCAAAAGGCAAAGCTGAAGCATTTGCAACCATCTTCAGCCAGCAATGCTGAGTGGATGATCCATCTCGGCTTCCTCCTGCGGTCCCCAGCATTGAAGATACCAGTCTTCAGCTAATTTGGTTTACTTCACATGATATCAAGAAAGGGGCTGAACACACTGGGTACAGCAAAAGGCTATGGGCCCTGACAACATCCCACCTGTAGTACTGAAGACATGTGCTCCAGAACTAGCCGTGCCCTTAGCCAAGCTAAGTACAGCTACAATGCTGGCATCTACTGGGCAATGTGGAAAATCGCGCAGGTACATCCTGTCCACAAAAAGCAGGACAAATCCAATCTGGCCAATTACTGCCCCATCAGTCTACTTTCAATCATCAGCAAAGTGATGAAAGGTGTTGTCAATGATGCTATTAAGCAGCACTGGCACCGCTATAACCTGCTTACCAATGCTCTGTTTGGGTTCCGCCAGGGCCACTTGGCTGCAGACTTGAGTTAGGACCTGCCCTAGGACAAAAAGCAACAGACAGACAGACGGTATGTCAACATGCTATGTCATAGAAGGGTATGATATATGTTCAAACTGAGTTTCCACAGATTTGAGTTCTCTGTGCTATTGCTTAGCTGCTCCCAAGACACAAGGAAGGAAAGTGAGATGGCAAGTTTGCCGAAGTTCTCGTAGAAATCTGAGTAACCAATTATAGTAGAGCTCCATCATATCCCCCACCCCTAGTCCCAAGAAGCCCCATCTAAGTTCAACTCCACAATACCACTTAGCTTTTCCTCTATCCCCTCCCAATCCTTATCAGACTCTTGATGACCTCCACCTGTTCCTTAACCCCTTCCTGTAGCAGTTGCTCATTTCTTTACTAACTTTCCTCACTGCCCAATGTCATGTTTTTGCCGGTTTGCTGGATATTTTATGTATCTGATTTCTCTCAGAACAATGCAGATATGATGGTAATTCTAAATCAACAACAGGTTTATTTACAATACTTTAAAATATCTCAGCACTTATAAGATTTCAGTACAATGTCTTTCAGAACACTTGTAGTTACCAGACCCACCTCATCTAGAGATCCATCATCTGCATCCTAACCTGTAATAACACCAACTCAGCCTCATTCCGGCTGATCTCCACTAGCTCCCCTTTCCCCAGTGTATTGATTTCAAAATCCTGCTGGTCAATTGCAAATACCCACATAACCTCCAGAAACACAAAACCCTAAATCCTATCTTGCATTATTCATTCGTCTGATTTGCTGGCCAGCTGTGTGTTTCTCCTTCAGCCTCTGCAATCTGATATTCTCTTCCAAACAACATCTCTTCCCAGCATCAAAGGTTCCTTCAGAATGTATCTCTTCAATCACACTTCCCATCACTACCCCTAACTCTTCCCCAATTCCCGCTTGGTGTCCACTACCCTCTCACAATATGCTGTGAAACATTTTGCTATGCTAAAAGCATTATAGGGAAAATTCAGTGACCCCGTGCTCTAGCTTGCTAGAAGGGCCATGCAATTTGGAATGGGACTATAGCATTGCAGTGCTAATTCTGTGATTCATGATCCCTTTGAGTTAGGAGTATGAAGGACCTGAATAAACTGTTATATAATTACAAGCTGTTGTAGCATAGGGAGCAAGTTAATTATAAATAGGAGAGCAGTACCAAAACAATGGAGAAAAATGTAGGTAAAGCATGTGACATCTCAGGGATAATGCATGGTTGTTGCAGGGGTCTTGACAGTATCTGGTATCTTGACTGTGACTAGCTTTCTAATGACCTTGATTCTCTGACGTTTTTCAAAAAAAGGAAGCATTATATAATAGAATCATCGAATGATACAGCACAGAAGGAGGCCATTTAGCCCATTGTGCCTGCGCCAGAACTTTGAAAGAGTTATTCAATTAGGTCCACTTCCCCACTCTTTCTCCATTGACCTGTAAATCTTTCCTTTTCAAGTATTTACTCAATTCCTTTTGAAAATTATTATTGAATCTGCTTCTACCACCCTTTCAGGCAGTGAATTCCAGATCATAACAACTTGCTGTGAAAAATAATTCTCATCTCCTTTCTAGTTATCCATCAGTGTAAACAGTTTTTCTCCATTTATTTGATCAAAATCCCCTCATAATTTTGAACACCTCCATTAAATCTCCCCTTCAGCTTCTCTAGTCACTCCACGTGACTGAAGACCCTCAACCCTGGTAATATTCTAGTAAATCTCCTTTGCATTCTCTCTAAGGCCTTGCCATTCTTCCTAAAGTGTGGTGTCCAGTATTGGACACAATACTCCAGCTGAGGCCTAACCAGTGATTTAGCAAGGTTTAGCATTTTTTACTCTATGTGGTAATTTTAATGCCCAAAAATGGGTGAGTTTGGGTTGGTTGAGAATTGATTTTTAAACCCGAACACAACCCACCTCAAGCCCATCCACTTTTGATTTTAACAGAGGTGGGACCTGTGGTGGCAGCTAATATGCTCTCAGGAGGCTGGTTTGTTGTTGATCTTTTTAGGAGGCTGTGCTTTTTTCATTCGTTTCATGGGATGTGGGCATCACTGGCAAAGCCAGCATTTATTGCCCATCCCTAATTGCTCTTGAGAAGGTGCTGGTGAGCTGCCTTCTTAAACCGCTGCAGTTCATCTGGTGTGGTTACACCCACGGTGCTGCTAGGGTGGGAGTTCCAGGATATCGATCCAGTGGCAGTGAAAGAACGGCAATATATTTCCAAATCAGGATGGTGTGTGGTTTGGAGAGGAACTTGTAGGTGGGGGTGTTCCCATGTGTCTGCTGCCTGTGTCCTTCTAGGTGGTAGAGGTGGCAGGTTTTGAAGGTGCTGTCGAAGGAGCCTTGGTGCGTTGCTGCAGTGCATCTTGTAGATGGTACACACTGCTACTACTGTGCCTTGGTGGTGAAGGGAGCAAATGTTTAAGGTGGTGGATGAGCTGCTGATCAAGTGGGCTGCTTTGTCCTGGATGGTGTTGAGCTTCTTGAGTGTTGTTGAAGCTGCACTCATCCAGGCAAGTGGAGAATATTCCATCACACTCCTGTAGATGGTGGACAGGCTTTGGGGAGTCAGGAGGTGGGTTACTCACTGCAGAATTCCCAGCCTCTGCCCTGCTCTTGTAGCCACAGTATTTGTGTGGTAGCACCAGTTCAATTTCTGGTCAATGGTAACCCCTAGGATATTGATAGTGGGTGATTCAGTGATGGTAATGCCATTGAATGTTAAGCCGAGATGGTTAGATTCTCTCTTGTTGGAGACGGTCATTGCCTGGCATGCCTCCATTTGAACAAGGTTTAAATTTTTAATACATGCCAGCTGAGTTTTGCTGGCCTCAGGGAACCTGGCAGCTAAAAGGAGGTAAGAAGAGTTGGATCCATTAGGTAAGTGTCTTTACAGCACTGCTTGTGGGCCAGGAGGAGCAAGTGTGTTTCTTCCAGGTCCAACAAGTTAACCCTGTAAACCCGCCACCTCCACACTCCCTGACCACTGATGCCACCCCCCCCGCCCCCGCAATCACAGACCCCCCCCACAAACCTCTCCCCCATGATCTCCACCCCACGATCTGCCATCTTTGCCATCACCCCACCATGATCACCAACCTCACAACCATGCTCACCCCAATTCCTCTCCTGCAGTCTTTTCCGCTTCCCCCACCTCCCACCTCACCACTACCACTACTAAACCTACCTTTTCCGGCTGCAGCTAGCCCATCTGCCTGTCAATCAGGCTGTCTATCGGGTGGGAATTCTGGTAAAGAATTCAAACACACATCCTGTAGTTAACACTGCAGTGTGATCCCATCTGTGACTCCTTCCCTTAGCTCCAAAAGCAAGCCCCAGTAAATATTGGGGCCCAGGATCTCTTAATAAAGCTCAGGATTCAGAATGCTTTTTTAACAGCCTAATCAACTTGTCTTGCCTACTTCAAGATTTGTGTATGTGAACCTCCAAGTCTCTTCATTATTATTAAAGTTAGTAGAATTTTCAAATGTAGCTCAGGGTCATATGAGGAGCTTGGTCAAAATCTGATGACATTTTGAAAGTTACTAAAGTAACAGAAACAGGCAGTTGTGAGTCTACTGATTTTCAAAAGAAAGAGAGGGCATTTGAGAGGAAGATGCTCTTTTAGATTGGTTAAAGTCTGATGTTGCACTTTACCCAATGGGATCATTATGGTTAATGCGCCATGTAATGTGGGATGGAGCCACACAGTCCAGGAAGATCCCAGAGTCTCCATCTATCCTGAGGTTGATGGCGGGGCATGGTTTTTTCCGTTGCAAACAGTTAGCGTGAGCAGCATCTGACAAAAGGATTATGGATTTCCAAATTACTCACTAAAATCCCCTTTTATTTCCACACCTTGTTACTGAGTCGATGCAGAGTGAATAGGTTTTGTACTCACCAGGACTATCCATTTTTTCACTACAGAGACATTATGTGAATAATTAAAAAATAAATAAACTGGATATAAACGTGGACTGAAGTACCTTAAACTGTTGCTAAGTGCAAAAAAGGTCAGCAAAGGTCAAGTTACTGGACCCAACAATTAACTACCCATTCGGAAAAAAATGCCCAGCAATCATGATCTGATCTTTCAGTTACCAGACCACATGAGATGAGTGGGGAAGGGACTGGCTCCGGAATTTTCCACAAGAAAAATAACTTTTTCATGAAACTCTAATTCTGCCAGAAATGCCTTGTGCAAGAAATAATTAAGCCGTTGAATATCCTGCCAACAAGGCTCACCAATGAGTTCTGGTCCTGATGCCACTGGAATTTTGGCTCTCAGATGGAAAGCTGGGAGAGTTTTGGGGTGAGGGGTGGTGCTGGCGAGCCGCCGAATCTCCCACCCAGGGGTCATTGCAGCTGGGCAGGCTGATATTTAACATCCTGTCTGCCAGAATAGGTGTAACCAGGCTGTGTGTGAATAACACTAACAGACACTCAGATTAGGCATTGTGAGTGGTGGTGGAGGGGAGGGGAAGTGCTAGCATTGCCAACTCTGGTTGGACATATTCCTGGAGGTATCATCACATCTATTACTGCCTCCACCCACCCTGTGCTCCTGCCATTGGTTGCCCAACTTGTCCATCCCCACACCATATCACCATCCCAAGCCAACTGTGAAACAAACATACTTTTTGCTACCTGATTAGATGATTCTTGACTCTCAGTCAAACAGCCTTTTCCGTTGCTATTTGCAATATTTTTTTAACTAATAAGCAAAAGTGTTCAAGAAAAATGAAAAAAAACCATACAATTATGTTTCCTGCTCCAATGATTTTTCTCCTGGTTTGCCCGCAGCAGTGTCCTGGAGATTAATCTTCAATTCCTGGAGACTGCAGTTCAATCCTCAGAGGGTTGACAAACTGAAGGGAAGTGGCCAGGAGGCAGGAATTTGGCAGGTTTTGCTGGAGGAAGGTGGAAAGGATAGGAATTTGGCAATTCTGACCATCACTGTCCCACAAAGAAAAGCTTTTTGCTCATCGTTTGGGGTTTCCACTGGATATCCAGAAAGTTTCTGTGGTCGAAGCAACCCACGGTGATTTATCCAGCCGGTAGGCAGTTAAAATTGCTTCTGAGCGATAGGACCACAGTCAGCATATATTAATGAGGTACAAAAACAGAAATTACTGGAAATACTTAAGCAGGTCAGACAGCATTTAGCATCTGTGGAGAGAAAAACCGAGTCAATGTTTCAGGTCTGTCAGAAGATCTGGTGAAAGGTCACAGACCTAAAACATTAACTCTGTTTTTCCCGCCACAGATGCTGCCTGACCTGCTGAGTATTTCCAGCATTTTCTGTTTTTGTTTCAGATTTCTAGCAGCTGCAGTATTTTGCTTTTATATTAATGAGGTGCCCATCGCACACAAGGGCGTGCCTCAACCACCTGGCATTAAAATCACCACACGCGGTGATATCAGAGCAGGAAAAAGAGCCCCTTAATGTGTCAGGAATAAAGACGAGGGAAAAAACTGCCAGACAGAAAATAAATGACAAGGCCAGGAGCTTTGCAGCTTATTCCATACGCGTGGGAGCCATTTTATTGTCTCATGACCTTTGGGTTTGATTGGCCTAATAACTTATTACCACTCTACAAGATAAAAAAGCACAATGTGAACCTTGAATGCAAATGTACATAGGCAGTGCTTAATACAGATGTAACTTTCTGCATGATTCTACCAAGATAGATAGTGAAACACAGAGAACATCATTTGTATTCTGAAGTTTTGCAGGAAATCAATATTTATTTGACAACTTTCTATAACTCCAAAGAACCTGAGGAAGATTTTTATTACCATGTGCAATGCATAGCAAAATTTTGAATTGGTTTCTTTCCAAAAATAGTCAGTGTAAACATCCCCTCCGGCTTTAAGGGGGCACAGCTATCATCAAAACGTGTTTGGCAAGATCATTTTTGATTTTATTCAATGGAAGGGAGAAAAGCCAAGAAAGCATTTCTATCACAACAGGATCAAGCAACACTATAATGGTGAATTTTGTCTCAGTTTGCACAATCATGTTGTACGCAAATATATCACTGACCTAAATTGTCTCTCGGTCCACCAACACTCAATTTTAAAATTCTCATTCTCGTCTTCAAATTCCTTTATGGCTGTGCCCCTCCCTATCTCTGTAAGCTTCTCCAGCCAGACAACCCTCTGAGATCTCTGGGTTCCTCCAGCTCTGGCCTCTTGTGCACCCCTGGTTTCTTTCACTCTACCATTGGCAGGTCTGCCTTCAGTTCCCTGAGGTCTGGAATTCCCTCCCTAAAACTCTTTGCCATTCCACCTCTCTCTCCTCCTTTAAGATAGTCCTTAAAACCTACCTCTTTGACCAAGCTTTGGCAACCTGTCTTAATGTCTCATTCTTTGGCTTGTGTCAAATCTTGTTTGATTGGGTTCCTGTGCAGTGTCTTGTGAAGTTTTACTATTTTAAAGGCCCTATATAAATGCAAGTTGTTGTAAAGAAATCAAAGACTTGACAAACACCTTTTCATGCAGGAAAGATGCTTTTCAGTTAAATCATCACCTCCATCCTTGTTCATGATGCATCTTTTTAATCTGCAGTTGTTGCTAAATCTTCTTCGAGTCAAAAGAGCTGAAGTATAAGAATAGTACAATGCAGGTGCAGCCTATGATTAACACTAGACAAAAACATACAGGCCACGTCCTGTTTCCGAAGGACTTCATCAATCTTTGAATCAATCTGTGGTAGTACACATTCTCTTCGTGCACAGAGGTCACAGTGGTTTGTTTTCTTCCAGTCAGCATGCTATTATCAGCTTCTACAATGTGACATGATAAATATTTCTTAGCATGCTGAAACCACATTGTTGCAATAACGGTTCCTCATAGGTTGTGGTAGTAATGAAGGGGATGGTAGTGTAGTGTAGTGATAGCGTTACTAGACTAGTAATTCAGAGATCTGGACTAATGCTCTGGAGGTATGAGTTTAAATCCCATCCTAGCAGCTGGTGGAATTAAAATTCAATTAATTAATAAAATTGGAATGAAAAAGCTGGTCTCAGTAATGGTAACCATGAAACTACTGAATTGTTATATAAACAAAATTTGGTTCACTAATGCCCTTTAGGGAAGGAAGTCCTTACCTGGCCAGGCCTATATGTGACTCCAGACCCACAGCAATGTGGTTGACTCTGAAATGACCTAACAAGCCATTCAGTTGCATCAAAACACTACAGGAAAGTCAAAAAAGAATAAAACTGGATGGCTGACGTGGCACTGGAAACAACAAAGGCAAACCCGCCCCAGTTGACCCTGCAATGTCCTCCACACTAACATTATGAGAGCTGTCCCACACACTAGTCAAGCTACAGTCTGACATAATCAAATTCCTGGAACCATACCTTACAGCCAATATCTTAGACTCTCCACCACCTTAATAAAAGCAAAATACTGTAGATGCTGGAAATCTGAAATTAAAATTGAAAGTGCTAGAAGTACTCAGCAGGTCTAGCAGCATCTGTGGAGAGAGCAACAGAGCTAACATTTTGAGTCGTATAATTCTTATTCAGAACCAGACCTTTCACTTTTAATTCCTCCATCACCATCCCTGGGTATGTCCAGTTCCACTGGCAGGACAGACCCACCAGTTGGTGGCATAGTGGTATACAGCTGGAGGGAGTGGCTGTGGGAGTCCTCAACATGTACTCTGGATCCCATGAAGTCTCATGGCTTCAGAGCAAACATAGAAACATAGAAAATAGGAGCAGGAGTAGGCCATTCAGCCCTTCGAGCCTGCTCTACCATTCATTATGAACATAGCTGATCATCCAACTCAGTAACCTGTTCCCGCTTTCGCCCCATATCCTTTGATCCCTTTCGCTCCAAGAGCTATATCTAACACCTTCTTGAAAACATACAATGTTTTGGCCTCAACTGCTTTCTGTGGTAGTGAATTCCACAGGCTCACCACTCTCTGGGTGAAGTAATTTCTCCTCATCTCAGTCCTGAAAGGTTTACCCCATATCCTTAGACTATGACCCCTGGTTCTGGACTCCCTCACCATCGGGAACATCCTTCCTGCATCTACCCTGTCAAGTCCTGTTAGAATTTTATTGGTTTCAATGAGATCCCCCCTCACTCTTCTGAACTCCAGCGAATATAATCCTAACCGACTCAATCTCTCCTCATATGTCAGTCCCACCATCCCAGGAATCATGGGTAAGGAAACCTCATGCCGATTACCACCTACTGCCCTCCCTCAGCTGATAAATCAGCTCCATTTGGAAGAAGTACTGATGGTAGCAAGGGCATAGCATGTATTCAGGATGGGGGACCGAGGTCCATCACCAAGAGTGGCTCAGTAGCACCACTACTGACCGAGCTGAAGGACATATCTGGCAGACATAGCCTGTGGCAGGTGGTAAGAGAAACAACAAGACATTCAATGGCATTATGATCACTGAATCCCCCATTATCAACATCCTACGGGTTAGCATTGACCAGAAACTGAACTGGAGTAGCCATATAAATACCGTGGCTACAATAGCAGGTCAGAGCCTAGGAATCCTGCGGTGAGTAACACAACTCCTGACTCCTCAAAGCCTGTCCACCATCACAAGGCTCAAGTCAGGGGTGTGATGGAATACTCTCTACTTGCCTGGATGGGTGCAGCTCCAACAACACTCAAGTAGCTCAACACCATCCAGGACAAAGCAGCCCGCTTGATTGGCACCCCATTCACAAACATTCACTCCCTCCACCACCGACGCACAGTAGCAGCAGTGTGTACCATCTACAAGATGCACTGCAGCAATGCACCAAGGCTCCTTAGACAGCATCTTCCAAACCCGCGACCTCTATCAACTAAAAGGACAAGGGCAGCAAAAGCATTGGCACACCACCACCTGCAAGTTCCCCTCCAAGTCACACACCACCCTGACTTGGAACTATATTGCCATTCCTTCACTGTTGCTGGGTCAAAATCCTGGAACTCCCTCCTAACAGCACTGTAGGTGTACCTACCTCACATGGACTGCAGTGCTTCAAGAAGGCAGCTCACCACAACCTTCTCAAGGACAATTAGGGATGGGCAATAATGCTGGCCTAGCCAGTGATGCTCACATCCCATGAATGAATATAAAAACAAGGGAAAAACCTACTTGACCTTGCCCTCACCAATCTACCTGTCGCAGATGCATCTGTCCATGACAGTATTGGCCGGAGTGACGACTGTACAGCCCTTGTGGAGATCAAGTCCCATCTTCACACTGAGGACCTTCCATCATGTTGCGTGGCACTATCACTGTGCTAAATGGGATAGATTCAGAACAGATATACTGGGCATCCATGAGGCGCTGCGGGCCACCAGCAGCAGAATTGTATTCGACCACAATCTGTAACCTCATGGCCTGACATTTTTCTCACTCTACCATTAGCATCAAGCCAAGAGACCAACCCTGATTCAATGAGAGTGTAGGAGAGCATGCTAGGAGCAGCACCAGACATACCTAAAAATGAGGTGCCAGCCTGGTGAAGCGACAACACAGGACTACATGCATGCTAAACAGCAGAAGCAACATGAGATAGACAGAGCTACACAATTACACAACCAATGGATCAGATTTAAGCTCTTCAGTCCTGCCACTTACAGTCGTGAATGGTGGTGGACAATTAAACAACTGACCGAGGAAGAGGCTCCAAAAACATCCCGAGCCTCAACGATGGGGGAGTCCAGCACATCAATGCAAAATACAAGGCTGTAGCGTTTGCAACCATCTTCAGCCAGAATTGCTGAGTGGATGATCCATCTTGGCCTCCTCCTTAGGTCCCCAACATCATAGATGCCAGACTTCAGTCAATCCAAATCACTCCACATGTTATCAAGAAACGGCTGAAGGCATTGGATACAGCAAAGGCTATGGCCCTGACAATATCCCAGCAGCAGTACTGAAGATTGTGCTCCAGAACTAGCCCTGCCCTTAGCCAAGCTGTTCCAGTACAGCTACAACAGCTACCCGACAATGTGGAAAATTCCTCAGGTATTTCCTGTCCACAAAAAGCAGGACAAATCCAATTTACCCACATACCACCGCATCAGTCCACTCTCAATTATCAGCAAAGTGATGGAAGATGTCATTGATAATGCTATCAAGTGACAGTTATTGAGCAATAACCTGCTTACTGATGCTCAGTTTGGGTTCCGCCAGGGCCACTTGGCTCCAGATCTCATTACAGCCTTGGTCCAAACATGGACAATAGAGCTGAATTCCAGAGATGAGAGTGGCTTCCCTTGAATCAAACAGCATTTAACTGAGTGTGGCATCAAGGAGCCCTCGCAAAATTTAAGTCAATGAGAATCAGGGGAAAATTCTCCACTGGTTGGAGTCATACCTAGCACAATCATTTCAGTCCCAGGACATCACTGCAGGAGTTCCTCAGGGTAGTGTCCTAGGCCCAACCATCTTCAGCTGCTTCATCAGTGATCTTCCCTCCATCATAAGGTCAGAAGTGGGGATGTTCGCTGATGATTACATAGTGGGACCATTTGAGACTCTTCAGATAGGGAAGCAGACCGTGCCCACATGCAGCAAGACCTGGACACAATTCAGGTTTGGACTGATAAGTGATAAGTAACATTTATGCCAAATAAGTGCCAGGCAATGACCATCTCCAACAAGAGAGAATCTAACCATCTCCCCTTGATGTTCAATGGCGTTACCATCACTGATTCCTCCACCATCAAAATCTTGAGTGTTATCATTGACCAGAAATGTAACTGGACTAGCCATATAAATACTGTGACTACAAGAGCAGAGGCTGGGAATTCTGCGATGAGTAACTCACCTCCTGTCTCCCCAAAGCCTGTCACCAGTCAGGCACAAGTCAGGAGTGTGATGGAATGTTCTCCAGTTGCCTGGGTGAGTGCAGCTCCGACAACACTCAAGAAGCTCAACATCATCCAAGATGAAGCAACACGCTTGATTGGCAACCCATCCACCAACTTAAACCTCCATCACTGGCACATATTGTCACCAGTGGTTACCTTCTACAAGATGCACTGCAGCTATTCACCAAGGCTCCTTCGACAGCAGTTTCCAAATCTGCAAGCTCTACCATTGAGAAGGACAAGGGCTGCAGGTTTATGGAAACCCCGCCAACCGTAAGTTCCCCTCCAAGTTACACACTATCCAGACTTGGAACTATATCGCCGTTCCTTCACTGTCGCTGGGTCAAAATCCTGGAACTCCCTCCCTAACAGCACTGTGGGTGTACCTACACCACATGGACTGCAGCGGTTCAAGAAGGCAGTTCACCACCACCTTCTAAAGGGTAATCAGGGAAGGACAATAAATGCTGGCCTTACCAGCGACACCCACATCCCATGAATGAACCAAACAAAAATCACTCATGTTGCCAATCGTAGCATCTTACAACACAGAAGGAAGTCATTTGGTCCATCATGCCTGTGCCAACACTTTGAACGAGTTATCTAATTGCTCCCATTCCCCCTCTCTTTCCCTGTAGCCCTAAAATATTTCCCTTTTCAAGTACTTATCCAATTCCTTTTTGAAAATTACTATTGAATCTGCTTCCACCACCCTTTCAGGCATTGCACTCCAGATGGTAAGAACTCACTACATGATTCATGGTACTCCTAATTAGAATCAATGATAGAAAAATCGAAAAATGGTGCAATGGCCTCCACACGGAATTCACCAATATGTATCCTCGCCGGGTGTGATACTGTGCTGGAAATAGCCTCTCACAATTTCAAGGGTTATAAAATCCACTCGAGAGTTTTGAGGGATTTTATTTTGATTTGGGATTTTTCTTCTGCCAGATGGCATTTGGCGCCTTCAATGCAATCAGGCTGACTCTTGTAATGAAGGGTAAATAATTCGAACGCAAATATGTTGAGTGACACTCAAGATTATGAAAACACACAGCCAGCTTATATACTATAGAGACGTATATTGTTGAAAAGTTATTTTGCACTATAGAAACTGTTTAAAGCAGAATTCCCACAAGGAATGGTCTGCATTCGCTTTGGATTCTGATTAAGAATAAACATGACATTTCTCCAAATATGACCCACTCCCCACAAAATCCTTGCAGATGTACTTTAGTTAATAAATACATGTCATTCTTTGTTGACGCTGTTTCCAACTTTAAAAAAAACGCAAAAGAAAATAAGAAATAATCAACTGCAACAGATGCATGTTGGCAGTACAACAAACTGCACCAACAAGTGCAGGCAACAATTTAGGAACAGGCATGGGCCATTCAGCTCCTTGAGTCTGTTTTGCTGTTATATTAGAATATGGTTGATCCGTACCTCAACTTCATTGGCCCACCTTTGAACCATATGCCTTGATACCCTTACATAATAAAAAAACTATCAACACTGGCTTAAAAATTTCAATTAACCCCCAGCATCCATAGCCTTTTGGGGGAGCGAGTTCAAAGTTTGCATTTCTCTTTGTGTTTAAAAGTTCTTTCTCATTTCACTCTTGAATGACTTAGCTCTAATTTAAGATTAGGCTCTCTTGTTCTGGACTCCTGCACCAGAGGAAATTATTTCTTCGTATCTTGTCTATCGAATTCATTATCATTTTAAACAGCTCAATCAGATCACTCCTCAATCTTTTAGACTCAAGGGAATACAAGCCATATTTATGCAACCTGTCCACAAAAATTAACCCTTTAAGCCCAGTGTCATTCAGGTGAATCTGTGCTATATCTCCTCCAAGGTGAAGAGATCCTTCCTGAGCTCTGATGCACAAATCTGAATGCAGTACTCCAGATGGGATATGGCTAAGGGTCTGTAGAGAAGCATCACTTCCTTCCATTGTATTCCAGTTCTTTTGAGAGTCACCTTTTTCATTGCTTTTTGTACCTAGAATTATAGAATCATAGAAAGCAAAGAAGGTGGCCATTTGGCCTATTGAGTCCAACTCTCTGCAAGAGCAATCAAGTTAGTCCCATTCCTATGCCCCTTCCCCCCAGCCCTGCAACTTTTTGCCCTTCAGTTTTTATCCAATTCCCTTTTGAAAGCCACAATTGAGTCTGCCTACACCATACTCTCAAGCAGTGCATTCCAGATCCTAACAACTTGTTGTGCAATAAAGTTTTTCCTCATGCCACTGTTGGCTCTTTTGCCAATCACCTTAAATTTATGTCCTCTGGTTCTAGACCCTTTTGTCAATGAGAACAGTTACTCTCTATCTACTCTGTCTAGATCCCTTGTGATTTTGAATACTTCATCAATACCCTCTGCCCCTTTTATGTGTCAGCCATTGCCCCTATAAATTAGAAGGTTGTGGTTTCAAGATTCATTCCAGGACTTGAGCACAATCTAGGCCAGTGGTGTCCAACCTTTTCATGTGAGGGGCCACATTATAATTTTTGCCCTACATAGAGGGCCAGTGAGCAAATTTCAGAAAGATAAAGGCATTAGAAATTTATTTTATTATTAATTAAAAACACAAGAATGGGCATTTTTGTGAACAAGCTTTCAATGAGAAGACTAATTTATTGACTTACTTTCTCAACACTATGTTGAACACTGATTTAGTGAGATACCTGGCATTGTTTTTGCTTGCTGAAGTTGACAATGTCTGCCCGCCCGCATACTTGATGTAGCGATGCGGAGTATTCCAGATAGATATCCATCTGTCAGGAATGATCTTGATAGCTCTCTCCCTCTCTCCCTCTGTCTCTGTCTCTACCTCTCTCTCTGACTCTGTGAATCTTTGTCTCTCTCTATCTCGGTGTTTCTCTGTGTCTCTGTGTGTCTCTCCCTCACCCCATTCCCTCTGTGAACCCCCCCCCCCCCCCCCACCCCGTGTCACCCCCCCACCCCCGCTCCCGGGGCCCGGTTACCCCAGTAACCTACTCCTGGTTATCCCTGCACCCTACTCCCGGTTACCCTGGCAACCTGCTCCCAGGTCCCAGGCCTGGGCTCTGCTGCCTGCTCAGGTGGCTCCTACTCAGTGACGGTGGAGGAGATGAAGAGCCCGGAGCTTGAGGCCCAGACTGTGTCCGCACACAGGCAGAGTCAGTGCTGGGCTTGGGGGCTGAGCCCAAGGCCGGGAAGGCTGCACTGGGAATGGAGTTTGGGCAGGAAGCTCTGGCAGACATGCAGCTCAGCCTGGGTGCCACCATTTTACTAAAGGAGCCAGAAAATAAGGTACTGAAGAGCATCCACCATCTTGGTAAAGGAGAACATGTGCAGTGAGGCCTCTCTGCCATGTCGTTAAAGGATCTGGAGCCATTGTCAGCTACAGAAGGTTTTGGTGAGTAGGAAAAGCCAATGGCAGGTTTCCAGTGGGACATTCTCTCCTTGTGGGCAGATGGAAACCTTTGGCGAGCCAGAATCTTTCCCGTGGGCCGTATGTTGGTCAATCCTGATTTAGGCTGATAGTCTCAGTGCAGTACTGAGGGAATACTGCCCTGTCAGAGGTGCTGTCTTTTGGGTGAGATGTTAAGTTGAGGCCCTATCTATCCTTTCAGGTGGATGTAAAAGATCCCATGACACTATTTCAAAGGAGAGCAGGGGAGTTATACCTGGTGTCCTAACCAATATTTATCCCTCAATCAACATCACAAAAAAGCCAGATTATCTGGTGATTATCACATTGCTGTTTGTGGGAGTTTGCTGTGTGCAAATTGGCTGTTTCATTTCCTACATTATAACAGGTGAGGTGAGAGTGACTGCCCTGGACATCAAGGCAGCATTTGACAGAGTATGGCATCAAGTAGCCCTAGCAAAACTGGAGTCAATGGGAATCAGGGGGAAAAGTCTTCACTGGCTGGAGTCAAACCGAGTGCAAAGGAAGATGGTTGTGGTTGTTGGAGGTCAATCATCTGAGCTCCAGGACTTCACTGCAGGAGTTCCTCAGGGTAATGTCCTAGGTCCAACCATCTTCAGCTGCTTCATCAATGACCTTCCTTCAATCATAAGGTCAGAAGTGGGAATGTTCGCTGATGATTGCACAATGTTCAGCACCATCTGCGACCCCTCAGATACTGAAGCAGTCCGTGTAGAAATGCAGCAAGACTTGGACAGTATCCAGGCTTGGGCTGATAAGTGGCAAGTAACATTCACGCCACACAAGTGCCAGGCAATGACCATCTCCAACAAGAGAGAATCTAACTATCTCCCCTTGACATTCAATGGCATTATGATCTCTGAATCCCCCACTATCAACATCCTAGGGGCCACCATTGACCAGAAACTGAACTGGAGTAGCCGTATAAATAGCATGGCTACAAGAGCAGGTCAGAGGCTAGGAATCCTGCGGTGAGTAACTCACCTCCTGACTCCCCAAAGTCTGTCCACCATCTACAAGGCACAAGTCAGGAGTGTGATGGAATACTCTCCACTTGCCTGGATGGGTGCAGCTCCAACAACATTCAAGAAGCTCGACACCATCCAGAACAAAGCAGCCCACTTGATTGGCATCCCATTCACAAACATTCACTCCCTCCACCACCGATGCACAGTGGCAGCAGTGTGTACCATCTACAAGATGCACTGCAGCAACGCACCAAGGCTCCTTAGACAACACCTTCCAAATGCATGACCTCTACCAACTAGAACGACAGGTGCAGCAAATACATGGGAACACCACAACCTGCAGGTTCCCCTCCAAGTCACACACCATCCTGACTTGGAACTATATCGCTGTTCCTTCACTGTCGCTGGGTCAAAATCCTGGAACTCCCTTCCTAACAGCACTGTGGGTGTATCTACCCCACATTGACTGCAACGGTTCAAGAAGGCAGTTCACCACCACCTTCTCAAGGGCAATTAGGGACGGGCAATAAATGCTGGCCTAGCCAGCGATGCCCACATCGCATGAATGAATAGAAAAAAAGTGACTGCACTTCAAAATTGCTTCATTGGCTGTAAAGCACTTTGACATGTCTGATGGTCATGAAAGGCACTGTATAAATGCAAGTCTTTCTTTCTTTCCTGCTATAAGGAGAACCCTAGCTTCTCTAATCTATCCACATAACTGAAGTCCCTCATCCCTGGAACCATTCTCGTAAATCTGTTTGCATTCTCTCTAAGGCCTTCACATCCTTTCTAAAGTGTGTTACGATCCACATTGGGACCAACAAAGCAAAGAATATTATTCACCAAATGATTACAATGAAAAATATCGACAATAAAATTTTAGCTTATTTTTGTATTTTAATTTAACGGCCAAATCAAAGACAATATGAATTATATTTTATATAATGGATACATCAAAGTTAGGCCTTGCTTTCTTTCAAGGCCACCTGCTAGTGGCATGTGGTGAATGTTCCTTTGCAATTACGTTGACTCTAGCTCACACGTAGGCTATGTCTAATATGTCCAAACAACAGGTGAGGAGATGAAACTCCAACTGACCAAAACTCCAAAGGCACAAAATGTCGAACGCTGCCACTATTGTTCTGTAGGCAAATCTCCAAAATGGTGCTCAGCTCCCACCTAAACAGGTTTCCCAATCTGGTACCATTAACAGCTGCAAACGAATGTCGATGCCCACACAAAACGTAGGTATCCCAAAACAAACTGACAGCTTCACTCACTAACCAACAAAAATTCTGATGAAGACGACTTTCCTTCAAATATAACTGATGAAGAGGAAAATCTCCACCATAGTCTCCGAATACTATCAGGGTAGCAACCAAACTGTGAGAGAGAGAGGCCCTTGCCTTTTTTAAAAAAATAGTGTAACCTTTACTGCATCATTAAAGTACCAGATGTTCTGGGTGTAACCATTTTCATCTATCCAATACAAGGCATCAGGAGTAAGGTAGAAGGACTCTTAGTTATAACCAGAATGTGTCCCTTCTAGTCTCTGTTCTACTTATTGAACCCGAATTCCCTGTGTCACTTATGCATTGATGACATAACTTTGTAACATACTAACAATATGGACTTTCATCACATTTCCTGCCCTTGGGGGAGAAAAATGTTTTTTAAAATATATTTATCAACCATACATAACTTTATGAAATTGATCAAACTCTGGTTATATTCCAGATCATAAGAGCTTAATCAATATCAGAAACAAAACAAAAGTGATAATCAAGATCAGCATGATTCAAACATTATAAAATCATCACACATCAAAGCTTTCTTCTTTTTCTACATTATTTAAACTCTTGACAGAGCATCAGCAATCACATTGTTTTTGCCTGCAACATACACGATTTTTAGTGCAAATGGTTGCAGCATCAGACTCCAACGAAACAGACTTTGGTTCTTTATTTTGATATTTTCCAAGTTTGTGGTCTGTATAGATTAGTACTTCCCCATTGCTATTTGTAACATACATCTCCAATTGTTGAAGAGCCAGTACGAGACTTAAAGCCTCTTTCTCAATGGTCGAGTACTTTCTTTGATGCTTATGAAGCTTTTTAGAGAAATAGTTAATTGGCTGTTCCATACCAGCATCATCACCTTGGAGTATCACCGCTCCCACTCCGACATCACTAGCATCGATAGCCACCTTGAATGGCACACTAAAATCTGGGGCCTTCAACTTTTCAAATGCCATATGGCATGACTCTGACCACACAAACTTCATGTTTTTCTTTAGCAGGTTCATCATCATTGGGGTTACGACTATGCTGAAATGGGGACAAATTGACCGTAGAAACCAAACATACCAAGAAATTGTTGTGCTTCTCTCTCTGTCTCAGGTACAGGAAAGTCTATTATTGCTTGAACTTTGGCTTCTCGTGGCAACACTTGACCTTGACCAGTTACATGTCCAAGATACGTGACCTTGGCCTTGGCAAACACGTTCTTTGCCAGGTTTATGACAAGGTTAGCTTTGGTCAGCTTCTCAAACAGAGTTTTCAGATGGTGAAACCCAGTTTCACTATATACCAAAATGTCATCAAGGTACACCACACAATGGGGCAAATTTTACAGACCCCCCCCCACCCCCCGACGTTGGGGGTTGTGATGGGGGTGGCCAGAAAATGTCTGCGGGAGAGGCCCACCATGGACCTCGATGCCGGGAAGGCCCGGCGCCATATTGCCGGCGGCAGCGAGGCCTCGTGGCAGCCACCCCTGCTGCTTGGTGGCGACAACAAAATTTAAATATTTAAATTTATTAAAAGTAATGACTTAAATACTTACCCGCTCCCACTGTCAGTCCCGGTGCGATATTCATGCCAGTAGCTGGCGCTCCCACGCCTTCAGATCTCCATCCGGAGATCTGAGGCATAACACTGGTGGGGATGAGGGCGAAGTAAGTATTTCAGTGTGGAAGGTGGGGAGCGGGGTCAAACTAAAATGATTGGTGTAGAGGATGGTGGAAGGATTAAAGATGAAAGTTTGTGAACTTTGTGGGGGGAAAGGTCAGGTGCACAAGGCAAGTATTTTGCGGGGGAGGGGGCAAGGAATGAAGTGGTTATTGCAGAGGTGGGAGAGGGGCTAGGAAAATTTATTTAATTGTTTTCAATAAAATCAAACTCAATATTCCTTTAAAAATGCAAAGGCAATGTAAGGGCTTGAAGCCCTTTATAAATGGCGTCAGTGCCTGCGCAATAGCACCTGATGCCATTACTGGGGACGCACTCCCAACCCACTCCATGTCATCGGCGGCAGAGGGTGGGGGGAGGGTGTCGGTCTGTCCCGGCCATTTAAATGAGCCGCCGTGTTTAATATCGTGGCGGCTCCGTGACGAGCGGTTCGTGCAGACAGAACGCCGTGGTTTATGGCATTTCAGGCCAATCATTCAGCCCAGCAATCACTTGATTTGCAATGTTGCCGGTGCATTTTCATACCAAATGGCATGACCTTACATTGAAACAGACTATCTGGTATCATAAAAGCAGAAACCTCTTTGGCTTTTGGTCTAACAAGGGTACTTGCCAATATCCTTTGAGCAAATCGATCTTACTAACAAAGGTAGAGTTCCCTATCCGATCGATACAATCCTCGAGTCTTGGAATCAGATAGGAGTCTGTCTTAGTTACTGCATTAATCTTCCGGTAATCAATACAGAACCTTTGGGAACCATCTGGCTTTTGTATCATTACGATAGGAGAACCCCATCTACTCTGACTGGATTCAATTATATCATTGTCAAACATGAACCAAACTTCCTCTCTGACCTTTGCTAATTTGCTTGGATTGAGTCTGTAGGGATTTTGTTTGATTTGTTTAGTTTTCCCTACAGGGCGGCACAGTGGCGCAGTGGTTAGCACCGCAGCCTCACAGCTCCAGGGACCCGGGTTCGATTCCTGGTACTGCCTGTGTGGAGTTTGCAAGTTCTCCCTGTGTCTGCGTGGGTTTTCTCCGGGTGCTCCGGTTTCCTCCCACAAGCCAAAAGACTTGCAGGTTGATAGGTAAATTGGCCATTATAAATTGTCACTAGTATAGGTAGGTGGTAGGGAAATATAGGAACAGGTGGGGATGTTTGGTAGGAATATGGGATTAGTGTAGGATTAGTATAAATGGGTGGTTGATGTTCGGCACAGATTCGGTGGGCCGAAGGGCCTGTTTCAGTGCTGTATCTCTAATCAAATTAATCTAATCATGGGCTGAATTTTATGAGCCCCTCAACGTCGGGGGTTGTGGTAGGGGGGTCCGTAAAATTCTGCAGGGAGAGGCCCGCCTCGATTCCCGATGTCGAGAAGGCCCTGCTGGATATTCGCAGCGGCGATGAGGCCTCGGGGCGGCCTCCCCTGCCGCCTGGCGGTGGGGTCTTCATCTAAATATTGAAATGAGCATTAATGAATTGCAAATCGACTTACCTGCCGACGGCGGCCGTCCCACGCTGATTTTATGTTCAAGTGGCCGCGACTTGCGTGCCTTCGGAACTCCTTTGACGAAACACTGGTGGGGAGGGCGGAGGAATAAAATTACCAGGGCGGGAGGGCTGGAGGAGCGGGGAAAACACGTTTATTGGCTGTGGGGATGGTGGGAAGGGGTTGAAGGGCAAATGTGAGAGGTTGGGGAAGACAGTTCAGGTCAGAAATAAAATAAGTTTTCAGAATAAAGGGCAATGAAAAGACCATATGGGGGAGGGGGGTTGGGAAAGGGCCTCCATCTTCTAATTATATATTTAAAACAAATTAAATGTAGTATGTCTTGAAAAATGTAAAATTTTTGCTAAGGCCTTGAAGCCCTTTAAAAATGGCGCCGGCGCCTTGAGCGGTGGCGCCAGACACCGTTGCTGGGGATGCGGCGGCCACCCCCAATGACGTCATCGGGGGCAACCGCTCCGCCCTCTCTATTTAAATGAGCTCCCGCACGTAATATCGCGGCAGCACTTGCGTAACGGAAGGCTGCTGCTTTCACAGCGCGCCGCCGCAGAGTGCGGCGCACTGATAAAATACAGCCCTATGAATAGCCAGAGATGTACGACCTTGTTTATCTACACATACATGCTTAAACTCTTTCAATAGTCCAGTTACATCTTTTTTCTGATACTCTGGTAGATGGTGTAGCAATTAATCCAGATTTTCTACCACTTCTGTGTTTTGCAGCTTCACAGCAGAAGGATCTATCTGAGAAATTTCAGTCTTAGACACATCATCTGCTTCATCATACACCTCATTATTACCATCTACATTCTCTACCACCTGTGCTATGCCCACTGTCTGACTATGTTTACGTTCATAGCACCTTAACATGATATACTCTTTGACTCTTTCTTCTGTCCAGGGTAGCAACCACATTGTTCACAACACTGAATCTCTTTTTGATGCAGTGGGGTCCACTAAATGTAGCTTTCAATGACTCACCAGGCAAAGGCAGCAAGATTGGCACCTTATCCTTGGTTTAAAATTACGTGCCTTCGCTAATTTGTCTGCTTGTGCTTTCACAACTTACCGAGAAGCCTTGAGATGTTCGCTAGCCAGCGCACAAGCTTTTGAGAGATTTCCCGCAAATGTTGACACATAATCCGGGAGGTTAGTTTCATTATCTTGTGCCAAAAATCTTTCCTTAATGAGCCTAAGGGGACTCCTAACCTCATGGCCATAGACCAATTCAAATGGAATGAAACCAGTAGACTAATTTGGCATGTCCCCAGTCTCAAACAACAAGAAAGATATCCCTTTATCCCAATCCTGGGATACTCATGACAATATAACCTAACTATCTTTTTAGGGTCTGGTGATATCTCTCCATAGCACCTTGGGACTGCATGTGATAACGAGACGACTTGAGCTGTATCACTCCTAACTCAAGCATGACTTCTTGAGACACGCCTGACATGATATTTGACCCCTGGTCAGACTGAATTTCTTTTGATAACCCATATCTAGTGAAAAACTGGACCAACTCCTCAGTCACATCTTTCGCTATGATCTTTTTCAATTGTATTGCCTCTGGAAATCAAATGGAAAAGTCCATGATTGTCAGGAGATACTTATGATCCAATTTAGTCTTGGGAAAGAGTCCAACACAATCCACAAGAACCCTATTAAATGGTTCATCAAATGCCGGTATCAGCATTAATGGAGCAGGCTTGATCGAAAGCTGTGGCTTCCCAACTATCTGATGCGTGTGACACATTTGACAAAAGTCAACCACATCCTTGTGCAACGTCAGCCAATAAAAATGTACTATTATCCTAGCCTGAGTCTTCCGAATACCCAAATGACATGCGACTGGAATCTCATGGGCAATTCTCAAAATCTCATTGTAGTAACAAGGAGGGACAACAATTTGATGGACTACAGCTCAATCCTCACCTGCTGGCCCTTGGGGAGGTCTCCACTTCCTCATCAAAATGCCATTTTTGAAACAAGAACACAAGCATCTTTTCAACTTCTGCCTCAGAACATGCCGTCTGAGACATGTTTCTCAAATCAGGGTCCGCCTCTAGTGCCTCAACCGAGGAAGATCTGCTAAGCAATTCACCATTGTTAGCCTTGAAGCCTTTAACACCAAAATCCCTTTCCAAATCCTTGAAAAAGGTTTCAGCTAACCACACAACTGAATTGTCCTCCACAACTGAATCCATCTAATTTTGCTTAGCCCTACGAGCCTGGGTCTTAGTCCCAACACAATCTGGTAGCATTCTAGGAAATTCTTCCTGCAAAACCTTAGATTCAGCGGCCTCAGCTGGCTTTTCTGAAACTATTGAACATGCCAATACCTTATCCCCAGCCAAATCATTTTCAAGCAAAAAATTCACACCTTCAGTAGGGCACGAGGAACGACACCAATGGTAACAGGACCAATGATTAAGTCACATTTTAAATCAATCCTATACAAAAGAATGGGAAAATAACTTTCATCAATACCCTGAACTAATGCTTGTGCATTCATCAAAATATCTGGAGGGAAATTTATGTCGCTTGCCAACATCAGTGCCTCTCTACAACAATCAAATCAACTTTTTTCAACTGTTGCAATGTACTGAAAGACAAATCTTCTCTCTTAACAAATGCTTGAACAGCAACAGTACTCATGTTGATTTACACAATGCACACAACAAGAGCAAATGTTAAATCTTGTTTGTTTGAATTCTGGAAAGTTACAGTGAACTCGTATCAAAGCATAGTTTGGATCCCAGACGAGCCCCCAATTTTGTTACAATTCACATTGGGATCAACCAAACAAAAGAATAGTATTCACCAAATGACAACAGCAGACAGCAGAAAAACTCAATTAACAAGATTTCAGCTTATTTTTGTATTTTAATTTAACAGTCAAATCAAATTCAATATGAATTATACATTATGCAGTGGATGCAATAATGTTAGGCCTTGCTTTCTTTCAAGACTGCCTGTTAGTGGTATGCGGCGAATGTACCTTTGCAATTATGTTGACTCGAGCTCACATGTAGGCTATGTCCAATATGTCCAAACAACAGGTGAGGAGATGAAGCTCCGACTTACCAAAATTCCAAAGGCACAAAATGTTGAATGCTGCCACTACTATTCTCCTTGCAAATCTCCAAAATGGTGCTCAGCTCCCATCAAAGCAGGTTTCCCAATCTGGTACCATTAACAGCTGCAGATGAATGTCAATGTCCACACAAAGGCAGGTAACCCAAAACAAACTGACAGCTTCACTCACTAACCAACAAAAATTCTGATGATGATGGCTTTCCTTCAAATAGAACTGACGAAGCGGAAAATCTCCACCATAGTCTCCGAATACTATCAGGGTAGCAACCGAACTGTGAAAGAGGTCCTTGCCTTTATTTTTAAAAAATAGTGTAACCTTTATTGGAACATTAAAGTACCAGATGTTCTGGGTGGAATCATTTTCATCTATCCATTATAAGGCATCAGGAGTAAGGTAGAAGGACCTCGAGTTACAACCAGAACGTGTCCCTTCTAATCTCTGTTCTATCTATTGACCCCGAATTCCCTGTGTGTACAGTCACTTTTGCATTGACTACATAACTTTGTAACATACTAACAATATGGACTTTCAGCACAAGTGTGATACCCAGAATTGGACACAATAGTCCAGTTGTGACCGAACCTTTATAAAGGTTCATCAAAACTTCCTTGTTTTTGTACACTATGCCTATACTTACAAAGCCTAGGATCTTGTATGCTTTTTTAACTGCTTTCTGAACTTGTCCTGCCACCTTCAATGATTTGTGCACATATATCCCCAGGTCTCGATGTTCCTGCACCCCCTTTAGAATTTATTCCTTTACTTTATATTGCCTCTCCTCTTTCTTCCTATCAAAATGCATCCCTTTGCACTTCTCTGCCTCAAATTTCATCAACTCCCAGTCTTCCCAATCCACATGCCTGTCTATGTCCTCTTGAAGTCTATCACTATCCTCCTCACAGTTCATTATACTTCCAAATTTTGTGTCATCTGTAAATTTTGAAATTATGCCTGTACATCCAAGTCCAAGTTATTAATATATATCAAGAAAAGTAGTTGTTATAGTACTGACATCTGGTATACCTTCCTCCAGTTCAAAAAAACAATCATTCACTACTACTGTCTGTTTCCTGTCATTCAGCTAATTTCATATCCATGCTGCCACTGTCCCTTTTATTTCATGGGCTTCAACTTTGCTAACAAGCCTGTTATGTGGCATTTTATCAAACACCTTTTGGAAGTCCATATATACCACAGCAACTACATTGCCCTCATCAACCCTCTCTGTTCCCTCA
Source organism: Heterodontus francisci (assembly GCF_036365525.1). NCBI lineage: Eukaryota > Metazoa > Chordata > Chondrichthyes > Heterodontiformes > Heterodontidae > Heterodontus > Heterodontus francisci. The sequence goes on along the minus strand of NC_090390.1, from coordinate 24,632,646 downwards.
TCAAAAAATTCATCAAATTTTGTAATCATGATTTGCCTTTAACAAATCCATGCTTGATGTCTTTAATTAATCCACACTTGTCCAAGTGACTGTTAATTTTGTCCTAGATTATTGTTTCTAAAAGCTTTCCCACCACCAATGTTAAATTGACTGGCCTGTAGTTGCTAGGTTTATCCTTATCTTGAACAAGGGTATGACATTTGAAATTCTCCAATCCTTTGGCACAACCCCTGTATCAAAGGAGGGGATTGGAAGATTATGGCCAGCACCTTCTCAATTTCTGCCCTTACCTCCCTCAGCGGCCTTGGATGTATTCCATCTGGACCTGGTAACTTATCAACTTTAAGTACAGCCAGCCTTTCTAGTACCACCTCTTTATCAATTTTTAGCCCTTGCAGTATCTCAATTACCTCCTATTTTACTGTGAATTTGGCAGCATCTTCTTCCTTGGTAAAGACAGATGCAAAGTTCTCATTTCGTACCTCAGCCATGCGCTCTCCCTCTAAGCATAGATCTCCTTTTTGGTCCCTAATTGGCCTCACCCTCCTCCTAGTACCAGTCTACTATTTATATACCTGTAGAAAACATTTGGATCCCCTGTTATGCTGGTTGTTAGTCTATTTTCATACTCTCTCTATACCCCTCTTATTTCCCTTTTTCCCTGTAGTTCTCACTTGTATTATTAACCTGACATTCTGCTGCATCTTACTGCCTATCTCTTTTGTCATTCAGGGAGATCTGGTTTTGGTTGCTCTACATTTCCCCCTCATGGGAATGTATCTAGACCGTACCCCAACCATCTCCTCTTTAAAGGCCACCCATTTTTGATTACATTTTTGTTTGCTAACCTATGATTCCAATTTACCCGAGCCAGATCCGTTCTCAACCAACTGAAATTGGCCCTCCTCAAATTAAATATTTTTACTCTATTTTGCTCCTTGTCCTTTTCCATAGCTAATCTAAACCTTATCATGCTATGATCCCTGTTCTCTAAGTTTCCCCCCACTGATACTTACTCCACTTTACCCGCCTGCACACTAGCATTTACTGTTTTTTCTACCTGGACAATCAATTCCCTTTGTTCCTCCATACCTCCTAGTCTCTCATCATTAAGAAATGATTCCGATATTTCTTTCTTGGATTCAAAGTGGATGACTTCACACTTCCCCATATCGTATCTCATCTGCCACAGTTTTTCCCACTCATGCAGTCTATATCCCTTTATAACTTCCTGCTCCCATCTACACAACTTGCAGTGTCTCCTAACTCAGTGCCATCTGCAAATATGGATATGCAAATTTCTATTCCTTCATCTAAGTTATTGATATATATATTGGTGAAAAGCTGAGGCTTCAGTACAGTTTGCTGGAGAACATCTCCCTTTCCTTTTATATTGGTATCATTTTCCTTTCCCTGTGTAGAATCATTGTCAGGATCAATGTTATTAGGAAAATTTGCTGGGAATCTGGACTCAAACATTTGGAGAAGAAATGAATCGGAAGACATTGAATGACTGGGGCTGTAAAATGCTTGCACCGTTTCTGAGTCAGGGTTATGCATCATTTCAGGGAGAGAATAAAGAATGGCTAAAGGTGTCTGAATCTCACATAGAATCATGTTGTCCCCCCGGTGTCATAATCCATGGCCGGGGGGTGGGGTGCCTGCATATGGGTCCGGAAGAGGCCTGCCACGGACTTCAACGCCGGGAGGGCCTGGACCGATCCTCCCGGCGGCGGCGAGGCTCAGTGGCGGCCCCCCCGCCGCTGGGTGACGGAACCTGAATTTAAATATTTAAATTAATAAAATGAATACATTTAAATGGACTTAACATTAATCTTCCAGGCCTGCCGCTATCTTCGGTGCGGTGGCCAGCGCTCCCATGTCTTCAATTCCCCATCCAGGGAAAGGCAGCATGACACGGTGGGGAGGGGAGAGGAGTTAATGTTTTCTGTGGGTGGGGGGAGACGGGGTCAAATAAACATAATGGGTGCAGGGGATGATGGGAAGGGGTCAACTCGAAACTTTGTGCAGTCTGTGGGGGGGGGGGGGGAAGGTCACACTTAAAAGGTAAGTGTTTTGGGGGGGAAAATGGACCGGGTCCAAAGGAACACTATGTTCAAACCTCTGGATAAGGGAGGAAAAATGTACCCAACGTCGCCCTCATCCTGATGACCACATTCGTGTGCAGCTGCATCAAGCTGTGCATAGAGCCGTAGTAGGCAAACACCGAGTGTCACTATGTGCTGTGGTTCTATCTGTCCCCGGTGTTGCGAAGGATGGGTCTGGTCACATTGCCGCGGAATGCTCCATCCAGTTGGACCGTGCTGTACCACCTATCCTTCGTGGGAAAGTTTCTGTGGGAAAACACCTTGACCACCAATCCATCAGGCAGTAGTCTGCACGGAATGTCCTCAAGGCCCTATGGGAAAAGGAGATGGTGGATCCCGTCGGATGGTTCCCCGAGCAGACTGCTAAAGTCATTTGGCAGAATGCCTCATCACTAGAACTTTCAAACAAGCACCAAGACGTAACTTGGCTGCTGGTGAGAAGGGCCCTCCCCTTCAGATCCTTCCTTCACCCCCAGAGTCTCGTCCCCTCTGCACACTGCCCTCGAGGTGGCTGTGGTGGGGAAGAGACGGTTGCACACCTCCTCCTGGAATGTGTCTTTGCAAAGCAGGTGTGGAAAGAGATGCAGTGGTCTTTTGTCGAGGTTCATCCCAAGCAGCTCTGTAACACAGGAGTCTGCGCTCTACGGGCTGTCCGCAGGGACACACACGGAGATAAACATCAACTGCTGCTGGAGGACCATCAATTTGGTGAAAGACGCTCTTTGGTCTGCCCGAAACCTGCTGGTCTTCCAGCGCAAAGAATTGTCCATGACCGAGTGTTGCAGAGTGGCACATTCCAAGGTCCAGGACTACGTGCTGAGGGAAGCACTAAAGCTTGGGGCAGCTGCCGCAAAGGCTCAATGGGGAAAGACCACTGTGTAAGGTCCTCCCACCAAATGAACTGAGGAGCTAGACCCTTGGGAAACCCCTTGGGCTGTATACACCAAATATGGGTTTGCTGTAAAATGTACATGGCAGATAAAATGGAATGGAAGGGTTGTGAGGCAACTCACTCCTGTATCGAAGAAAACTGATTTCCTTTGCGCTTTTTGTAATGTCAACTAGGTGCTGTTTTGAACTGTTTTGTAATGCATTTTTTACAGATTTTTATGAATAAAGTATATTTTTGGGAAAAAAAAGTGTTTTGTGGGGGGAAGGGCATATAATTAATATAAATGTTATTGGGGGGAGGGAAAGGGGTGTTCGAAACTTATTGCATTTTTTGGGAGGCATACTTCTTTAAACACTTAAATGAGCCAGCAGGGTTGGCTGCTCTTTAAAAATGGTGCCAGCACCTGCTCACAGGCAGCTGACGCCATTGCCAGCAATGGACAGCCTGCCCCCTCCATGTGATTGCGGGAGTGGTGGTGGGGGGCGGGGGGTGTGGGCCGCCCGACTATTTAAGGGCTACAGGGAAAGGGCAGTGGAATGGGACTAGCCGAATTGTTCTTGCAGAGAGCCTGCATGGGCCGCACACCGAAAAGCTTTTCGGTGTGCAGCTGTGCAGGCTCTCTGTAACAGCAACTTGGCTAGGCCCATTCCACTGCCATTTCTCTGTAGCCCTGAAAATGTTTTCTCTTCAGATAATTATCGAATTCCCTTTTAAAAGCCACGATTGAATCTGCCTCCACCACAATCTCGGACACCTTTAACAAGGGATTCTTTAAGTTATCCAGTAGGTATTTAAATACATATGTGGTTCGTGTGTTGTCTGTCAGCAGTAATTGCCGTACGTCACTATTGTACTTGTGAAAAGGACTAGGTGTTTGAGGAGATAGGATAAAAATCACTGCCATATTCAGTGAAGCCAGGGATGAGATTGAATACGTCATTGCATGTGTCATCAGTGGCTGAGTAATTGACTGCAATGTTATGTGTAGTCCTTTGATTATTCCAAGGACATCTGCGAGGCTGGCTGCACATGTTGTAATGAGAACATTCATGACAGTGGAAGGCATGCAAGAACTCAGTCAGGCCTTTAAAAATCATGATGAGTAGAATGTGCAACTAGTTATCAGCAATGTAGTTTGAGGAAATTTTGCCAACATCAGTGCACGTTCGAAAGAGGCTTGTCTGTTTACACCCTTATGTCCCTTTATAACTTCCTGCTCCCATCTACACAACTTGCAGTGTCTCCTAACTCAGTGCCATCTGCAAGTATGGATATGCAAATTTCTATTCCTTCAGCTAAATTATTGATCTATGTATTGGTTAAGATGATTTAACTCAACTTTGATAACTTTCAGTTTCTTCCTTTCCATTTCTCTATGATCCACAGGATACCTACTAAAATGTAATTAATTAAAAAAATTGTAGGTATAACTTTTTGGTGGCTGTCTCCCTGACAGCAACTGATGGATCTGCGCAATGAATCACCGGACATCCAATAGTAGCGAACAAGCTATGCCTATTTTGAATTGGCCATTTAGGGGGACATTGGGTTGCTCTAGTGTCAGCAACAGAAAAACAATTAGTCTTTTGGTAGTACAGAACTTGAGTATTGCTGACAACAGACATTTTGTCGAAGCTTTTCATCTTGCACTCATCAGGACAAATCGCAAGAATACCAGTGTAAGGGGAAGCAACAAATTTATACTGTATGAGAAGAGCGTGCTGATTGGTGGTAAGTGGATACTGATTGGTAGAGGCGTTGTTATGGAGAGTGCACCAGCTTATGGTAACTGACAGTTAACCGCCAAGCTTTGTTTGAAATTTAAACCAGACAGCTTGACTCTGATTGGTCAAGGCATTGCCCTGAGGAATGAACCAGTAAATGGCTGTCACTTATTTTCAAAACAATTCTACAAGTGCCTCTTCTGTGTGGAGATATAACTAATACAATAATTTAAACATAAAGTTTGCTAAGCTATGGGGTGGAACCTTAGTATTCTTGTGACATTTTAACAGGTAAATATTCAGCAGCTATAAAGTAGCATCCATATCGTTTTTTGGTTCATAGCCCCTTGTGTATTGTGTGCAAATATCTATTTTCTTAAATACAGACTGAAGCCCATTAGATACCATAGATGACACATCCAAAAGGAAGAATTGCTTCAGGGGATTCTGTAGAGATGCTATTGTCTCACTTTAAAGCATTCGCCTCTGCCATGTCTATACTTGGATTTCATTGGCACAGCTGAAAATACCATTCAGGCATATTTCACTGTCATTGTTTCATAAACTGGCCATTGTAAATTGCCCCTCGTGTAGGTAGGTGGTAGGGAACATGGGATTACTGTAGGGTTAGTATAAATGGGTGGTTTATACTACGGCACAGACTCGGTGGGCCGAAGGGCCTGTTTCAGTGCTGTATCTCTAAATAAAAATAAAATAAAATAAAGAACTAAAAGCCTCAGAATTTAGAATGGAGGTCATTATTATCTCCTCTGATTCAGCCTGGATGAGCTCCTGCATGAAGGTCAGTAATTAAATGGTGTGAATTTGTAGGCGGGCTCTTCTCTAACAGGGTTACAGTGTTGATTATTTTTTAACTTCAATGCCAACTCTTAGATCTAAACCTTCATTGCAAAAATCTTCATATTTTATTGACTCAACACATTCTGCCAGTCTATTCCAAGCAAAATGAAGTTCTGAGGAAAATGTGACATGAAGGGAGCAATTTTAACCCAACCGGCCAGCCAGGAAACTGACAGAATCAGGTGCAATTCAGCTTTTACACTGCATCATATTTTACTCTTCATTGAAGTCAGTGGCGAGACAGGCAGGGTGTAAATCCAGTGATCCACCAATCTTGTCTGTTTCCCACCAGGCAACTTAGGTTAAAATTGGCCTTATTGGTGAGATTTTAACTCACTCAAAATCCATTCACTTACACAGAGTTAAAATCGGGCCCTATGTGTCCATACACATAAAATGAGTTTAGTTTTTAACTTTTATTATTTCAGCCTTGGCTCAATGGGAGCACTTTTCTCTCTGAGTCAGGAGGTTGTAGGCTCAAGCTCCACTCCAGAGACAAGGGCATGTAATCTTGGCTGAGACTTGAATGCTGCACTGTCAAAGATGCCGTCTTTCAGATTAGATGTTACACTGAGTCCCTATCTGCCTGTTTAGGTCGGTGTGAAAGATCCCACGACACTAGTCGAAGAAATGCAAAGGAGTTTCTTTCCCCAGTACACGAAACAACATTTATCCCTCAGCTGACATTGGCAAAAACATATTAACTCTTGTGAGTGGGATCTTGTTGTGTGCAAATTGATTGCTGCATTTATCCAATTAACAAAAGTGACTGTACTTCAAAACCAATGTATTGGCTATGAAGCACACTGGGACATCCTGAGGAGATAAAAAGTGCTGTATAAATGCAAGTCCTTTTCTATCCTTTCAGTGACAGCCTGATCCTTAATAATGTGAGATCACCACCTTTAATAATCTGGGAGTGGGGGTGTGATAGTTTAGTAACATGACTACTACATTATTAATTCAGAGTTCAAATCCCATCATGAGAATTTTAATTCAGTTTTTAAAATCTGGAAATGAAAAGCTGGCATCAGTAAAAGTGACCATGAAACTGTCGGATTGTTGTAAAAACCTGCCGGTTCACTAATGTCCTTTAAGGAAGGAAAATTTTGCCTGGTCTGGCCCATTTGTCATTCCAGTCTCACCCTAACATGGTTGACTTGATCGTAACTGCCTTCTGAAGTGGCCTAGTAAGCCATTCAGTTGTATCAAACTGCTACAAAACATACCACATGGACTGCAGCAGTTCGAGAATAAACCCACCACCAGCTTCTCAAGGTAACTCAGGGTGGACATTAAATTCTCACCTTGCCAGCAATGCCCACATGCGGGTTAATATTTATCTCTCAACCAACATCACTAAGGTAGATGATGTGACTTTATCTTATTACTGGCTGTGGGACAAGTTGGGAGCAGTATTTTAGGCCAAAGGTGATGAGGATGGGGGTGGACAAGCTAGGAGCAGCACATTGTGAGGGTGGGGGAGAACCAGAGGCAGTTGGGGAGAAAGTGGGAGAGTTGAATCATAGAAAGTTTAAGGCACAGAAAGAGACCACTTGGCCCATCGTGTCTGTGCTGGCCGAAAAACGATCCACCTATTCTAATCCCACCTTCTAGCATTTGGTCCGTAGCCCTGCAGTTTACGGCACTTGAGGTGCATATCCAGACTCCTTTTGAATGAGGTGAGGGTCTCTGCCTCAACTACCCTTTCAGGCAGTGAGTTCCAGACCCCCATCACCCTCTGGGTGAAAAATTGTTTCCTCATCTCCCCTCTAATTTTTCTACCAATCACTTTAAATCAATGTCCCCTCGTCACTGACCTCTCTGCTAATGTGAATAGACCCTTCACCTCCACTCTATCCATGCCCCTCAAAATTTTGTACATTTCAATCAGATTTCCCCTCAGCCTTCTCTGTTCCAAGGAGAACAACCCCAGCCTATCCAATCTTTCCTCATAGCTGCATTTTCCAGTCCTGGCAACATCCTCGTAAATCTCCTCTGTACCCTCTCAAAAGTGCAATTACATCCTTTCTATAATGAGGCGACAGTACTCAAATTGTGGCCTAACCAATAAGTTATACAGTTCCAACATAGCCTCCCTGCTCTTATATTCTATACCTTAGCTAATAAAGGAAAAGATTCCATATGCCTTCTTAACCACCTTATCGACCTGTCCTGCTACCTTCAGGGATCTGTGGACATTCACTCCAAGTTTCCTCACTTCCTCTACACTTCTCAGTATTTTCCCATTTATCGTGTATTCCTTTGCCTTGTTTGCCTTGGGGAGAGATGAAAACATACATGTCTTCACCCGTTTTTTTAAGATTAAAAATTTACCAATTGAAAAATGTGCAGGTGCTTAAGGTTAACCAGAATGCATCATTTGTAATGTAAAAATTCTAAATTTTCCAGGTGTGCAAGACCTTGGATTATTCTGGAAATGGGGGAGGGGCAGAATTTGGAAGCACTGCTCTGGTTGTAAATTTGCAGCAATAGCCCTGACCAGTGAACCTATGATCAGCCAGATCGGGTTGATTTCTGATTTTCTATTTCGCAATCTCCTAAGAATGATGGTATTTTCACTCCCAATCTTAAATCATCTACTGTACTGGGAGAAAGGAATTTAAAAATGTGAAAATAAAATCATTCGTTCCCCAAAATGGCAACGGAGGAGCAGTTTTCAATAATGTTTGAAAAGCAGCAAGTCCCACATTTTTAAAAATTTCAAAATACTGGAAAATGCAACAAAGGGTCAATACTCTAAGCTGTCAGGGAGAACATGTCCCCAAACCCTTCTTTCCTTAGACAATAAATCTTGTGCCTTTAACAGCTATATCCCCTTTCAGGCTTTGTGTACAGAGAGTGAAAGAATGTTTTACTTATTTGTTCTTGGGATGTGAGTTTTGCTGGTGAGGCCAGCATTTATTGCCCATTCTTAATTTCCCTTGAGAAGGTGGTAGTGAGCCGCCTTCTTGAACCGCTGCAGTCCATATGGTTTAGGTACACCCACAGTGCTGTCAGGAAGGCAGTTTCAGGATTTTAACCCACTGACAGTGAAGGACGGCGATATAGTTCCAAGTCAGGATGTTGTGTGACTTGAAGGGGAACTTGCAGGTGGTGGTGTGCCAATGCATCTGCTGCCCTTTCCTTCTAGGTGGTAGAGGTTGTGGGTTTGGAAGGTGCTGTTGAAGGAGCCTTGGCACATCAGTGGAAAAGACAAAGCTGAAGCTTGTGCAGCTATCTTCACCCAGAAGTGCCGAGTGAATGATCCATCTTGTATATGGTACACACTGCTGCCACTGTGTGCAGGTGGTGAAGGGAGTGAATGTTTAAGGTTTTGGATGGCGTGCCGATCAAGTGGGCTGTTTTGTTCTGGATGGTGTCAAGTTCCTTGAGTGTTGTTGGAGCTGCACTCATCCAGGCTAGTGGAGAGTATTCCACCACACTCCTAACTTGTGCCTTGTAGATGGTGGACAGGCTTTGAAGAGTCAGTAAGTGAGCTACTCGCCACAGAATTCCAGCTTCTGTCCTGCTCTTGTAGTCACAGTATTTATATGGCTAGTCCAGTTAAGCTCCTGGTCAGGATGTCAATGATGGGGGATTCAGCGCTGGTAATGTCGTTGAATGTCAAGGGGTAATGGTTAGATTCTCCCTTGTTGGAGGTGGTCAATGCCTGGTGCGAATGTTGCATGTCACTTACCTGCCCAAGCTTGAATATTGTCCAGGTCTTGCTGCATGTGGGTACGGACCGCTTCAGTATCTGAGGAGTTGGGAATGGCACTGAATACTGTGCAATCATCAGCGGACATCTCCAATTCTGACCTTATGTTGGAGGGAAGGTCATTGATGAAGTAGGTGAAGATGATTGGGCCTAGGACACTGCCCTGAGGAATTCCTGCAGTGATGTCCTGGGATTGAGATGATTTGTCCTGCTTATTGTGGACAATTTTCCGCATTGTCAGGTAGATGCCAATGTTGTAGATGTACTGGAACAACTTAGCTAAGGGTGCAGCTAGGTCTGGAGCACAAATCTTGAGTATTACAGTCAGGATATTGTTCGGGCCCATAGCCTTTGCTGTACCCAGTGCCTTCAGTCATTTCTTGATATCACGTGGAGTGAATCGGCTTGGCTGAAGACTGGCATCTATGATGCTGGGGACCTCAAGAGGAGTCCAAGATGGATCATTCACTCGGCACTTCTGGGTGAAGATAGCTGCACAAGCTTCAGCTTTGTCTTTTCCACTGTTGTGCTGGGCTTCCCCATCATTGAGGATGGGGATATTTGTGGAGCCTCCTCCTCCAGTTAGTTGTTTAATTGTCCACCATCATTCATGACTAGATGTGGCATGACTGCAGAGCTTTGATTTGATCCATTGGTTATGGGATTGCTTAGCTTTGTCTGTAGCTTGCTGCTCCCCCTGTTTAGCATCCATGTAGTCCTGTGTTGTAGCTTCACCAGGTTGGCACCTCATTTTTGGGTATGCCTGGTGCTGCTCCTGGCATGCTCTCCTACACTCCTCATTGAACTGGTTTGGTCCCCTGGCTTGATGGTAATGGTAGAGTGAGTAAATTTACTGGACCATGAGGTTGCACATTGTGGTTGAATGCAATTCTGCTACTGATGATGACCCACAGCACCTTGTGATGCCTAGCTTTGAGCTGCTAGATCTGTTCTGAGTCTATCCCATTTAGCATGGTGGTAGTGTCACACAACACGATGGAGGGTGTCCTCAGTGTGAATATGGGACTTTGTCTCCAGAAGGACTGTGTGGTGGTCACTCCTACCAATACTGTCATGGACAGATGTAACTGCAACAGGTAGATTGGTGTCTACTGTTTTGAGTTACAAGATTGTGTCCCACTGCACTTCTTGTATAACGATTTTCTTTCACAAGTCATCTGTTTATGTCCAGGGCTCATGTGCAGCTGTCAACTTTTCTGGGGCTTTAACTTAACTTGATGCTGTCCATGAGCTTTTGTCTGTTTTCTATGTTGGCATGCATACTCCAGTCTGTTAACGGGCAATGAATGATGCCAGGTTCAATGATGTAGAGTAACAGCTGCTATTCTTCAGCGAATCCCCTCTTCCAAAGTCGCCATTCTTCATCTGTGAGTCTGGACAGTGCAGTTGGGCTTATCGAGTAGTGAAAGCCTCACAGATGAGCTTCTGTTATTTACACATTCATTCTTCCAGTGGGGATTGTTGTTTGAGGAGCAGGGCCTTTAGTGGCTCCCTCCCTAGCTCAAGGTGTTAGTGGCTAATTTTTGCCATTCCCACTGCTTCCCTTGCTAAGGCTGTCGGTAATAGCACTTTCGTCTATGAGCCAGATGGTCATGGATTTAAGTTCCCTCCAGAAACCTGAGTATATAATGTCGGCTGACACATCCAGTGCAGTTCTGAGTTCAGATGAGACATCTGTCTGCCCTTTCATAAGATGTAAACATCCCATAGCTCTATTCAAAAAAGAGCAGGAGAGTTCCCTTTGAAGTTCAGGCCAATATTCATCCCCGAACTGACATCATCAAACAGACTATCTGGTCATTATCTTGTTGCTGTTTGTAGGACCTTGTGGTGCACAAATTATCTACCACATTGTCCTACATGACAATAGTGACTGCACTTCATTGGAAGTACTTTAGAATATCCTGAGGTCATGAATGATGCTATATAAATGCAAATCTTTCTTTAAGATTGGTTAACTTTAGAAAAAATGAGGCATGAAATCACCTTGTGCAATATGACATTGCAGCCAATCTACGTGATACAATTACCCTCAGGGAGCCCTACGTTGCTTCCAATATATTGAAAAAGAGAAGTAAGCATACTATAAAGTCACATTGAGAAAGTAAGAATGGCAACTGAAAAGTTAAGCAAATCCACAAGCATAATGAAATCTTGCCTGGAAGGAGAAGACTTGCTAATAAATGTATCCCTCCTGATAGACATGTATCTGTAGATTTAATGGTGGCAATGTAGCAGATTGGCTCCAACTGTAAGATTAAAACTTGGATGTGTTTTAGATGTGGAACAGCTTGTTTGAAATTTCAGCCAAGTGACTCACTGCTGGAAGTTGTACAGAAGACACCAAACTTGAAGACACAGACAAACTGGAATTCTTTCTGGTTTGTACTGTTCTGGTTTAATTCCTTTTTCATTTCTTTTATCTTCTGACGGCTCTGATATTTACTGGGCTGTGGTCCATGAGGTGATGGCTGCCAAATAGAGTTGCCAACCCTCCAGGATTATCCTGGAGTCACCAGGAATTGATGATTATTCTCCAGGTCACTGCTCTGAGAAACCCAGGAGTAAAGACATAGGTCTATTAAAAGCAGCTTTAAAAAAAAAAAAAATTCTTAGAACAGTTATTAAAAGTTGAAGAATGGAAAAATGCTGATTTTACTGACAGTCAAGAATCATCCAATCGACTTTCCAACTAGGAGTGCATGAAAGGCACTATCTAAGTGCAAGTCTTTCTTTCTTTCCATTTATCTCCTTCGTTCCAGTTTGTTCAGAAAAAACATTAACAACTTTTCATGTTTTCTTTCATAACTATAACCTCTTACCCAAGATATCATTTCACTGTATCTTCATTGTGCCCTTTCTATGGGTCTAATATTCTTCAGGCTGCACGTGGCTGGGATTAAGCAACTGCAATGTACCCTGCCTGTCCACATTTTAAATAGCAGCCCAGGTAAAGGTAGCAGGAGGCGTTCTATGCATTAAACTAGTTTTTAAAGTTATTTACCTAGCTGACTTTGGGTGGTAGAATGACAAGTAAACAACTTAACCAAAGCTGCTGCATCTAATCAAGTTAATTTTGTTGACATTTAAAAGTACTTTGTGGCCGTAAAGTGCTTTGGGACGTCATAAGGTTGTTAACGGCACTGTATGAATGAAAGTTTTCCTTTCTATCTCTCTGCTATTCTCTCTATCTCTATCCCTCACTATCTCTCTTTTACTCTCTGCATTTTTATCTCTCTCCCTATCTCTCTCCTACTCTAATTCCCTTTCTTTCTATAACTCTCTCCCACCATATTGGTTATTATTGGGGGTCTACTTAAATTGCGCAGAAGTTGGACAATTTTTTGCGTGTCTTATCATAGTATAAACTAAAAAAATTGTGGATAATGTTCTTCTTGGAGCAAAGGAGATTGAGGGGAGATTTGATAGAGGTGTACAAGATTATGACAGGTTTAGATCAGGTAGATAAAGAAAAGCTGTTCCCATGTGCAGATGGTACAAGGTCTAGAGGACACAGATTTAACGTTTTGGGCTAAAGATGCGGGGGTGGGGGTGGTTTGTGAGGAAGAACAGTTTATGCAGTGAGTGGTAATGACCTGGACCTCGCTGCCCACGAGGGTGGGGGAAGCAGAGAAGATCAACGATTTCAAATGGAAGTTGACTGGGCACTTGAGGGAAATAAACTTGCAGGGTTACAGGAATAGAGCGAGGGAATGGGACTGACTCTCCAGAGAGCTGGCATGGAACCGACAGGCCAAAGGGCCTCCTTCTGTACTGCAATGACTCCATGGACTGGATTTAGTTCGGAAGCCGCAGGTCCTGACAATGGGACTGGAAGTGGGTGCGGCTTCCATTTGGGCAATGAGTAACCGGCCACAGGCAATGAAGTGGTGGCCAGCCAATTAAGGTTAATGAGGCGTGGGAGCCGTCCAGTGAAGTGGACGGTGGTGGGTGCAGAGATGGCAATGGTAGCATCAGCTGACACCATATTTACAGAGCTGCCAGCTCTGCATTTAATAAATGATTTTCCATTGCAAGGTTTTCTTCAGGGAGGAAAGGCAACGCAAACATGGCAGAAGGAAGACCCCGGGTGGCCCAATGATTTAGTGATGCCTCCCTTCAGGTTGTCCTCCAGGTTGCAAGGGAAAGGCGGGAGGTCCTCTTCCCAAGGGATGGGAGGAGGAAACCAGCCAGCCTGACCAAGCAAGCCTGGCTGCAATTTGCAGAGGAAGTCAGCAGCCTTGGGGGTCACCACACAGACCTGGATCCAGTGCCACAAGTAGCTCAATGATCTATCTCATCCAGACCACGAAGGTGAGTACTGCATAAACCTTTAACCTCTTGGGCCTTACATGTGTCAGAGTGAGAGGGTGTTTTGAGTGGAGAGGGAGTGCCCATCCAGTTGTGGGCAAAGGATCAGGGCATAAAGGCATGCTGCATGAGGCATGGCTAAATGGCATTTAAAGGCACCTGTCTGTCATTGAAGACCCCCACAAAGTCTTTGGAAAGGGGCCGCATGCAAGAGGCACCTGTGTGCCCCCATCATAAACTGCTGGATGACCACCAGCATATGTCTGGAGTTGGTCCCTTTTGGGAGAACAACAACATTCATCCTTGTGTCTGCAGCAGAAGATAAAACACAATTGCAGAAAGTGGGCCAAGGCCAATGGTGGGCTGCCAAAGCTCTATGTACTGAGCCCAATGGAGGAGAAGGCCATGAAGCAGGCATGGCTGCAAGACTGACGCTCCATAGCAAAGAGACAGACTGGCGTCTTCACAAGACAGTGAGTCAGGTCATCATGGGGCATGTGAGTTCTTCAGTGATGGAGACATGCTGCTCATGTGGCACCTGTTGCCTAAAGGGAGCTTCAAGGTTGGGGTGATTGGAATGTCGGGAGGGGAGGTCTTTAATCCTTCAATGTCATGTAGGTCATGCAGAACATCAACAGAGAGCCGCAGAGACTGTGGGAGAGCCTGCCACCTCTGAGGAAGGGGAGGGTGCCTTAGAAGGTGCACCTTCACCTCATACCCCCCGGACCCTCAACCCACGTCGGGTATATGCTCGCGGTTAGATTTGGTCACACGTTCTGGTAAACACAGCACAGACGTGCCCGAACAACTGACAGAGGCTGCGACAGCCAAGGTCATTGAAAGTCAGAGGACTGTGGGAGGCCAGGCTCATGATATGCCTCTGGTGTCACCAGCATCACAGGAAATGCTGCAGCTGCAGCGCAAGGTCAGGCAACATCTGGCAGAAATGCCAGAGGCTCTGCGTGCCCAAGAGCGGACGATGAAGGAGTCCATCCAGGCCCTGAGTGCTGCACTGTCTCTGACTGGTGCATGAAAGACATTCTCCATTTCGAGATTGGTGGCTCTGATGGACAGCCACATGGAGCAGAGCACTCAGTGTCTGCAGGACATTCGTGCAGACCTGCATACCCTCGTCTTGACCATGAGCTCAAAGCAGCAGTGGCAAGGCAAGAGGGGGACAAGGCACTTAGAGTCACCACCAAGTCCTCTACTCTCTCAGGTCAGCAGGGAAGCACAAATGTGCCTTACAAAGGGGAAGGAGCGGCTGACCACAGCTGCCGGAGTTCCTCTTAGGGTGCTCCTGGTGTGGGCAGCAGTTCCTCAGCAACTCTGCCAGTGATGCCAGATCCTCCTTCATCCCTGACACCGGAGGATTGTACCGTTTCTGCGCAGGAGGCCCTCAAGATACTGGGACCCTCCAGGCCTAAGGCAATCTGACGGAAACCACACATGCCAAACGGAGACATATTAATTCCGTCTGATGGAACACTACTAAAACCCTTTTACTGGACATTGCATGGAACTTGTTTAAAACAGACCACAGAGTTGGACAGCTGAAACATGGCTGCACATTTGCATTCTGAAAGACAGTTGAATAGAGAGAGACAATGGAAGTGCTCACTTCACTGATTCAATTAACAAGATTGCTCTGGGAAATCATAATAATCAACCTTCTTTGTCTGTGTAAGAATCCAGCGAGTGTTACTGGAGAATTTTGATAATCAACAACCCTCGCAGACAATGCTGTTTCAAACAAAGAGCAGTTCACATGATTTACCTGCTGGCCAGACTGGGAACTGTTTGAATTGTGCCTCACAGAAAGGGTTTGGGCAGACTGCAATTAGAAGACCAAAGACAAGGAAGCCCTCTCTCCCTATCTCTCTCTTAAGCAAAGTCCCAGGGATCCACGGAAGCAGCTTAAGCCTCAAAGCAGAGGACCTCTTCAGCCTGCTGGTACCAGAGAAGCAAGCGAGAACTACAAGGCCGTAATTCCAACCAAGGACTTTACAGCAAAACTAAAGACCGTAACAGAATTCCATTTACTACTCCAACCACCTCCCCTTAATTCTTTCTCCCCCACTGTGTCTATTTGTGTGCGTGTTTATCTCGTATACATGCTAGCATGGTTGCATCACGTATTTTAGTAATTTTAACTGAGTTAGAGTGTTGAGGCTAATAAGCTTTCAATTTTCTTGTTTAAACCTAAGAAAACCTGTCTGGTTGGTTAATTTTGCAATTACAGGGAGCAGAGAGCAGTGAGCAAAAACTTACTGAGGTGTTAAGCTAAAAACACTGTTTCAAAAGTAAAACCCTATTACAGCCAAACCAGGAAAGGGGCCAAGAGGGGAGCCTGAGACCCCTTCCTCACCCGGTCATAACAGCCTGCAGAGGATGACCGCCAAGGTCATCCCTAGCTAAGAGGCAGCAAGGTCAGAAGACTGTCTCCACTTCAGCTGACAGTGCAGTGGGAGCACTGTGTAGGAGCACATGAAAAAGAATAAAGAAGAGCACCAAGAAGCACTCGGATTCACGGGTGAATGTGTAATGTAAATAGAAAGGCTAGCATTTGTTGTCAGGGATAATAAAGATAAGCTTCTGTCTCACAAGATCTCTTTCCTCTTATTTATGGCCTTTGGGACTTCATTTTAACCCTGCCTCTGTTAAGGGGCTTGAGGCAAGGGATTATATTGTGAGGGGTTCAGTCTTGAGCCTTGCTAATTGAGCGTTGTGCACCAGGGCTCCGGGTGATGGCTTGCTAAAGGAAGGAAGATGACAATAGAGCTTCATAAAGGGAAGACTTTATTGCTAGCTAGGAAAAGTGAATGTATAAGGGCATGGCGAACCTCCTGTGCACATATCTCATGGCGTCTTTCCTGTTGTCACCTGGATCCTTTCTCTGGCGTTGCTTGGCCAGCTTCCTCCTCCGCATCCTCAATATCTGAGGAGGCATCGCACTCCTCGATATCCTCATTGTTTAAGGCCTCCCCCCTCTGTAGCGCCATGTTGTGCAGTGCACAACAGTCAACCACAATACGTGAGACCCTCACCAGGGCATACTGAAGGGCTCCACCGAACTGATCTAGGCACCTGAATTTCACATTGAGTACAACAATGGCCTGCTTGATGGTTGCTCACTTTGTCCTGTAGCAGGTGTTGTACCTCTATTCTGCATCTGTGTGTGTGCTCCTCACAGGCGTCAGTAGCCAAATCCTCAGTGGGTTGCCCTTGTCTCCAACGATCCATGACTGAAGGTGCACAGGGAGCCAAAGAAGCTCTGGCACCTGGGACTGCCTTAAAATGTAGACATCGTGGCAACTTCCTGGGAAACAGACCTCCAGGATCAGTTTATGATGGGCACAGACAATTTGAGGGAGTGGAAGCCCTTCCTGTTGATGAAGGCCACTGGCTGGTCTGTAGGAACCGTGCTGGCCACATGCATGCAGTCGATGACACCCTGCACCTGGTGGAATCCAGCAAACGCTTTGAACATGACGAATCTATCATCTTGACTGTTTGGATCCATTCAGAAGCGCACAAAGTTGCTCGCCCTTCTGAAAAGGTTATTGGTGACCTCTTTGATGCACTGACTATGAGATCCCACACATGTCCCTAGTGAATCCTTGGAATGATCCAGAGGCAGAACAGTTGAGTGCCATGGTGACCTTCAGTGCCACTGGCATTCGATTTCCACCAAGTCCACTGGGGCTCAGCTGCATCATAATGCAATGGTTAGTGATGGCCTCCCTGAAGATGTGGTGTCTTCCTTGGCACTGCCTCTTGGACATCTGTCGGTAGTTGAGCCTCGACCAGCAGACCCTTTCTGGAGGGCAGCTTCTTCTGCATGCAGGCTGCTGCTGGCTTTCTCCTCTGTGCCCTTCTCCATTGTCTGGAGGCAGAAGGTGACCTTCCTGTGGGCTGGCAAGTCGCTGCTGTCCACTGCCAGTGCCAGAACCTCCCTCCTGCACTGCTGCACCCCCTCCTCATAAGAACATGAGAAATAGGACAAAAGGAAAATACTCCAGATGGTGGGAACAATGCCCACCCCCCAACCTTGTTTCTTACTTCATCCCTTTACTTTGTGTTCGGATGGCTACTGTACTGCCATCTACACCTCATTCAGGCACATCTTTTCTTTCTTTACTTGGCTTTGTACCATGAAACCTTTCGTCATTTAATGTTTTCTGCCCTCCACCCTATCCTTTTTGTTCTTCCGCCCCTCCCCTTTCACTTGTTCAAAACCTATTATATTTCTAACCTTTGCCAGTTCCTATGAAAGGTCACAGACCTGAAAAGTTAACTCTGCTTTTCTCTCCACGGATGCTGCCTGTTCCACATAAGAAATAGGAGTAGGCTATTTGGCCCCTCGAATCTGCTGTGCCATTCAACACAATCATGGCTGATCTGATTGTGGCCTTAACTCTACTTTCCTGCCTGCCCCCCCATAACCCTTTACTCCCTTGAAGATCAAAAATCTGCTCGCTCAGCCTTGAATATATTCAATAACCCAGCCTCCACTGCTCTCTGGGATAGAGAATTCCAAAGATTAATGACCCTCTGAGAGACGAAGTTCCTCCACATCTCCGTCTTAAATGGGAGACCCCACTATGCCCTCTGGTTCTAGATTCCCCCACAAGGGGAAACATCCTCTCAGCATCTACCCTGTCAAGCCCCCTCAGAATCTTATATATCTCAATAACATTCTTCTAAACTCCAATGAGTATAGGCCCAACCTGCTCAACCTTTCCTCATAAGACAATGCCTTCATCCCAGGAATTAACCTAGTGAACCTTCTCTGAACTGCTTCCAATGCAAATATATCCCTCCTTAAATAAGGAGACCAAAACTGTACATAATACTCTAGGTGTGTTTTCACCAATACCCTGTACAATTATAGCAAGATTTCCCTACTTTTATACTCCATCCCCTTTGCAATAAAGTTCAACATTCCATTTCCCTTCCTAATTACTTGCTGTACCTGCATGCTAACGTTTTGTGATTTATGTATGAGGACATCCAGATCCCTCTGTACCACAGCATTTTGCACTCTCTCCATTTAAGTAATATTTTACTTTTCTATTCTTCCCACCAAAGTGGACAACCTCACATTTTCCCACATGATAGCCCATCTGCCAAATTTTTGCCCACTCACTTAACCTATCTATATCGCTTTGCAGATACTTTGTGTCTTCCACACAACTTGCTTTCCTACCTATCTTTGTATTGCCAGCAAATTTGTTTATAATACACTTGGTCCCTTCATCCAAGTCATTAATATAGGTTGTAACTAGTTGAGGCCCCAGCACTGATCCCTATGGTACACCACCAGTTACAGTTTGCCAACCAGAAAATGATCCATTTATCCCAACTCTATATTTCCTGTTAGCCAATCCTCTATCCATGCTAATATATTACCCCCAATACCATGAGCTCTTATCTTGTTCAGTAACCTTTTATATGGCACCTTATCAAATGCATTTTGGAAATCCAAATACACCACATCTACTGGTTCCCCTTTATCCATCCTGCTTGTACATCCTCAAAGAGCTCTAATAACTTTGTCAAACGCAATTTCCTTTTCATAAAACCATGTTGACTCTGCTTGATTGTATTATGATTTTCAAAATGCTCTGCTACTACTGCCTTAATAATGGATTCCAGCATTTTTCCAATGACAGATGTTAGGCTAACTGGCCAATAGTTTCCTGCTCTCTGTTTCCCTCCTTTCTTAAATGTAAGTGTTACCTTTGCAGTTTTCCATTCTGCTGGGACCTTTCCAGAATCTAGGGAATTTTGGAAGATTACAATCATTGCATCCACTATTTCTGCAGCCATTTCTTTTAAGACCCTAGGATGCAGGCATCAGGTCCAGGGGACTTGTCGGCCTTTAGTTCCATTAGTTTTCTTAGTATTATTTCTCTAGTGATAGTGATTGTTTTAAATTCCTTTTTCACCTTGCACTTTGATTTTCTACTATTCTTGGGGTCTCTTTTGTGTCTTCTTCCATGAAGACAGATACAGAATACTTGTTCAAAGTCTCTGCCATTTCCTTATTTCCCATTATTTATTCCCCCATCTCATCCTCTTAGGGACAAAAGTTTACTTTAGCTACTCTTTTCCTTTTTATATATACTTGCAGAAGCTCTTACTGTTTGTTTTTATGTTTCTTACTAGTTTACTCTCACACTCTAATTTCTCCCTCTTTATTTTTCAATCATCTTTTGCTGGTTTCTAAAATTTTCCCAATCTTCTGGCCTACTAGTAATCTTCGCAGCATTGTACGTCTTTTCATTTAATTTGATACCGTCCTTAACTTCCTTAGTTAGCCACAGATGGTTCATCCTTCTTGTAGTTTTTTTTCTCAATGGCGTATGTCTTTGTAGAGAGTTATGAAATGCCTCCTTGAATGTCTGCCACTGCTTATCGACCGTGCTACCTTTTAATCTATTTTCCCAGTCCACTGTAGCCAGCTCTGTCTTCATACCCTTGTAATTGCTTTTATTTAAGTTTAGGGCACTAGTTTCAGACCCAAGTTTCTCATCCTCAAACAGAATGTGAAATTGTATCATGTTATGATCACTTTTGCATAGAGGATCCTTTACTATGAGATCATTAACTAATCCTGTCTCAGTACATATTAACAGGTCTAAAATAGCCTGTTCCCTGGTTGGTTCAAGAATGTATTGTTCTAAGAAACTGTGCTGAATACATTCTATGAACTCATCCTCAAGGCTACCTTTGCCAATTTGATTAGTCCAATTGATATGAAGATTAAAATCATCCACGATTATTGCAGTACCTTTCTTACAAGCCCCTATTATTTCTTGATTTATACGTTGTCCGACAGTGTAGCTACTGTTAGGGGATCTATAAACTACTCCCACCAGTGACTTCTTTCCCTTGTTATTTCTTATCTCCACCCAAACTGATTCTATATCTTGATCTTCCAAGCCAAGATCATTTCTCACAACTTACTGATTTCATCCTTTATTAACAGAGCTACGCTACCTCCTTTTCCTTTCTTCCTATCCTTCCAAAATGTCAAATACCTGTAAATATTCACTTCCCAGCCTTGGTCACTCTGCAACTATGGCTGTGTAATTGTGATCATATCATACCCATTTATTTCTATTTGTGCTATCAATTCATCCAACTTCTTATTAATGCTGCATGTATCCAGATAAAGAGTCTTTAATTCTGTCTTTTTACCATTTTTTCCTAGTCTTATCCTATTTGCTGGTGCAGTCTTATGGAAGGTGACATCAACAGTGCTATCAAGTGGCACTTGCTCAGTAATAACCTGCTCAGTGACGTTCAGTTTGGGTTCCGCCAGGGCCACTCAGCCCCTGACCTCATTACAGCCTTGGTTCAATGGACAAAAGAGCTGAACTCAAGAGGTGAAGTGAGAGTGACTGCCCTTGACATCAAGGCAGCATTTGACAGAGTATGGCATCAAGGAGCCCTAGCAAAACTGGAGTCAATGGGAATGTAGCAAGACCTGGACAATATCCAGGCTTGGGTTGATAAGTGGCATGTAACATTCGCACCACACAAGTGCCAGGCAATGACTATCTTAAAGAAAAGAGAATCTAACCATCTCCCCTTGACATTCAATAGCATTACGAGTGCTGAAGCCTGGGGGTTACCATTAACCAGAAACTGAACTGGAGTAGCCATAAAAATACCATGGCTGCAAGAGCAGGTCAGTGGCTAGGAATCCTGCGTCAGGTAACACACCTCCTGACTCTCCAAAGCATGTCCACCATCTACAAGGCACAAGTCAGGAGTGTGATGAAATACTCTCCACTTGCCTGGATGGGTGCAGCTCCAACAATACTCAAGAAGCTCGACACCATCCAGGACAAAGCAGCCCACTTGTTTTGCACCCCATCCACAAACATTCACTCCCTCCACCACCGATGCACAGTGGCAGCAGTGAGTACCATCTACAAGATGCACTGCAGCAATGCATCAAGGATCCTTCGACAGCACCTTCCAAACCCACGATCTCTACCACCTAGAAGGACAAGGGCAGCAGATGCATGGGAACACCATGCAAGTTCACCTCCAAGCCACACACCATCCTGAATTGGAACTATATCGCCGTTCCTTCACTGTCGCTGGGTCAAAATCCTGGAACTCCCTTCCTAACAGCATTGTGGGTGTACCTACCTCACATGGACTGCAGTGGTTCAAGAAGGTGTCTCACCACCACCTTCTCAAGGGCAATTAGGGATGGGCAATAAATGCTGGTCTAGCCAGCGATGCCTACATCTCATGAATGAATAAAAAATACATTTGTATGCTCTGTCCCTTCCTGTCAACTCTTGTTATCATTATTGCTACCCTACACTTTTGCTTTGTCCTTTCTCATTAACCTTCTAAATCTCCCCTCATGTGAACCCTCTCCCCCACCCCCACCACTATTTAGTTTAAGGCCCTCTCTACGGCCCTAGTTATACGATTCACCAGAACAGTGGTCCCAGTGCAGTTCAAGTGAAAACCATCCCAATGGTACAACTCCCTCTTTCCCCAGTACTGGTGCCTGTGCCCCATGAATAGAAACCCATTTTTCCCACGCCAATCTTTGAGCCATGCATTTAACTCTGATCTTATTTACCCTATGCCAATTTGCTTATGGCTCAGGTAGGAATCCAGAGATTATTACCTTTGTGGTTCTGCTTTTTAATTTAGCCCCTAGCCACTCATACTCCCTTAGCAGAACCTCTTTCTGAGTTCTACATGTCATTGGTACCTACAAGGACCACAACAACTGGATCCTTCCCCTCCCTGTCCATGTTCTTCTCCAGTCCTGAGGAGATGTCCTTAACCCTGGCACCAGGCAGGCAACACATTTCGGGACTCATGCTCTCGGTTGCAGAGAACAGTATTTATCCCCCTAACTATACTGTCCCCTACTACTACATTCCATTTTACTCCCCCCACTTGAATAGCCCCCAGTACTATGGTGCTGTGGTCAGTTTGCTCATCTTCCCTGCACTCCCAGCTCTCATCCACACAGGCTGCAAGAACCTTGAACCTGTTGGTCAATTGCAAGGGCTGAGGCTCTGCTAGTGTTACTTCCTATATCCCCTTCCCTGCCTCACTCATATTCACATCCTCCTGTCCCTGACCATGGACCAAATCTGAAGTACCTAGCCTAAGGGATGTGACTGCCTCTTGGAACAAAGTGTGCAGGTAACTTTTTCCCTCCTTGATGCTTCGCAGTGTCCGAAGCTCAGACTCCAGCTCATCAACTCTGAGCAGATGTTCCTCAAGCTGCAGACACTTACTGCAGATGTGGTTGCAGTGGATCACACTGGCATCAGGCTCCCATATACTAAAGCTGCAACACATCACCTGCCCTGCCATCTTTATTGTATTTTGTTTAACTAATTAGGGTTTCAAATTTATAAATATCATTCAATGATAATTTGTAGTTATATTAAGTAGTTTAACCAGTTAGGTTACAAATTTAATACAGTACTTCTATCTCCCTGGTATTAGTTCAAACTACTGCCCCAGTTTAGAGAAAATAAAAGAAACCTTAAAACTCACCAATCAATCACCTACCTACTTACCTAATTAATGTCTCTGGGCTTCAGCTCTCAGGTCTCACTGTGTCCCACTCCCTCTCTCAGACCACTCCTTGTTCTGTAAAATACAAGAACAGCACCTCTTCCCTCACTGCACCGTATACCCACACTCACCAAATTCCCGACTTAAGCACTCTGTTGAAGCAGGACTTGGTCGAACTGGACTTCATGCTACTTACTTAATGAGGGCCTGAAGCCTGGCTGAATGAGGCCCATGATAGGTAGCCTCTCCCTAACTGCAAGGCCTTCGCTGCCAACAGGTTCCCTCCTTTCCCCCACTTTTCTCCTGTCAAGGTGGCACTTGCCTTTTCTGTTGTATTATCTCCCTTTAGATTAATAGAAATGAAGCTGAGGAGCAGGCATAAAGGTTGAACACAGAGCTTTAATGGAGACTTATTGTTGCTTCAGCTTACGTGTGTTGACTGTGCAAGAGAACTCAATCATGTGATATTGCATCATTTCCTGTGATGATGTACATATTAGTATAAAATATCTTTAAATGATTATATTTAATATACTAACAAATAGACTATCACAACAGCTTCCCCACGTATGGCTTCCCCGCTGTGCTGGAACCTTTGCCCCCACTCCTGAGTCAATTGCTGATGCCCTCCCTTCTCCACCCTGCCTGGCAATTGACGCTGCCTCTCCTGATGTAGCCAGCAATGAGTTCCAGCCTCCATGTCATTTGCTTCAACTAGGTGAGGCTCTGAAGCCCCATGATTCCCAAGAGCCGTTAGAAAGATTGAAAACTGAGAATAAAATCTCTGTCATAGGCCTCAAATACCTTAATTGCCTGCCTGGCATGCCAATATCAGATCTCTGCCCTCCATGTTTGCTGCCATCGATAAAATCAGGACTGGATATGACGTCGGACTTCTGGTCTGATGTCTCTTGTCCCGATTTTATGCTCCCCCGGCCTCCATTCCCATCTCCAAGGGCCAATTAAAATTCAGCCTATATGACTCTGGATTTTATTTCAGCGGCGGGGGCCACGGTGACGGGCCAGAAGGCGGTGGGGATGGGGGGCAACCCCACCTCAGCCCTTTGTTGGACCCCTGGCAGAATTCAATGGCAGGCAGGCAATTAACTGCCCACTGTTGGGAATGCCACCCCTTTAAGGGACAAAATCCTGCCCTAAGAGCTGCCGGCCAATCAGCTCAGCAGACCTAGCAGTGCTACCAAGTGAGGTTGGGCTCATCAGGGCCACTCGGCAGGCCACGGTGGTGGGGTGGTGGTCATTACTGAAGGCGGGGGGGGGGGTCTTTCAGCAGTTGGGTCCTTCTCGCTGTGGGGGAGGGGCCCTGTGGGGCACAGGGTGACTGATCTGGAGTACCCCCATGGAGCCCACAGGGAGGCCACCAGCTTTTACTGGGCAGGCTCCCCATGTGGCACAGCTTCCCTCCCCAACCCCCCCACCACCCTCCCCCACTGCTGGTAAAATACCAACGGCAGTGGGAAGAGACCCTTAAGTGGCCCTTAATTGGCCACTGAAGGCCATCAACTGGGCTCTGGGCTCAGGACCTTTCCTGCCCTTGGTAAAAATCCATGGTGTCAGGAAGGCAATAGGCACTGCACGCCCGACCTAACCTCACCATTTTATGCCCTCCCACCTCCCAGCCTGTCCCTAGAGGGCTGATAAAATCTAGCCCTATGACTCCGTAAGGAGGTGCACAGAACTGCACAAAGTATTTTGACTGTGTTCTAACCAACTTCTTGCACAAATTCAACAGCGCTTCATTGCTTTTGCATTCGATCTCTCTACGTATCCAACTAAGCTTTTCTACCTGCACCCCCATCTTTAATGGCTTTTGTATTTTCACCCCTGGCTCTCTCTGCCCTTTCTCACCATAAAGAGTCTTTTAATTTAGAGTGTTTACGATTTCACTCTTTTCCACGAAATGTACAGCTTCCCATTTCTCTGCATTGCACTCATCTGCCCTCTTCACTAATCCGTCGATATCCTCCAGCAATCAATTTGCCATGGCCCTTGTTTTGGTGTCAGCAGCGAACTTCAAATTCATTTCTCTTTTGCCTATGTCCAAATCATTTGTACAAAAGAAATGTCAGGATAGATTCCAAGGATTTACAACTGTCAGCATCTACTAATACAAAGAAATCCATTGTTCCCTTCTCTTTGCTCTCTCTCCCCAGGCATCTCTCTATCTGTTGAACTATATTCCATGTTATAGCTGCTGGAGTTATGCAGCTAGAATGTTAGCATTTCAGCAATTGATTTGAACTGGTTCTACAGAAAGGAGCATACCATTATTGTTAACAATATTTAGAAACAAAGACCTTGCATTTCTATAGCCTCTTTCACAATTTCAGGAGCTCTCAAAGAGTTGTGCAGCCAATGAAGCATTTTTGAAAATGTTGTAATGTAGGAAACACTGCAACTAGTTTGCACACAGCAAGGTCCCACAAATAATAATGAAGTTAGATAAATTACAAGACAATCTATTTTAGCGATATTGGGTGAGGGATAAATAATGACTTGGACACTGGGAAAGCTCCCCTACTCTTTGAAATAGTGCCAGGGAATACAATGCCCCAAACACTCCTTTCAGGTGAAGCAGCAATTTACTTGTACTTCTTTCAATTTAGTATACTGTATTCGCTACTCACAATGTGGTCTCCTCTACACTGGGGAGACCAAATGCAGGCTGGGTGACTGCTTTGCGGAACACCTCTGTTCAGTCCGAAAGCATGACCCCGAGCTTCCGGTTGCTGGCCATTTCAACACTCCCCCCTGCTCTCATGCTCACATCTCTGTCCTGGGATTGCTGCAGTGTTCTAGTGAACATCAACGCAAGCTCGAGGAACAGCATCTCATTTACCGATTAGGCATGCTACAGCCGACTACAACATTGAGTTCAATAATTTCAGAGCATATCGGGCCCCCCTTTTTATTTTTATTTTTAGTTATTTTTTATTTGTTATGTGTTTATTTTAGTTTAGTTTGTTTAGTTTATTTCTACTGTGCCTACCCACTGTTTTGTTCATGTTTGTGCTTGGGGCCAGGCTGTTCAGTTTTCTGTCAATTAATGCCCTCTCTGTACTAATGCTTTGTCTTTCACCACAACATTAGCATACCCCCCATTTGCCTTTGGTCCATGAACTTCTGGTCAGTTATTCTCTGTGACCTCGTCTTATTAATACCTCTTTTGTTATCTCTTGCCCCACCCCCGCTTTACTTGCTCAAAACCTATTACATTTCTAGCCTCTGCCAGTTCTGATGAAGGGTCACTGACCTGAAACGTTAACTCTGCTTCTCTCTCCACAGATACTGCCAGACCTGCTGAGTATTTCCAGCATTTCTTGTTTTTATGCCGGGGATCTTTTTTGTCTACCTAAGATGTCAGCTGGGGCATCAGTTTAATGTCTCATCCAAAAGACAGCACTTCTACTAATGAAGCACTGTAACTGCAGTCCAGCATAGATTACCTGCTCTAGTGCCTGTAATGGGGCTTGACCACACAACCTCCTGACTTGGGGTAAAAAAACACTGAGCTGATGGTGGGTAAAGAAATAGTTTACACATTCCTATGTCATTCCTTTATCTGCTATTTTAATTCTGGTGTTAATCTGTTTATTTCATGTGGGTTATCACCATCATAAAATAATGGTTGTAGGAATGTTATATGATTATTAACTGTCTCCTGATACCAGAAACAGTAAGCTCGGTCACTCTCTGTGAGATTAGATATTGTTTGAACATTTACTCAGTAATAGGTGTGGACCATTAAAGAGTCTACTGATTGTGCTCTACATGAGAAGTCAGAGTTAAAAAATAAATTAAATCTAAATAATCTTTTATTTTATTTTGAACAATGAATTCTATTTTGAGTTTGCTGTGAGACAGTGGCTGTTGCATCATTCAAAAATGTAATTTTGGAGGCTGTTGTCATGTCACAATCACAGTGAGGAGTTTGTTTATTTGCTAACTAATGTCAGCTTGGCTCAGTGGTAGTACTCATGCCTCCAAGTCAGAAAATAATGTGTTCAAGCTGTATTCTAGGGATATATCAGTGTGGTACTGAAGGATTGCTGCAGTGTCAGAGGTGCTGCCTTTCAGGTGAGATAATAAACAGATGTTATGCTTGCCATCAATGGGTCTGACAATACTTTTTGAAGAAGAGCAATGGAGTTGACCTGGCCAATATTGATCCTTCAACCTACATCATTAAAACAGATAATCTGGTTGTTCATTTTATTGCTGTTTGTGGGACCTTTCTGTGCACAAATTACCTGCTGTGTTTCCGTCTTTACACTAATCACTACATTTCAATGTGTATTCTCTTGATTGCAAAGCACTTTGGGACATCTGAGGTCATGAACAATGTTGTCGAAATGCAGGGATTTCCCCCCCATAAATCTGGATGTCGCTTTCATGTTTTTCTTGTGTTTGCGTGGAAATTTGTTCCTGAGATAACTCTTTGATGAGTTGAATGAGCAGTGTTAAAAATTATTATTTATTTTTATTGTGGAAGGAGGTCCTCCAGAATTACTCTAGCTGCACGACGGAATAGATGTGCTTGCTGGCCAATGCTGAGTGGCAGCTTGGTTACCTGCTGACTGATGCCTCCGGTCACGTTTCGACAGATGCCTATGATATGTCTACATAATACTGACTGTCTGACCCCAATACTGACAGATGTGATGCCCTACACACTGATTCCTGTCAGTTTTGAGCAATGCTGTTTTGGCACCCTGCTGGGCTCCTTGTTGGTTTGAATGTCGAAATCAAGCCTTATCTGTATTAAGGTAGGATATCAGTGAGAAGTTATCCTAAGTTGTACATAATCACACTTAAACTGAAATGTGTCTGACTGGTACCAGAAAACAGGACCATGATATTATTTATGTGAATATTTTATAAAGGAAAGGTGCATATCTTGTATTATTCATCCATATCTAAAGTAGTTGGAAGCAATAACACATATTAGGTCCTTTTATGGCTTTCAGTACAGTCCCGCCACTGGCAACCACTTATATTGAGCAAATGGCATGAACCATTTGACATTACAATAGGAGTCAATTACGAAGGCACGACTTATAATGTATTAAGTGCTCTGACTATTTTCAGCAAGTACTTACCCTATATTTACTCATTTAAAAAGCTCTGGTGATTTCAGCCAAAGTTGTGTCTTCAAACAGTTCACACTTTGGTAAAGTGCAATTACCTAAGTGATGAGATTCTGGATGTAACCGCTAACAAATAGGAAAGACGGTTGCTAAGTGAGATTTCTTGTATTCTTTAAATATATCAGTTACTTTGTTTTTTGATTTTACCATATAGAGTGAGAAAAAAGCATTAACACCAGCACGCCCGCTATAAATAGTGGAGCTGTATTAGTGACTGTTATGAATGCTGGCCTTTGCAGCATGATTATATTTTAAAAACTGTGATTTTTAATGTAGTGTAAAAATGGAGTCGGAGGAGACATATGACCTCACATCAACTCTGCTTGAAGCCAAAACATGAATCTTGGTTACCAGGACAACAAGGAACCCAGTTCAAAGACCCTTTTGAAAAGCAGCATTCAAGGTTATAACACCTGAAGAACAATAGGTTTCACCCTCCCAGACTCTCAAATCATAAACAAGGAGCCAGTGGTTCTCAAAATGCAAGTTGCAATTGCTAACACCTGGAAACAAAGGAAGGCCTGGGTGGTTCTGCTGTGGCCAGACTTGTGGGCTTTTCATATTGAAAAAGCAAATGACTATTGACTTTTGATTCTGGATAATTCTACAGACTTTGCGAAATCTGCAGGCTGTAAGGAAGACTGAAAGACATAGACCAGTGGTGGCAGTCTCAGAAGAAGAGAGAGGGAACACCTGCTTTCAGATCACCGATACAGCAAAATGCTGCAAAGACTTGAACCTGATTTGCAAGTTGAGGTTTGCGAAGAAATAAAAAGACCAACAGGGTCACCAGAGATCGCTTTTTTCACAGAAAACCAGGTTGAAAGTGCTCGGAAGAAGTGAGCAAAAGGGACATTGAGAAAGTCTGGGATATCTGACCCACTGCAACTGGGAGGAGTCTGGGACTTTTAGCTGCAAAGATATTGCTCCAGGAGGACTAAATGTAGTGTGAGGTTTTCAAGTGTTTTAATAAGTGAAGGAAAATACCTTTCTCTGCAATTTGGGGTATTAGCTACTTACAAAGTACTGTTTAGTTAATGGTGACTTTTAGTTTAGTTATTATAATAAAAGTCTCAAAACATGAAATCTTGTCCTGCAATCCTTTAAATTGGTCTGGGCAGTTCATATCTCATGTTTTAAAGTTAACGGTCTCAACTGAGGTCGTAACAGTGGTATGGATAGCCATTTTGCAGCTGGAGTGCACTGTGAAGGTTCACAAAATCTACAACACAGAATAGAAGTGAAGACAATTGTGCTGCAAAGTCATTTGGGATGTCCAGAGTTATAAAATGTGCTATATAAAGGCAGGTACTTTCTATAAATCTAAAGTATTACAAAGTATTTACAGCACAGAAACAAGCTATTCGGCCCAACAGTGGTGGTGGGTGATTTTAACTTCCCCGATATTGACTCGGACTCACTTAGTGCTAGGGGCTTGGATGCGGTGGAATTTGTAAGGAGCATCCAGGAGGGCTTCTTGAAACAATATGTAGATTGTCCAACTAGGGAAGGGGCCGTACTAGACCTGGTATTGGGGAATGAGCCCGGCCAGGTGGTCGAAGTTTTAGTAGGGGAGCATTTCGGGAACAGTGACCATAATTCCATAAGTTTTAAGGTACTTGTAGATAAGGATAAGAGTAGTCCTCGGGTGAAGGTGCTAAATTGGGGGAAGGCTAATTATAACAATATTAGGCAGGAAGTGAAGAATTTAGATTGGGGGCGGCTGTTTGAGGGTAAATCAACATCTGACTTGAGGGAGTCTTTCAAATGTCAGTTGCTTAGAATCCAGGACCAGCATGTTCCTGTGAGGAAGAAGGATAAGTTTGGCAAGTTTCTGGAACCTTGGATAATGAGGGATATTGTGAGCCTAGTCATAAAGAAAAAGGAAGCATTCATAAGGGCTAGAAGGCTGGGAACAGACGAAACCCTTGAGGAATATAAAGAAAGTAGGAAGGAACTTAAGCAAAGAGTCAGGAGGGCTAAAAGGGGTCATGAAAAGTCATTGGCAAACAGGATTAAGGAGAATCCCAAGGCTTTTTATACATACATAAAGAGCAAGAGGGTAGCCAGGGACAGTGTTGGCCCACTCAAGGACAGAGGAGGGAATCTATGCGTGGAGCCAGAGGAAATGGGTGAGGTACTAAATGAATACTTTGCATCAGTATTCACCAAAGAGAAGGACTTGGTGGATGATGAGTCGAAGGAAGGGTGTGTAGATAGTCTGGGTCATGTTGATATCAAAAAGGAGGAGGTGTTGGGTGTCTTGAAAAAAGTTAAGGTAGATAAGTCCCCAGGGCTTGATGGGATCTACCCCAGAATACTGAGGGAGGCTAGGGCGGAAATTGCTGGGGCCTTGACAGAAATCTTTGTATCCTCATTGGCTATAGGTGAGGTCCCAGAGGACTGGAGAATAGCCAATGTTGTTCCTTTGTTTAAGAAGGGTAGCAAGGATAATTCAGGAAATTATAGGCCGGTGAGCCTTACGTCAGTGGTAGGGAAATTATTGGAGAGGATTCTTCGGGACAGGATTTACCCCCATTTGGAAACAAATGAACTTATTAACGAGAGGCAGCATGGTTTTGTGAAGGGGAGGTCGTGTCTCACTAACTTGATCGAGTTTTTTGAGGAAGTGACAAAGATGATTGATGAAGGAAGGGCAGTGGATGTTATCTATATGGACTTCAGTAAAGCCTTTGACAAGGTCCCTCATGGCAGACTGGTACAAAAGGTGAAGTCACACGGGATCAGAGGTGAGCTGGCAAGATGGATACAGAACTGGCTCAGTCATAGAAGACAGAGGGTAGCAGTGGAAGGGTGTTTTTCTGAATGGAGGGCTGTGATTAGTGGTGTTCCGCAGGGATCAGTGCTGGGTCCTTTGCTGTTTGTAGTATATATAAATGATTTGGAGGAAAATGTAGCTGGTCTGATTAGTAAGTTTGCGGACGACACAAAGGTTGATGGAGTTGCGGATAGTGATGAGGATTGTCAGAGGACACAGCAGGATATAGATCGGTTGGAGACTTGGCTGTAGAAATGGCAGATGGAGTTTAATCCGGACAAATGTGAGGTAATGCATTTTGGAAGGTCTAATACAGGTGGGAAGTATACAGTAAACGGCAGAACCCTTAGGAGTATTGACAGACAGAGAGATCTGGGTGTATAGGTCCACAGATCACTGAAAGTGGCAACGCAGGTGGATAAGGTAGTCAAGAAGGCATATGGTATGCTTGCCTTCATCGGTCGGGGCATAGAGTATAAAAATTGGCAAGTCATGCTGCAGCTGTACAGAACCTTAGTTAGGCCACACTTGGAATGTTGCGTGCAATTCTGGTCTCCACACTACCAGATGGATGTGGAGGCTTTGGAGAGGGTACAGAAGAGGTTTACCAGGATGTTGCCTGGTCTGGAGGGCATTAGCTATGAGGAGAGGTTGGATAAACTCGGATTGTTTTCACTGGAACGACGGAGGTGGAGGGTGACATGATAGAGGTTTACAAAGTTATGAGCGGCATGGACAGAGTGGATAGTCAGAAGCTTTTTCCCAGGGTGGAAGAGTCAGTTACTAGGGGACATAGGTTTAAGGTGCGAGGGGCAAAGTTTAGAAGAGATGTGCGAGGCAAGTTTTTTACACAGAGGGTGGTGAGTGCCTGGAACTTGCTGCCGGGGGAGGTGGTGGAAGCAGGTTCGATAGCGATGTTTAAGA
This sequence comes from Heterodontus francisci, assembly GCF_036365525.1. Taxonomy (NCBI): domain Eukaryota; kingdom Metazoa; phylum Chordata; class Chondrichthyes; order Heterodontiformes; family Heterodontidae; genus Heterodontus; species Heterodontus francisci. The sequence goes on along the minus strand of NC_090390.1, from coordinate 24,600,564 downwards.
GGCATCTTGACAAATACATGAATAGGATGGCAATAGAGGGATATGGACCCGGAAGTGCAGAAGATTTTAGTTTCGACAGGTATCAAGATCGGCGCAGGCTCGGAGGGCATCATGGCCTGTTCCTATGCTGTACTGTTCTTTGTTCTTTATTCTAACAGGTTTATACAGGTGTTTTTGCTCCACATGAGCCTCCTCCCATCCTTCTTATGGAATCATAGAGTCATAGAGAGATACAACACTGAAACAGGCCCTTCGGCCCACCGAGTCTGTGCCGATCAACATCTATCAACATATCCTATTCCTTTCGCCCTCATATACTTATCCAGCTTCCCCTTTAATGCATCAATGCTACTTGCCTCAACTACTATTTGTTGCAGGAAGTTCCACATTCTAACCACTCTCTGGATAAAAAACTTTCTCCTGAATTCCCTAGTAGATTTATTAGTGACTATCTTGATTTTATGACCCCTATTTCTGATCTCGCCCACCTGTGGCAACATCTTCTCTACGTCTACCCTATTAAACCATTCCATAATCTTAAAGACCTCTGTCAGATCACCCCCAAGTGTTCTGTTTTTTAGAGAAAAGAGCCTCAACCTGTACAAACTTTCATCATAAGTATCACCTCTCGGTTCTGGCATCATGCTACTTTCATGGTTTTGTTGTGTTTTCATATTAATTTGTTGCTGACCTGTCTCTTTGATGAGTTTAATGGCCAGTGTTCAAAATTATTTATTACGTACTTACATCCTATGCAGGCTCAAACCTGTAATTTTCTGAGTAAGAAAGGTCATGAGTAACATTCGCTCCACACAAGTGCCAGGCAATGACGATCTCCAATAAGAAAGAATCTAACCATCTCCCCATGACATTCAATGGCATTACCATCACTGAATAACCAACTATCAACATCCTGGGGGTTACCATTGACCAGAAACTGAACTGGAGCATAAACACTGTGGCTACAAGAGCAGGTTAGAGGCTGGGAATTCTGTAACCCAGCTCCTGACTCCCCAAAGCCTGTCCACCATCTACAAGGCATAAGTAAGGAGTGTGTTGGAATATTCTCCACTTGGCTGGATGAGTGTGGCTCCAACAACACTCAGGAAGCTTGACACCATCCAGGACAAAGCAGCCCGCTTGCTTGGCACCCCATCCACCACCTTAAACATTCACTCTCTCCACCACCAATGCACAATGGCAGCAGTCTGTTACCATATACAAGGTGCACTGCAGCACCTCACCAAGGCTCCTTAGACAGCACCTTCTGAACCCACGACCTCTACCACCTAGAAGGACAAGGGGAACAGATGCATGGGAACACCACCGTCTGCAAGTTCCCGTCCAAGTCACACACCATCCTGGCTTAGAAATATATCGCTGTTCCTTCACTGTCACTGGATTAAAAACCTGGAACTCCCTCCCTAAGAGTACTGTGGGCGTACCTACACCAGATGGACTGTAGCGGTTCAAGAAGGCAGCTCACCACCACCTTCTCAAGGACAATTAGGGATGCGCAAGAAATACTGGCCTTGCCAGCGAGGCCCACATTCCATAAACGAATAAAAAACATGCCCGAATATGGACTTCAGCACATAATCTCAAATGACACTTCAGTTTTAGTACTGCATTGTTAGATGAGACATTAAACTGAGCCCTGTGTAATTCTGATACTGATGGGCATGATGCTCAGCAATGAGGCCAATTCTAGTGTTCCAACTACTGCCTTGGTTGGCATCTACTAACTCAGTACAGAGCTCTAAGCTATGCAGAGTTAGTTGATCTTAGCCAGGGTAGCAGTTACAACCTTACAGATTGAGGATCATGCATAGTTCTATAAACTTTGGTTGCATTAATTAATGATATTTAAACTGAACTGGGGCCATTTCTTAGTGATGGAGAAGGTTGAGCAGGAAGTCCGGATCAGAGCATTTGTGATGAATGAGGTTTGGGTGGTGTGAATTATTGGAGTATTTATCTCTAGCTCACAGCCCCTTTTGCTTCGGTGAAGCAGCCCCACAGTGAGTATTGAGGCACAGTTGGTATTTTTTTAAATTTTGGGACTTAATCACCATTCACCGCAAAAAGAGGTTTTCTATCATACTTTGGACCGAAGCTACAAAACTGGGAGAGCTTGGCTATCAAAAATAAAAACTGAGCAAGGGGGAAAGGGCAATAGGGTCAAGCAGGAGACAAAAAAGTACAGTTGAAAAGTAGGTTTTTGAAAGCAGCTTACAAGATGACAAGCTCCAAAGGTTTTACAGGATATGAATACATTCAAGCATTTCGTGGTTCAGTTTCATACAATCCATTTGAAGATGGCTGTACATTTGAGAACTTCAGAGAAGAGTGGGAATCTGTAAATTGTGTTTTTATAGAGGACACAGGTTGAGGTTGAACTATTTAAAGAGCACATGATGAGGGCAATTTTGACGGGTGGCGGAATGGGTGGCAATGATAAGGTCTGCGAACTATGGGCCATAGGAGAGGTTGTTGTGTTTATTCTAATTTTATTTATTCATTCACAGGATGTGGATGTCACTGGCAAGTTCAGCATTTATTGTCCATCCCTAATTAGTCTTGAGAAGGTGGTAGTGAGCTGCCTTCTGGAAGCACTGCACACGATGTGGTGTAGGTTCACCCACAGCGCTATTAGGGAGGGAGTTCCAGGATTTTGACCCAGCCATGATGAAGAAACAGTGCTATATTTCCATGTCAGGACAGTGTGTGTTTTGAAGGGAAACTTGGAGGTGTGGTGTTCCCATGTGCCTGCTACCTTTGTCCTTTTAGGTAGTAGAGGTTGTGGGTTTGGAAGGTGCTGTCAAAGAAGCTTTGACGAGTGGCTGTAGTGCAACTTGTAGATGGTACAACCATGGAGCCCTGGTGGTGGAAGGAGGGAATGTTTAAGGTGTGGAGTGCCAATCAAGTGGGCTGCTTTGTCTTGGATGGTGTCGAGCTTTTTGACTTTTTGAGGGTTGTAGGAGCTGCACTTATCCAGGCATGTGGAGAGTATTTCATCACTCTCCTGACTTGTGCCTTGCAGATAGTGGAAAGACTTTGGAAGTCTTGAGTTGAGTTCCTCGCAGCAGAATTCCCAGTCTCTGATCTGCTCTTGTAGCCACAGTATTTAAATGACTGGTCCAATGTCGTCCATTGGCTTGATTTGGGCAGGAGGAAGATGGGTGAAGCTACAGAGTGATTGTCATGGGTGAAATGAAGGATTTTGGGTGATGGTCATGAAGGAAAAAGGGGAAGAGGCTGAGACAACTGAATGAATCATCTTGAACTATGAGATGAAAACGTCCATGTATTCCTCACACTTATTATTGGAGGTGAGACTGGAAGCAGTGAGGGAAGGGAATCAAAGGAGATGGTCTGTCCTTGAGAAAAGCAGATTAGATTGTTCTTGCACTCGAGGATAATCCTGAAGTGGGAAGGAGTCCATCCATTTTGTTATAGTACAAAATGGTGGAGCCTGCCTGGGTCAAAATACTGACCAAGCTGTTAAGAAAGCTTTCTTGTAAGAAAAGAAAGACTCAAATCTAAGTATATAAAGTGCCCAGTAGATCCATAAAAAAGTGCCCATCAGAAAGCTGAAGGAATTTAAGGTAGCCTCTATTTAGGTGTAACAGCATTTGGCTTTAATGCATCTTTTTGCTTGACAAAAATATGACAACATTCAACTGTTTTTGTTTTTCTGGTTTTGCCTTGGTGGATGTCCCTTTAAATCTTGTCATTATACTGAAGGATCCTGAAATTGCTTGGAGCCCTGCCAGAGTTATGGCGGGAATCCAACAGAACTCCACTAGGATTGTAGACACAGAGGGAATTTTATGCTCTCTCCTGCTGCGGGTGTGGAGGTGGGGAGAGCTTAAAATTGGGTGGGATGGTGGCGTGGGTGGGTGGTTTTCTCGCCACCTTCCCACCTCCACCCAAATGAAATCAGGGGTGGGAAGGCCTGTGAATGGCCTTCCTGTCCCACCACCAATTAAGGCCCTTAACTGGACAATTAATCCCCAATTAAGGACCTCATCCCACTGCTGCCGCAATTAGCTGTGAAGCGGGCAGCCCTGTCGCCGAGCAGGAAACACGACACGAGAAACCGGGTGCGGGGGCCTTCGTTCAAAGGCACTTAGTGCCTGAATGAGGGAACTGGCATCGGGAAGAGGAGGGGGGGATGTAGACTGCTGAGAGCCACGCCCCTGCCCTGGCTAGCGACCCCACCCTAGACACACCCCCACGACCCCCACCCTGACCTACCTGTGGCATGGGTCCAGCCACACTTCTAGGCCTCCGGTAGGTGCTCCTCTGGCAGCAACCACTGCCTCCGCGGTGGCATTGCTCAGTGGAAGTGCTGCCGGTCTCTGATTAGCCGACTGCTCTCCAAGGACGGGAATTCTGGCGACGGGGTCTTTGATCCTATGGAAGGCCTGCCACTGTCCACTTAAGTGCTTGATTGGCACTAGATTTGGCAGGCCTTCCTGAGAAGAGGCAACACAAGGTTCTCGGTGCTTCTTTGTCTGGACGTTGAGACCCCCGTTGCCAGGATAAAATCCCAGCCACTGTGTCCTGGACATTGTAATGAATATCCTGTAGCCTTATTTCAGGTCCAAACCCCTGGCAACCACGAACAAGGTAGGACCAAGGACTGAGCCCTCCAAATGAGGGGAATTCCTGTTTCCTTAGTTTCAAAGGGATGCGGTATGAGGTGACTTATGAAATCCTCTCCCTACAGCCAGTTCCAAAATTGCATTCATTTGTCAATAATTGGACATTATTTCGTAAATAGTACTCTTGAACCCAAGCTATGAGTTTTTAATGCTAGGTTGAGCTATTTGCCACCTGTGTTTAGATAGAATCAAAAACAAGAGCAGTACAAACCTGCTTTACTGTTCGCACAGTCAACAAACTTTCACCTATGTTTTCCCTGCAGTTAGTAATTCTCAGAAACATCAGGCATATTATAAACACAAGTCTGATAGCTCTTTAACCAGATCAAACTCATTGTATCCTGCAGCAAAAACACTACCACGTGTTATATTCTTTAGTCCACAGTCTATAAAAAGTTTTTATAGCTGCGTAGGTGTCAGCTGTGGCTCAGTGGCCGTAAAATCACTGCTGAATCAGATGGTCATGGGTTCAAGTCCAGTTCCTGAGACATGAGTATGTAATCCAGGCTGATGCTCCCAGTGCAGTACTGCACTATTGGAGGTGCTGTCTTTGGGATGCGACATTAAACCAGAGGCCAGGCCTGCTGCATTTACAATGCAAGTTTGAGGCTCTGTTATCAAACCTTTCTGCTTACATGTCAGTTAAGACTTATGGGACTTCATGCTGATGTCTAACTGTCAGAAGTTATTACAGCACAGAAGGAGCCATTCGGCCCATCTTGTCAGGTTCTCACCATACTGCCTGCTCCAGATAATGTTTCATGTATCTATTATGTTATAAAGCCTGGCTCGGGTATAAAATTAAAACCTGACCCAGACCCGACCCGACAACAGCCAACCCGAGCCCGACCTGGGCCCGAGACCTTTAATTTTTTCTCATGCCCGACCCAAAAATATCAAACATATCATTGAAACATTAAAAAAAAATCATAGATTAAAAAGAAAACAATACAAAACAAAACAGTACAGTCCAGCCCGACCCGACCCGAGCTCAAATGCTGGACAGAGAATATAGACCCGACCCGAACCGAACCCGACACATGTAGTTGGGTTTGGTCGGGTTCGGGTCGGGTAGCCAGGCTTTATTATGTCGTACTTTTCTTCATTTTGTTTCAGTCCTTTTCAGATTATGAAGTATACAATGGATATTTGCAACATTCCTCCTGGAACTCCCTAACACACACAGATTTTAATCCTGATTTTAACTTGAAGCGTGGATCAGGTGGTGGGGAGGGTCATGGCGATTGCTAAGCTCCCATAACATCATGAGTATGAGGCCTGTCTGGTATTAACTCCTGAGCCTCATTTTCAAATTGGAAAGCCTGCCCACCTGATGCCCACAATTTCTAGAGGGTCTCCAAGGGCCTATTTCAAGCTGGGTTTGTCTTAAAGCGAGGCTGCATTCCCTGCTTTGATTGCTGTTTTAAGAACACTAGAAAATATTGTGGCAGCAGAGATGCCCCTGAGGGCTACCCTCTTCCAAGCCCCCATCGCCCCAGCCACATTTTTCGATGTCTCCCGGGTAGTCCCGGTGGAGGAAGTCAGACTAAGGAGGGAGGCATATTCGTCAGTCATGGGAGCATCCTCAGGGCCACTATGAAGCAGGTGTGGGCAGAGGTAATGGGGTAAGTGCAATCAGCGTGTCCCTCCAGGACCTGCGGTCGATGTAGAAAGAGGTTCAATGACCTCACAAGAGCAGCAAGGGTGAGTATAGCTCTTCACCTCTCAAGCTATCTCAACAACATCTCACAACACACAATTCACCATCCTACCAGCTGCGCACACCAACACTCTCAACAATTCTCTCCCCTCCATCACATCCTTCAACGCACAATCACAAGGGTATACTGCAACCTCTCTTTCTCATTCTAACCACACTCGCCTCTTCCTTTGCTCTCCTCATTCCATACACTAACAGAATTCTCCTCTCAAATCCAAGCCCTGTAAAACCATCAGCTTCCCCCTAAAGCTCCTTCTTCGCTTCATATTCCAAACACTTGGCTTTAAATTCATTACCTTCCCATCCTCGTTCCATCTTACTCTTGTCCCTTTTCTCTTTTCTCTATGTCCTTTCTGGCATCCAGAGACTTCTACAGAAGACACAACATAGGATGACAGCCCTCCTGAGGGTGCACTGTCAAGTGCCCCATTCCTCCCAAGTGCCAGCACAGACATTGGCCCTCCGCACGATGGCAGTGGCATGATGGCTGTTTCGCGCCCTGAAGCTGGCCAGATTGAGAGACTGACCTGGGGCCGGGTGGGAAAGCCACTGGAGATGATCCCCAGCAATCAGAGAAATTTGGGGCGGTGGAGAGGGGGCTGGGGGGGTGCAGGGTGGGGGTTGTTGGGTGGAGTCAGTGGGGTGGTTGGTGGGGAGGTTCAGGGCATGACAGCAAAGAAGAAGGAAGTGTTTGTGGGCCCCTTGGGGGGTGGGGGGGATCATCAGCCAATTGCAGGAAAAGAGAAATTGCAGGAGAGATCGGGGGGAGAGATTGTGGTGGGTTTGCTTGAGGGGCTGGGGAGAGGCAGTCCTGCTCTGGAAAGGCATTTACCTGCTGGATCCCAGCGTTCTTGCCTCCCTTTAGCTGACGGGTTTCCTGAGCCCTTGAAAACCTAGTCTGCTGCTGTTAAATCCAAATGGCTCCCAAAATGTGAGGAATGGAACCTTATTTCAACATTATAATCACTGACCCACTTGCCCAGGGTTGGGTACTCAGCTGACCCCAAATCCTCTGCAGTTAAACCAGAAGTACATACATTCGTGGTAGGTTAGTGCCAGATTTCACACTTTAATCAGTTTAACTTTCTCCCATCCGTCATGGGGGGATTTAGATTACTCCCTTGGATGCCAGTGGCCCAGCTATGAAAACAAGACTGTCAGCCTCACACAAACAGTTATATGAGGTATTGGGAGATCTTCCAAGGAGTTTCAGTACCATGACTGAAAGTATGGAGGATTCCGCTTCCAGTCTGTGTCGTGCCATCTCACATGGCATTAGCACTCTGCCGTCTATCCGGGAGAGCGTGGTCACCTCCAAGGTCACTGCAACCAGGCCCTCTGGGGAGGGAGTCTGTGTCATCAGCCTTTGCAGCTTCAGTGGTATCTCAAACGGCTAGAATGTGGGCTCAATCTTGGACAGTTTGGAGATTTTCAATAAGACACTCACTTTCTGCAGTCTCCTGCTGGTCAGTGTGAGTGATGAGCCCCTGCCCCATGGCAGTGGCAGTGGTGAAGGAGGAGCATCATGTGTCAACCTCTCTCATGATGTCCACACTTCTGCTCCTTCACCACCCTATCTGCCCATACCCACTGTAGTGTTAGCAAACCAGCTGGGCCACACTTCCCTGGCACTGACTGAGGGGCAGCAGTCTGCAGCTGGGTCCTCACAGACTCGAGCGTCCAGCAGTCACCATCCATGGGCATCACAAGGGTTTCAACATGAGCACCAGAAGTCTTCCACCAGTTTTGCTGAGGTCACTTAGGGAGCAGCTCATAGGACTAGTAAAATTAGGAAATCTTTTTTGAAGAAAAGTACTATGAGTTGATCATTTGTGTGGGAAAAGGAATGGAAAGCAATCACCATGTTTGTGATTAAATTAATGACCACTGTCACATTTGGTACTTTGTTCTGCAGAGTGGTTTAATAACCAGCTTCTGACTTTGCATGTCATTGATGTAAAAGTGGTCTGAATGCTTTGACTGTTCTTCAAGGCAGGACGAATGAGCTGGTGAAGGAGGGATCAAGGACTGTTAAAGCAGTGGGGTTTTGTAAGTTTTGAGGGCAATGGAATGAGCAGTTCAGAGGAACCACCAAGCAATGAACTCATCCTCACATCTCTTGCTACAGGGCATTGAAGTGACATCCTCATCCTGGTCTTTCTCACCCAGTGAGGACTGCTGTTGCTACTGTGTCTCCTCCAAATGCAGGCCTCTCTGTAATGTGAGGTTGTGCAGTGGGCAGCACATAACTATGATGTGGGGACTTCTTGTGTGATATGTTGAGAACCTATCGAGAGACATGAATCATGCTCCTCCATGGTGTGCTCAATAATTATTTTGGTGGTTTCCTAGCTTCGATTATACCTGTGTTGCCTAGGCGTGGTCGTGTTGCTGAGGAATGTCATGCGCCATGTGTTTAATGGGTATCTCTTGTCCCCCATCAGACATCCTGTCACATTCCTGGGAAGGTGAAATATTGGGCGAGATGGTAGACTGACCCTGGAGAAGAGCATTGTAACAGCTGCCTCAGTCAAATCATAAATTCATAGAAATTTACAGCATTGAAGGCAGCCATTTAGCTCATTGTATCTGCCAGCCGACTAGCAGCCATCCAGCTTAATCCCACTTTCTGGGTCTTGGTCTGTAGCCTTGTAGGTTATAGTACTTCAAGGGTACATCCAAGTACTTTTTAAATGTAATGTGGGTTTCTGCCTCTACCACCCTTTCAGGCAGTGAGTTCCAAATCCCCATCACCCTCTGGGTGAAAGAATTTCCCCTCGAATCCCCTTTAAACCTCCTACCTCTTCAATTTGGTCTCCCCTCAGCCTCCACTATGTCAAAGAAAACAACTCCAACCTGCCCAATATTTCCTCGTAACTGAAATTCTCCAGTCCAGGCAACATCCTCGTAAATCTCCTCTGTACCTTCTTTAGTGCAATCACATCTTTCCTGTAGTGTGGTGACCAGAACTACACACAGTAATCCAGCTGTGGTCTAACTAGTGTTTTATACAGTTCCAGCATAAACCTACCAGCTCTTCAATTCTATGCCTCGGCTCATTAAGGCAAGTAACGCATATGCCTTCTTGATCACCTTAGCTACCTGTCCAACCATCTTCAAGGATCTGTGGACATGCACGTCACTGTTCCTTTACACTTCTCAGTATAATATCATTTATTGCCCTCTGTAACAGTCTGGAAGGAGCCAGTGGCAGAGAAGGTAAGAGCTGTGGTGACTTTGACAGCCACTGGGAAGGCATGACCTCCTGGTCCAGTAAGTAGGAAGCTCCAATGCTGCAGAGCTCTGCCTGGAGAATCACAGCCTCCTGAAACATTGTGCTTCAGATAGATCTATGAGTTACTCTAGGCCTGTACAGCCTGTGTGATGGGTGAGGTCTCCTATGAGCACCACACACCCTTCCCCCCCTCCTTACCTTCTGTATTTGATCGGCTCGGCTGCTATTGTTCCTCTTTCGCCAAATGTTCCTCCAAATAAATGAAGCTGGCAGCAACAGCCCCTATTATAAACAGATAAAGTTTAATGACAGCAAAGAAAAAGGAGGAAGTAGTGATGTGGAAGCTGGAAATGCTCCTGAAAATCCAAATAGCACAAAAATCCTGTACTTGCAGGTGAGTGTCCCTTTAAATGCTGCTTCAGCAGCACTGAGAGACCAATCCTGCTCAGTTTTATTGGCGGGGTGGGCACTGGGTGGGATTTTGCGATTTTCAGCTGAAGTAAGTGTGGGTGTGCTAGCTGCAATTTTAATATATTCACAAGACACCTTGGCCATCTCTGGAAAGTGTGCAGTTAAAAAGGTGAAGGCTGCAAGCACACAGGAACGTAGTGGTGAATCCTTTAACTCTGTTTTAAGCGGTCACCTGCTTCGTTCCCATCAGGCAGGCAGGATTAAAATCGGGAATCTTCTGTTTGAAAACTACGATCGAAAAGAAGCAGAATTCCAAGCTGTGTCCATGGCAACGCTGCATGAGATTTATGCCGCAACATTTCCATAAATAATTAACGAATTTAATTAGGCAGTGTCTTTAAAAGGGCTAGAGTTTCAGGACAGTTTTATTGGAGCAATTTATCTGTTATGATTAGATACATTTGCTTCAGGCATATTCAAGGTCACCACACTGTAATTTCAGAGATCTTGTAGAGCAGTTTGAATCCACATCAGACTCCATTAACCCTTCCTATTACTTCAACCCATCCGAGAGGATAGCAGACACATAGAAATGGAGCAGTCCAAACTTGCGTCTCCAGACTGCCCTCAATTCTGGGGAGTTGAGACATTAGTTCAACCCTTTGACGACCACAATAATGGTTCTAAATGATTTATGCTATTCAAGCAACACTGAAATGGGATTTTTCCAATATGCATTCAAGTTTTACTTCTTGTTTTTAATTCTATGTACTGAATCTTATTTGCTGTGTGTTTTTTGGGACCATTGTCATAGTGAGCACTGATAGGCTGCTGCAGAGTTTATGTTTGCTGAAGCATTCATTTGATAGTTATGATCCATTCAGTACTTAAGCTGGATTGTTTCTTAATGGTGTTCTGGTCAGGGGAGGAGGGGTTGAAGGGCTTCCCTCTTTTCCCTCTCCTTGTTTGACCACAACTGGTTTAATTCTTTTTTAAAGTGGATGTACTGCCCAATTCAGTAGGTGTTTGATTACTTACTTTCTATGATCATAACAAGAACCAATCGGACAGGTTTTCTTGAGTTTAACAAAGAAAGAGCTTAACTATATTGTACTTAAACCGAACTAAGTAAAATAATAAACTATGCACCAACTTTCAGACACACACACACACTTAAGGTTCACACACACACACAATAGGGTACAGAGTGGGGAAGGATCCATAGAGTCCATAGAAAAAAGGAGTATACAGTTTGTGGAGTTTGGTGATTCAGCTGGCTTCTAGCTGAATTCAGAGGTCCTGAGGCTTTTAGTTTGAAGAGGTAGATGACTGATTTGGTGGGTCTTTTGGAGACAGTGATGTGGGTGATTTCCTCCAAATGGGGTTTCTGATTGTAGCCAGAGTATGCAGAGGTGTTGGGGGTTCAAAGCTTGCAAGCTGGAATGGAGAGAGAGAGAGAGAGACCCCCTCTTGGGTCTGCATGTGTCAGAGTCCAGATGCTTCTCCTTGCTGTTGCAGAGAAACACAAGTTTAAAACCACAAATGGGGAGAAGCTTGTCACATGACTGTCACCCAGCAATTCAAGCATGGTAGTTAGTAGTGTATTTCTTCTTGCTAAAAAGAACAGGAAGTTCCCTTAAACATCCTGGGTCTTGGTTCTTGCTGAGATGAGCAGACATTTCATCTCCACCTCAGAGGCCTTGCACTGTAAGAGACAGCAAAGTCATCTTTTATCTGTTCCTTTTTAAATTTAAAAAAAAAATATAAATTCAGATCTCCAGTCAGTGGATTAAAGAAAATTATCATTCAACAAAGCACATTGGCATGACACCTCCCCACCACATGAAATGAAAGGCGACGACAGGGGCATTTCATTATAAGGTTACAAATTAACTGATGGTACAAGGACTAGGGGACACAGATTAAAGGTTTTGCACAAGAGATGCAGGAGGAATGTGAGGAAGAACTTTTTTACGCAATGAGTAGTAATAACCTGGAATCTGCTGCTCATAGAAGTAATGGAAGCGGAGATGATCAATGATTTCAAAAGGAAATTGGATGTGGGGTGTAGGACTGACTGGATTGCTCTGTGGAGAGATGGCATGGACTTGATGGGCCAGATGGCCTCCTTCTGTGCCGTATATGATTCTATGGGCAGAATTTTACGTCCCCCCCCTCCAAAGAGCGGGAAGGTGGTGGTAGGGTGGCGTAAAATGGAGCGGGAGGCTCCGGGGGCCCTTCACGACCCACTCCTGCCTCCGGCGCCACTTTATGCAGGGCAGCGGTGGCGAGAAACAGCCCGTCTGCCCCAGGCCAATCAAGGCCCTTAAGTAACCACTTAACGGCCACTTAAGGGCCTCCACCCGCCGCCACGGAGATTTTACCCATGGCTGGTTGGGTGGCCCAGGCCTAAAAGAAGCAGCCTGACAAAAGCAGGCAGCTTTCTGATGGCCTGGGGTGGGGGTGGGGGTTGGGGGGACCTCATGATCAGGCTCCCTGTGCCCCACAGAGGGTCGCCCCCGCTGCCCCATCCACCCCCAACACTCAATATGCCCCCCGTCCCTTCAGTTGAACACACTTGCCTTGCTGGGTCCCGACCAATCACCCCACCTGGCGAGGTACCAAAAACTTACCTTCATTCCGGGGCCCCCCAATATCTTCTTTCCGACGGCTGGGTTGCAGTTCCAGCAGTGACCACAGCTCCTGGTGATGCTGCTGGGACTAAGAGCTGCCGGCCCACTGATTGGCCGGCACCTCCATTAGGCGGGACTTCCTGCCTCAATAAGATGGACGTCTGGCGTCAGACCAATTGAAGGCCTGTGGACCACAAAATGCGGTCTGGATCCCCAGGCCAGGTGGAGGCGGATTCACCACAGACTTTTCAGTCGGTGGATGGCTCCCATCTGCCAAGGGAAAAATTCCTTCCTACGACTCTAAACATTCACCTATCAGTCTCACACTGTCATAACCAGGCTCTGGCTTAGTTTTTTTTAACCGGGATGATTCTGTGCTGAGTTCGACTCTAGATAAAGTATCAGCTATCACATTGTTTTTCCCTTCAATGTGGATAATCTTTAGGTGGTAAGGTTGCAGAAGCAGGCTCCATTGAAAAAGCCTTGCATTATGGGTTTTGAATTTCTCTACAAAGGTCAAAGGGTTGTGGTCAGTATAAGCTATGATTCTCCATATCTATTTTGGACATATACCTTAGTCTTTGAGAGCCAGCAACAGTGTCAGGTCTTCCTTCTCCACAGTAGAGTATCTCCTTTGACGTTTGTTTAATTTTTTAGAGAAATACCCAACTGGTATCTCAATGCCTAACTCATCATCTTGGAGCAGGACGGCACCCACTCCTCAGTCACTAGCATCAACTTCCAATTTAATGGTTTTTTAAAGTTTGGAGCTGTCAGCACCAATTCATTGGTTAAGATGGCTTTCAGCCTCTCAAAAGCTGTTTGGCAACCCCCTGACCACTCTACCTTTGCTCTTTTCTGTAACAAGTCTCAGTGGGGCGGCTATAGTGCTGAAGTTTGAGACGAGCTTGCGGTAAAATCCACACATCCCCAAAAATCACATTATTTCCTGTTTGAGCATGGGGATGGGAAAATCTATCAGCGCCTGTACCTTTGCTTCTCTGGGCAACACCTGCCCTTGACCCACAATATGCCCTTGAGCTTTAGCGAATTCACACTTTGCAAGATTTACCACGAGGTCAGCTGACTGCAACCTTCGGAAGAGGGCTTCTAACTGCTCTAGGTGGTCCCCCCAGGTGTCACTGTACAATAACAGATCATCCAAGTACACTACACAGTTGGGCAGGCCAGCCACTACCTGGTTCATCAGTCTTTGGAAGGCGGCTGGGGCATTTCTTAATCCAAAGGGCATCACATGGCACTGGAATAAGCTGTCTGAATCATATAGAGTCATATTATTTACGACACAGAAGGAGGCCATTTAGCCCATGAAGTCCATGCTGGCTCTCCACAGAGCTATTCAGTCAGTCTGGGGTGACAAAAGCTGAGATCTCTTTAGCTCAGAGGGTTAAGGGAACTTGCCAGTACCCTGTTAACAAGTCTATTTTGGTTATGTAGGTGGGAATTCCTGCTCTATCAATACTGTCTTCTAGGTGGAGAATTGGGTAGGAATCAGCTCTGGTCACTGCATTAATCTTTCTGTAATCAATGCAGAGCCTGTTGAGCCATTGGATTTGGACACCAGCACAACTGGGGAACAGCAACTGCTCTGACTGGGCTCAATCAGCTTGTGCTCCAGCATATATTAAATTTCCTCCTGAATCTGGGTCAATTTCCTGGGACCTAGGCGACAGGGATTTTGTTTAATGGGAGGGGTTTCTCCTACATCCACATAGTGTAGGGTTAGGGTTGTGCACCTGATTTGTCCCTGCAGGTCCCTTTAAATGCTATGAGCAGCCTTGTTAGGTCTCCTCTCTGTTCTGTATTTAAATAGGAGAGTACGGTGTCTAATTTCCCTAACGTTTCAGTGTTAGCTAACCAGACGGAAGGGAGTTCGATTTGGGAATCCTCAAGGCCTCCCTCTAACTCATCCTCACTGTCCCTTTTGCCCTCCTCTTTCCTGACTGCCTGACAGACCTGTGCTTGTTTGTCCTTTTTCCGGCTATGATACCATTTTAACATATTGATGTGGCATAGCCTTTGCTTTTTCTTACGATCTGGGGTGTCAAGTATACAATTCACCTGGCTAATTCTCTTTACTATTCCGTCCAGGCCACTGAAGTGGGCTTTCAATGGTTCTCCCTGTATTGGTAGTAGCACTAACACATGGTCTCCAGGCTGAAATGTTCTGGCCTTGGCATGTTTATCCGCCTACCTTTTCATAGCTATCTGGGAGGTTTTTAGGTGTTCCTGAACTAAAGCACAGGCTCTCATGAACCATTCCAATAACATGGAGAGGTAGTCTAACATGGAAGTGTCCTAAAAACCTCTACTTGATTAGTTTTAGAGGACCTCTTACCTCGTGGCAATAAACTAACTCAACGGGACAAAAGCCGGTGGACTCATTGGATGCCGGAAGAAAGCAAACAGAGGAAATTCCAGCCCTTTGTCCCAGTCATGAGGGTACTCATCGCAGTATGCTGTGATCATAAATTTCCTGCCCTGATCCAACTGGATCTCAGCAGGCAGCCCATATTGGGTGAAGAATTGGGTTAGCCTCTCCACCGCTACCTGGTGTAACGACCGAGATGGGAGGAGTGTACTGTCTTTTCTCGTTCCACTTCTCCACAGGTCACAACATCTACTTAAATGCTTACCTGGTTAGCGATACAGCTATTACTCTATTTTTTATCCCAGAATAAAATACACCAACCAAGTTTCTTTAATAAGCAACAAAATTATCAGTTTATTATAAAACAAAACTTAACCAGTAAAGAAGCAAAGCATTAACACACCAATTAAAATATGAAATTTCCCTTTTTAAAAATTCCCCAACTACGCTCATACACACACTGGAAAAAATACAGAAATTCACTCTGCAGAGGTCTGTTACAAAAAAAAGACATAATTAACCACTTTGGTCAAATACTTGCTAAATCATGGCAAAAAGAAAGAAGATATGGAAGGAAGTCAGTTGTCCCTTTTTTGGTCTGGTGTCCGGATATACAGAGACTGGTGACTGGGATCGTTTCAGAAGCAGTCCGTTCTGGAGATGTCGAGAATTATTCTAGTAGGCTTTCTAGGAGAAATGTGGTATCAGGGTTTTCCACCAGCACACACTTGAATTGCAGGATTTTTTTTCAGCTTCCCAGGAGCTATACGGCACCAGGGAATTTTTTCTCTTCCACGTTGAATCTTGGCAGGATTTCTTCAAAAAGGATGTTGGTGTGACAATGGAAATCTCAAAAAACGGGTGTCAACTGGGGTGATACAGTAAATTGTCTTTATATAGCACATTTCCAAAGTGCTTTACAGCCAATGAAGTACTTCTGAAGTGCAGTTACGTAGGAAAGCACAGCAGCCAATTTTCCTACAGCAAGATCCCACATGCAGCAAATAAAATAAATTACTTGGTAATGTTTTAGTATTGTTGAGAGATGAACATCGACTAAGACACTGGAAGAAGATCTTTGAATATATTATGGGATCTTTTATGTCCACCTGAAAGGGCAGAGGGGCCTGAGTTTAACCTTTCAGTCAGAAGGCAGTACTCCTTCAAACTGTACTGACCATATGCTCAAGTCTCTAGAGTCAGGCCTGAACCCATACCCTTCTGACTCAAAAGTGAGAGTGCTACCCATTGAGCCACATCAAACAACAGCAGCTTATATTAATTTACCTTTACATTTAAAAAATAAATCCCAGGCACGTCACAGACAGACATAAGGAAAGTGAAAATCAAGCTTAGGCAGGACAAGATTAGGGAGGGTGGCTGAGGTAAGTGAAAGAGATGGGATTTGAGTTTTTAAGCTAGAGAAAGGGATGGAGGTTTAGGGAAGGAGTTCTGCAGAGTAGGAGGAATGTGACTGAAGGCCCTGCCATCAATAGGGAGCTGAAAGAAGGAGGGGGAAGAAAAGAAGACCCAGGGAAGAAGAACAGAACATTTGAGAGGAATCTGGAATGGATTCTAGAGATGGGTGGGGAAAGACCATGGAGGGTTTTATAGAAGTGCAGGGATTTTGAATTGCATGTGTTGAGGACGGAGAGCCAGTGTAGTTCAGTGAGAAAGGTGGGTGCTGGGGTGAGTGGGATTTTAGTGTAAGGGATACATGGGGCAGAGCAAAGTGGAGCTTGTGGAAGTTGGCGATAGTTGAAATAGCAAGGAAGGCACTAGATTAGATTAGTTGAGGCTGAAGAAGACAACAACGTGCAAACAATTTTCAGAAGCAAGAAGTAGGATAAGAGGCGAGCCATGGTCTGGAGCTGGAAGTAAGTGATGAGGGACAAGTAATGGGGTTAAAGCTCAGGAAACAGCAGGACTCCACTGTTCTGAATGGTCTAGTTCACCCATAGGAAGTAATCAGGAGGAGGCTGGAGTCAGTGATGGGGGAGGGGATGGAGTTGGTGGGTGGGGAGAGGATGGACAGAGGGAGATGTCGTGGGAGGTTTTGAGATATGGATCCATGCAAACTTTGGGAACTGTACTGATTCAAACAGAATAATGCACAGTATCACATTCACCACGGCACTCATCGGAGATCATTTGGAATGCAGAGATCTGGGCACATTTCCATCAACTTGGTTCCGTTTTTTTTTGTTGATTCTGAGACCCGATGACTCCCCCCGCATTTCAAGCACTGAATCCGTTGCTGGCCTGCTGAGATATTGACTCATCGAAATTTCAAAGCATAGCTGAGAGGCAATGTCCATGCTAGGCACAGCAAAAAATAAAAAGCCATTTCCTCATCATGCTTAAAGAAAAAGGGTGAAATAAGCAATACACAGGAACATGACAAGTCAAGGACAGGAAGAGACCATCTGCCCATTCAGTCTATCCCTTTACCAGTTCCACTCTTGGGGCTAACTGCATTTCGAATTCCCCACTTGTCTTTGCGTCTTCTACCATACCTGATCATTGACTCTATGTTTATCATTCTTTGAGCAACTATTTTTCTCTCAGAAAAGACTGTTAAGGGGAGATTTATGAGAGGTGCTCAAAACAATGAATGGTTTTGACAGAATAGCTAGGGAGAAACAGTTTCCACCAGGAGGAGAATACAGATTTAAGATAATTGGCAAAATAACCAAGGGGGAGATGAAGACAATTGTTTTTACAGTGAGTTGTTGTGATCTGGAATGCACTGCTTGAACAGCGGTGGAAACAAATTTAATACTAACATTCAAAAGGGAAGTGGATAAATACTTGAAGGGGAAAGAATTGCAGGGCGATAGGGAAAAAAGCAGGGGCAATGAGACTAAGTGGGGAAATTTATGCTGGCGGTGGAGGTGTAAACTCGGGGAAAACTGTGCCAAGATCCCCGTGTCACCATTTCTACAGAAGACCCACTGAATTTAGAGCCAATCAGGCACTTAACTGGACATCGGCAGGCCTTCCATAGGATGTAGGACCCCGTCACCAGAAGTCCCGGCCTTGCAGAGCTGCTGGCCAATCAGAGGCTGACAGCTGCAGCACTACCATGGAGGCGGTGGCTGATGCTGCAGCTGCAGCGACCAGACACCGAAGAGTGGTGCTGGAACCAGACTTAAGGTAGGTCAGGGCGGGAGGGGTCTTGCGGGGTGGTGTCATGGAGGAGAGGGGAGGAGGGAGGTCATCAGCAAGGGCAGGGGGGTGGCCCTCAGCAGGCCCCCTGTGAACGGCCTTCCCCCCCCCGGACTAAATTTCATCCGAGGCACGATGGTGGCGGTTGGGCTCCAAACCGCCACGGGGAGAGCCTAAAATTCCACCCAGAAAGTGGAATCAGTCAAGTGATAGACTAAATGGCCAGAATGCCCTTCCAGTCCTGGATTTCTTATGGTCTTATATATCACATTTCTCACCTTTCTTTTAATCACAAAGAGGAAATGGCAAAGATGATACAAGGCTAAGTGGGAAAGTATGCTGTGAGGAAGATGTAAAGGGATGTAGACCAGTTAAGTGATTGGGTAAGAAGCTGGTAGATGGAGTATAATGTGGGGAAGTGTGAAGTTATGCACTTTGATAGGAAGATTGGAAAAACAGAATATTTTTTAAAAAGTGGGAGACCAGGAAATGTTGGTAGTCAGAGGGATTTGAGAGTCCTTGTTCATGAATCACAGGATGTTAATATGTAGGTACAGCAAGCTAACAGGAAGACAAATGGCATGTTGGTTTTTATTGCAAGGGTTTGGAGTACAAAAGAAAAGAAGTCTTACTGTAAATTGTGCAGGGCTTTGGTGAGATTACACCTAGGATATTGTGTACAGTTTTGGCCTCCTTACCTGAGGAAGGATATTCTTGCCTGAGATGTAACAAAGTCTCATTAGATTGATTCCTGGGATGAGAGGTTTGTCCCATGAGGGAAGGTTGAGTAGAAAGGGCCCATTCTCTCTGGAGTTTAGAAGAATGAGAGGTGATCTCATTGAAAAGTAGAAAATTCTTAGAGTCCTTGACAGGGTAAATGCTGAGAGGTTGTTTTCACTGGATGGAGAGTCTGGAACTAGGGGACTTGATCTCAGGATAGGTGATCAATCACTTAGGAATTATATGAGAAAAAACGTCTTCACTTGGAGGGTTATGAATCTTTGGAATTCTCTATCCTAGAGAGCTGCAGATGTTCTGCAGTTGAGTATATTCAAGACTGAGATCGATAGATTTTGGGGGACTGAGGGAATCAAGTGATATGGGGATAGGGCGGGAAAGTGGACTTAAGGCAGATCAGCCTTGATTGTATTGAATGGTGGAGCAGGCTGGAGGGGCCATATGGCTTACTCCTGCTCCTAATTCTTATGTTCTAATTGGATGTCTCTTTAAAAAGCTGGCACAAGCACGATGGACTAAAAGGCCTCCTTCAGCGCTGCATCATTGTATATCTATTTTAACATTGGCAGTATTGCTGAAAACAGAGACATTTTGTCAAAGCTTTTCATCTTATACTCATCAGGACAATTCACAAGAATACCAATGTAAGGGTAAGCAACAAATTTATACTGTATGAGAAGGGAGCTTTCCCTTACATTGGTATTCTTGTGAATTGTCCTGATGAGTACAAGACAAAAAGCTTTGACAAAATGTCTCTGTTTTCAGCAATACTCAAGTTCTGTACTACCAAATGACTATTTATAATTTAACATTGTCTCACTATTTTAAATTTATATGATCCCACTGGCCTGACTAAGCATGATGTAATAGTCAACTTTCACCTTATTGATACCATTTGATATTTTTACCTCAGTGAGGTCTCCTTTAACCTTCCTCTGATAGAAAGTCCAGGTCTCACTGCAGTACAGGAATGTGGTGACAACAACTGCTCTGTACACTAGAACTTTTATTGACTTGCGGAGGTTTTTGTTGTCAAACACTCGCTGCCGTAGTTTGTAGAAGGCTGAGCTGGTGCAGCTGATCCAGTGTTGGATCTCCTCGTCAATGGTGGCCTTTTGAGAGAGGTGGCTGCCCAGGTATGGGAAATGCTCAACATATTCCAAAGTCTCTCTTTCAACAGATAGGGGAGGTAGAATATTTGACTGACCTGGTGTGGGAGATCATCGAATAAATGCTAGTGTCCTTCTTGAAGCCAGCTCCACAAGCATTAAAACAAAATTCCTGCAAAACTAACTTTGATGCATTGGACACTGCATCTGGATGGCCGAAAACTGTTTCCCCTGAGAGGTCCTGTTTTCTCAACTCCCAAATGGTCAGTGTTCGGGGGTAGGACAAAGAAAATGCTTCAAAGACACTCTGAAGCTCTTGAAACATGGCAGCATTGACATTGATGACTGGGAGGAGCTTGCTACCAATCGTTCAAAGTGGTGACAACCTGTCCACCAAACTGCATGATGCTTTGAGTCCAAACACTATAATGATGAGGCGGAGCGGTGGCAGAGAAGGAAAGAAAAGGAAGCAATTCCTGCACTCCGGATCCCACTATTTCATGGGACGTCCTGCCCCATGTGCCCAAAGATCTTCGGGCTGAGAATCGGCGTGTTCAGTCACCTGAAGACCCATGGCAGAAACTCGTGACCCTGAGTGGACGTCGTCCTCGAATTGAGGAACAGCCGACAAACCTTCCTCTCTCTATGGAGCTTCAGCTTCTTCAATCCTCCCCCTTTCATCCCTTTACACATGGAATCATTCTTGTTGTTCCTATCTGCACTCTCGCCAATGCATGTATGTTCCTTCTTGATGTGGGTTTATCATTGTGTGCTGTCTGGTAACAAGCTGAGACCTGCTGGAGCTCTCCCAGCTGAGTGACAGGCAGCCTTTGATTATAATTTATGAACTAAATGAAGCTATTTCATAACAGTAAAGTAAAAATAATCTGAATTCCATTTTGTTCCAAACATTTAAAAAAGAAACAACGGCAGTCATTTTGAAAGCGGCACATGTTTACGGCATCCAGTGTTGCACTTCTCTCATGACTTTCTCTCGTCGATAGTCAAATGCCACCTGTTGGCCAAGGCTGGTATCACATGTAAAACATGCCACGCTGTAAAGTCAGTGCTAGATTTAGTAATGAGTAACAAGCCAGAATTAAATATTAACTGACAGTGAGGGAACATCCTGCAAATAGTGACCATAACACGATAGGGTTTGACAGTAAATTTGAGAAGGAGAAAGATCACACATCAATGAAGGTCTTAAACTTAACTAAGGCTGCTTTCGAAGGAATGAGATGTAATCATGCACTCATCAAACTGGGCTGAGCTGTTAACAGGTGAACCTACAGATAAACAGTGGGAGATATTAAAAGAAGTATTTATTACAATGCAAGCCCAATACGCAGCCCTAAAAAGAAGTTCCACTTGTAAAGTCAGCCATGGTCAACTTATGAGGTAAGATGCAATAAAAAAGCTAAAGGAAGTGGCTTACACAGATGCCAAGAAAAGTGGTAAGCCAGCAAACTGGGAGAAATACAGAAAACATCAAAGGGACACACAGAAAACATTAAGAGCTGCAAAAAGAGAATAGGGAAAAAACTTGCAAGTGATATAACGGATAATAAAAGTTTTTACAAATGTATTAAGAGTAAGAGAGTAGCTAAGGGAGATGTGGCTCAATTAAAGACAGATGCAGGTGACATTGTAATAGACAACAAGGTAATGACAGAGTTATTAAACAAGAATCTTAGATCAATTTTCAGAGTATATAAAATACCCATGATAGAAGGGAAACAAAATAAATCAAGGGTGTAACTTATTGGATTCATTATAATTAACAGAATAGTAATGCAGAAAATAATGGGACTTAAAATAGATAAATCACCAGGAACTAATGTTTTCCACCTCAGTGTATTAAATAATCTAGGGGAGGGAATTGCAGAAACTTTAGTCATAACCTTTCAAAGCTCTCTTGATTTGGGAATTGTGGTGTTCGATTGAAAATTTACTGAAGTAACTCCATTAATTAAGAAGCGTGGGAAGGAGTAACTACAGGCCTGTCAGTTTCATGTCAGTTGTAGGGAACCTATGAGAATTGATCATTAGGGACAGAATGACTAAGCACTAAGTAGAAAAATAGATAGGAAAGCAAGTTATGAGGAGGACACAAAGTATCTGCAAAGAGATATAGATAGGTTAAGTGAGTGGGTGAAAATGTGACGGATGGAGTGTGGGAAAATGTGAGGTTGTCCACTTTGGTGGGAAGAATAGAAAAGCAGAATATTATTTACATGGAATGAGACTGCAGAATGCTGCAGAACAGAGGGACTGGGTGTCCTCATACATAAATCACAAAAAGATGGCATGCAGGTACAGCAAGTACTTCGGAAGGCAAATGGAATGTTGACCTTTATTGCAAGGGGGATGGAGTATAAAAGTAGGGAAGTCTTGCTACAACTGTACAGGGTGTTGGTGAGATCACACCTAGAGTACTACATACAGTTTTGGTCTCTTTACTTAAGAAGGGTATACTTGCAATGGAAGCTATTCAGAGCAGGTACACTATATTGACTCCTGCGATGAAGGTGTTGTTTTATGAGGAAAGGTTGAGCAGGTTAGGCCTATATTCATTGGAGTTTGGAAGAATGAGAGGTGATCTTACAGAAACATATAAGATTCTGAGGGGGCTCGACAGGGTAGATGCTGAGAGGATGTTTCCCCTTGTGGTGGAATCTAGAACTAGGGGCATGTAGGGTCTCCCATTTATGACAGTGTTGAGGAGGAATTCCTTCTTTCAGAGGGTCATTAATCTTTGGAATTCTCTATCCCAGCAAGCAGTGGAAGCTGGGTCATTGAATATATTCAAGGCTGAGTTAAACAGATTTTTGACCTACAAGGGAGTAAAGGGTTGGGGGGAGGGTGGAGGTGGGCGGGCAGGAAAGTGGAGTTAAGGCAACAATCAGATCGGCCATGATCTTATTGAATGGAGGAGCAGGCTTGAGTCATAGAGTCATACAGTTATACAGCTCAGAAACAGGCTCCTTGGCCCAGCCTGTCTGTGCCGGCCATCAAGCACCCAACTATTCTAATCCCATTTTCCAGCACTTGGCCCATGGCCTTGTATGCTATGGTATTTCAAGTGCTCAACTCAATACTTCTTAAATGTTGTGAGGGTTCCTGCCTCTACCACCTCTGCAGGCAGTGTGTTCCAGATTCCAACCACCCTCTGGGTGAAAACATTTTTCCTCAAATCCCCTCTAAACCTCCTGCCCCTTATGTTAAATCTATGCCTCCTGGTTATTGACCCCTCCGCTAAGGGAAACAGTTTCTTCCTATCTAACCTATCAATGCCCATCATCATTTTGTACACCTCAATCCTATCTCCCCTCAGCCTTCTCTGCTCTAAGGAAAACAACCCTAGCCTTTTCAGTCTCTCTTCATAACTGAAATGCTCCAGCCCAGGCAACAGCCAAGTGAATCTCCTCTGCACCCTCTCCAGTGCAATCACATCTTTCCTATAGTATGGCAACTAGAACTGTACACAGTACTCCAGCTGTGGCCTAACTAGCGTTTTATATAGCTCCATCATAACCTCCTTGCTCTTATATTCTATGCCTCGGCTAATAAAGGCAAGTATCCCATATGCCTTCCTAACCACCTTATCTACCTGTGCTGCTGCCTTCAGTAATCTATGGACAAGTACACCAAGGTCCCTCTGACCCTCTGTACTTCCTAGGGTCCTACCATCCATTGTATATTCCTTTGCCTTGTTAGTCCTCCCAAAATGCATCACCTCACACTTCTCAGGATTAAATTCCATTTGCCACTTCTCTGCCCATCTTACCAGCCCATCTATATCGTCCTGTAATCTAAGGCTTTCCTCCTCACTATTTACAACACCACCAATTTTCGTGTCATTTGCAAACTTACTGATCATACCTCCTATATTCATGTCTAAATCATTAATGTAAATTACAAACAGCAAGGGTCCCAGCACTGATCCCTGCGGTACACCACTGGTCACAGGCTTCCACTCGCAAAAAGAACCCTCGACCATTACCCTCTGCCTCCTGCCACTAAGCCAATTTTGGATCCAATTTGCCAAATTGCCCTGGATCCCATGGGCTCTTACCTTCTTAACCAATCTCCCATCCGGGACCTTATCAAAAGCCTTACTGAAGTCCATGTAGACTATATCAACTGCTTTACCCTCATCTACACATCTCGTCACTGCCTCGAAAAATTCAATCAAGTTAGTTAGATACAATCTCCCCCTGACAAAGCTATGCTGGCTATCCCTGATTAATCCCTGCCTCTCCAAGTGGAGATTAATCCTGTCCCTCAGAATTTTTTCCAATAGTTTCCCTACCACTGATGTTAGACTCACCGGCCTGTAATTACCTGGCTTGTCCCTGCTACCCTTCTTGAATAATGGTACCACATTCTCTGTCCTCCAATCCTCTGGTACCTATCCTGTGACCAGAGAGGATTTGAAAATTTGTGTCAGAGCCCCTGCAAACTCCTCCCTTGCCTCACATAACAGCCTGGGATACATCTCATCTGGGCCTGGGGATTTATCCACTTTTAAGCCCGCTAAAACAGCTAATACCTCCTCCCTTTCAATGCTAATATGTTCAAGTATATCACAATCCCCCTTCCTGATATCTACACCTACATTGTCCTTCTCCATAGTGAACACAGATGAAAAGTAATCATTAAAAACCTCACCTATATCCTCTGGCTCCACACACAGATTGCCTCTTTGGTCCCTAATGGGTCCTACTCTTTCCCTGGTTATCCTCTTGCCCTTAATATAGTTATAAAATGCCTTAGGATTTTCCTTTATCTTGCCCGCCAGTGTTTTATTATGACCCCTCTTCGCTCTCCTAATTACTTTATTAAGTACCCCCCTACACTTTCTATACTCCTGTAGGGCCAGGAGCCTAAGGGGCCAAATGGCTTACTCCTGCTCCTATTTTTTATGTTCTTATATTAGGAACAGAAAGGGGAGGAAGTTATGCTTCAGATATACAGAACCGTGGTCAGATCCCATCTGGAGTACTGTATTCAGTTTATTGTGACGCACATCAGGAAGGATATATAGGGTTGGAGGGGGTTGCAATGCAGATTCACTTAAATTATGCCAGAGTGTAGAGTTTTAAATTATGAGGAAAGGTTGCAGAAACTTAGCTTGTATTCCCTTGAGCATAAGAGACTGAGGGATGATCTGACCAAGGTGCTTATAATGTTAAAAGGATTTGATAGGGCAGATACAGAAAAGCTATTTCCTTTGGTGGGGGAAATCAAGAACAAGGTGAGAGAATCTTAAAATTAGAGCTCACCATTCAGGGGTGATATCAGGAAGCACGTTTTCACACAGAGAGTAGTGGAAATCTGGATCTCTCTCCAACACATTGCGGATGTTGGGGGTCAATTGAAGATTTAAAGACTGGGAGTGATAGATCATAGAGAGATACAGCAATGAAACAGGGCCTTCAGCCCACCAAGTCTGTGCTGACCATCAACCACCCATTTATACTAATCCTACATTAATCCCATATTCTCTACCACATCCCCACAATTTCCCTACCTGCACTAGGGGCAATTTACAATGGCCAATTTAGCTATCAACCTGCAAATCTTTGGCTGTGAGAGGAAATCAGAGCACCCAGCGGAAACCCATGCAGTCACAGGGAGAACTTGCAAACTGCACACAAGCAGTACCCAGAACCAAATCCAGGTTGCTGGAACTATGAGGCTGTGGTGCTAACCACTGCGCCACTGTGTTAGGTAAGGGTATCCAAGGATATGGAGCAAAGGCAGGTAAATGAAGCTGAGTGACACATCAGCCATAATCTAATTGAATGGGAGAGCAGGTTCAAGGGACTAAATGGCCTACTCCTGATACTAATGTTCAGCTAGCCCACTGGGGAACTTGATTTAAAGAATCAAACACAGACTTTGAAGCTTTCGACACACTGTCCTAGCTTGAAAATATCCATTTTGTTCCATTCTCTGTGCATATTTTTCTTTTCTTTATTTTCTGTTGAAGGTCAAAATTGAATTTGAAAGATTTTACTTCAATCTAATTTGGTCAGCTGGTGATTTGACCTGAGCATTTCAGTTCAGCTTACTTTGTATTTGATGTCTAGCGTGATCGAATATGAATGTAGCCATTTTATAAGCCAGAAATTTTGAATGACAGTGGTCTGTAAATGCTTAAGTCATTAATCTACCTATTCAGGGCAGTTCAAATGTCTTCAATCCTTCAAAAGTACTTACTTGGCTGTAAAGCACTCCTGAGGTTGGGAAAGGCACCATATAAATCAAGTTATTTCTCTTTTCTTTTACCCATTCCTAGCTGTGATTAAATTCTTCCCATTTTGATCAATTATGAGATCATTGGGTGTGAAATTCACATCCGAAGTGCCACTGGAGATGGCGCTGTGAAAGCTGGAGACCCTCTGAGTGGGGCACGCTCCACCTTCAGCCGCTTCCAAACCCTTTCAGGGCAACCCGTAAGGCTGGGAAGGGTATTCAGATAGGTGCCCCGGTGTGCGCTGCAAGCCTCTGAACTGGTGCTGCCTTTACGTCACTCAGTCCTACTGGCTGACTTGACTCTCCGTTTGCAAACTTGGTGCATGCAGGTCCATTCAATGTATTTGCTTGTCACTCACCAAAGAACATGTATTCAGCTGCAAGAGGGGTCCAGCACTAATGTTATTTAAAGGGCCAGACAACAACTTGCAGGTGAGGTGCTTTTGACTTACTTCTGCTTAGGCTGAGTTTGTGGAAGTATTGTGCAGTGTTTTTGGAGGTGTTTTTTGAGAGCTGCTGCTTAAAGTCAGAGAGGACACAGGAATTGCTGCCCGATGTATCAGGGATGCGGTTACAGTGTTTCTAGATCTGTAATATGGCCTTGAGATGGAGCAGAGGCTGCAGAGAGGGGATGGTCTGCAAAGAGGGAAGAGGAGAGCTCCCCACTACACACCAAGAGCATTTGGGAGCACTTCTCCTACCTCCTGCTGTCCCAGGAGCAGTGCCTGAGGTGATTCAGATTCAACAAGGACATGGTCAATGAACTGTGCCACTTCCTACAACCCGTCCTGGAACATCGCACCAGGGTGAGGGCCGCACTGCCAGTGGCCATCAAGGTCACTGTCGCCATAAACATTTATGCATCCGGGTCCTTCTAGGCAGGAGTAGGCGACATCTCCAACCTTTCCCAGTACGCTGGTCATCAGAGCATCACGCAGACCAATTGTGTGAGGACAGTACATCATCTTCTCTCTCAGGAGGCAAGAGCTGGATGAAAGGGTAAGTGGCTTTCCCAGGATAGCAGGATTCCTGATGGTGCAGGATGCTATTGATTGCATGTACCTGGCTCTGCAGGCGCCCCCCACCCCCACACCCACCCCATGAGAGATACAGCAACTGCAAGGGGTTCCATTCCATAAATGTACAGTTGGTGTGTGACCATGTCAAGAACATCAAGTTGGTAAATACCCTTTATCCTGGCAGCAGTCATGATCCATTCATCCTATGCCAGTCGGTCCTATCCAACATCTTTGCTCTTCCTAGAGAAACCAAAGGCTGGATGCTCGGAGACAAGGGCTATCCCCGCTACACATGCCTGATGCACCAGCCCCTCCCCATCCCCCCACCCACCCACTCCATCAACCCATCATGAGAGGAGAGCATGTGTGCAGTGAAAGCCAGTGAGCCACATGAAACATCATAGAGCAGGCTGAAACAATGGTTCCACTGCCTTGACTGTTCAGGGTGAGCCCTACAGTACACGCCTGAGGTGGTCTTGAAGTTCCTGCTGGTCTGCTGCAGTAGCAGCTCAAACAGAGGGCATGAGATCCATGCTTGTTGCCACGCAGGCTCAGACTGCTGCCATCATGGCTCTGGATCTTAGTGCTCAAAGGGTCTTGCAGGCTCTCACAGCAATCCAGCAATCCTTTGCTCTAGTATGCTGCTTCCTCCAAAATATCACTATTACGAGGGCATAGCCATTGCCTCCAGGCATCGAGATGCCACCTTGGGAGCAGAAGGTGCAACAGAAGGAGGAGAAAGAGGATGAGGCATCCTGGAGCCCTTCTAATGGGACAGTTGTCAGACAGTGTGTTTTCAGACTCTGTTTTCAATAAACCTAGTTCCCCTGACCACCATGGACTGACTATTCCCCATCGTCAGATCTGAGATGACCCATCACAGCGTCCCCTTGGCCACCATCTGACAATAAAGGGCACCCACAAAAACATTCTCATTAATATCTTTATCAAACAACACATACAATTATACAGGGAGAAATAAGCTATGCACCCTTGTGCATCCCCTTAGTACCTTTGCCTGGCCTAGTGCTACTACACAGTGCTACCCCAGTGGCTGCAGCATGGCTGGTGGAAGGCTGCTGACTTTCAGTGGAGGAGACTGCTGATGGCTTTGGAGGACAATCTCGATCAGCCAAGGGCTTTCAGGGCCTGACTTTGGACTGCACCACCTCGACATGGACTGCAGCAGTCTGGGATGGCTGAGAGGCAATGGCAAGGGGACTGGTGGAGTGGCAGTGGTGTGAGGATGAATGCTGTCATCCTGAGAGAGGACTGCAGATTCATGTATCATGGAGCCACTGCCACTCCCCCAGGTGGCACTTCTGTAATCCTAGTAATCTGCTGGAGCACGGACTGCTGGGCTGCTGTGAGAGCCTGCAAGACCCTTTGAGCACTGAGATCCACAGCTATGATGGCAGCAGTCTGAGCCTGCATGGCAACAAGCATGGATCTCATGCCCTCTGTCTGAGCTGCGACTGCAGCATGAATTGCTGGGTGGCTTCCACCTGTGTTGCAGTGGAGCTCAGACAATAGCCACCAGAGACTGCATCCCGGCTTGTTCTGCAAGTGCTGTCATGGCCACTATTTCCACACTTGAAAGGATGGGCTCCAAGCTGTGCTTAGCGATGTGCGATGCCCCCTGCCACGTTGGAACCAGATTCCTTCAGGTTCCTTGATAGTGACAGAATGCATCAAGCATCCTGGTATGCATCCTCATCGGTGTTCTCCTGCATGCTGCCCCGTCATTGTCGTCAACTGAATCCCCTGTCGCAGAACTTGTCTGCGACCATGCCTTCCAGTGAGCTGGCACACAAATTATCCTTTCTCCCTGTCCTGGTGCAGCCCACTCGAGCCCGGTAACTTGTTATGTGTGGAACCTGACTCTATACTCGCCTCTAAGGTACGTGCTGCACCAGGATCTGAGCTGGTGGCAGCGAGTGTCAGATTGATTGACAGTGCTTCCTGATTACTGGTGTGATGTTGAGCCCCCACTTCCTCCTGGGTGTGTTGTGGCTGACTAGGTGGGAGTTCTTAGTTATCTGGAAGTATAAAAGCAGAAGGGGAGGGTTGTGGTGAGGGATGGGGTTAGGGAGGAAAACAGGAATTCCATGGTCACACCATCAGCAGCTTGCACTTCATGGCAGATATCAGGGTGAGGATGAGGTGGGAGTTGAGAAGGAGGATATGGCAATAACTTACTGTCATCCTTGATGGTCTGGGTGATGTTGGATACCATGGGTGCCATCACAGACAAACCCATGATTTGTAGCACCATCTCCTCCATCAGGCTCAGGGAATGGAGCCATACCAGCCCACCACTGCTTCTCTACTGCTCCCTCCTGTAATGGGCGACCTTGTCCTGCAAGATAGAGGGCAGAATGTCAGTGATTGTCTAGCACCACGCTTCGATGGTGTGCCTTCCATAGTTGAATAGCCAGAGGTATGTGGAGGCAGAGAGAGCTGGGTATGAGGTTGGCATCATTGGAACGTGTGTGTTTGAGGTGAAGTATCTGGATGTGTGGCATGCATTCTGAATGCCAGTCAGTGCTACCAGGTTAGTGACGGAGGTGTGGTGCATTGAGCAGCATGGCAGGCTGGGGGTTTGGTGAGTTTGGTGAGTTTGATATGAAGATACATTCACCTAGTTTGGCCACACCTATGAGGCCATTAGACTTCTTTCAGCACTGCTGTCAGGTCCCCAGGGTCAGACTCCAGGCATTGACCACCCTTGCCAGATTCTCCTTTTCATGTCAGCAGATCTACCTTGAGGACTGTCTGGCCCCCTATGGAAATACGGACAGTCTACTTCTGTTCACCTCTTTCATTAATGCCTCCAATGCTAATCTGTGAATCTGGGAGCCCCGTCCCTGGCCTGGTGCTCCATATTCCTTGCTCAGATTTGCACCAATATCAATTTGCAATGGGCTTCTGTTATCCAGTGCAGCTTCCCTTTAAGATGGACAGACTGCCTTTAAGATCTGGAGTCTAGCTGTAACACATTCTAACCTCGTACACTCATAAGGCCCCTGTTGAACTAGCCAGCAGCGTGGATCACACTTGTCTGGATGATCCATTTGTTTAAGAAGTATTTAGGTGAGCATTTGAAATGCCATAGCATACAAGGCTACGGGCGAAGTGCTGGAAAATGGGATTAGAATAGATAGTTGCTTGATGGCTGGCATGGACACGATGGGCCGAAAAGCCTGTTTCTGTGCTGTCTATCTCTATGACTCTAATTGAGGAGGCTGCATGAAATTTGCATGCTGCCTGCCTCCATGGCAACAGGTGTAGACAAGTGAGGTATCGTGACACTTCACCCAAAAAGCAGCACAGACCAATTTTGCGCCCGTTGCTTTTTGTAATCGCTTCCTCAGATGGTTTGACAAATTCAGTAAATATTGCAGATCTCAAGGGATTGAGGAAGGGTCCTTGTGTAAGACCATATCCCTTAGTGTATTGTACGTCTGAACTGTCTGGCTGTTGCCTGCATTTTTATTGGTGCAGGAAACTCGACTGTGTGAAATCTTCAGGGACAGAAGGAGTTTGTGGAAAGTTCTTGATGCTTGTGGTTCATGGGCAGGTGGGCACCCTGAGCTGGGTCTAAGACAGATCACAACCAAGTTATTTTCTAAATGCTGGGGGTCCTTGCTCTTCAGCCACACAAGGATCCTGACCAATGTGAGATTTGTAAAATCATAACTATCAGGAAAATTTGAACAGACAGGGGTTCTTTTCTCTAGAAAAGACTAATGGATGGACTGAAAGTTCTGAAAGTGTTTGATAGGGTAGACGTTGAGAAGATATGTCCAATATGAGGGAGTAGCAAAGTAGAGGTCATAAATATAAGATTGTCACAAATAAATCCAATCAGGAATTCAGAAGGAACTACTTTAACCAGAGAGTAGTTAGAATCTGGAACTCAATACCATAAGGAGTAATTGAGGTAAATAGCATAGATGCATTTAATTTAATATCATAGGACATAGGAAGATAGGAACAGGAGTAGGCCATTCAGCCCCTCGAGCCTGTCCCGCCATTCAATGAGATCATGGCTGATCCGTGGCTTAACTCCATATACCTGCCTTTGGCCCATATCCCTCAATATCTTTGCTGAACAAAAATCTATCTATCTCAGATTTAAAATTAACAACTGTTCTAGCTTCAACTGCTGTTTGTGGGAGAGAGTTCCAAACCTCTACCACCCTTTGCATGAAGAAGTGCTTCCTAACATCTCTCCTGGACGGTCTGGTCCTAATTTCTAGACTATGCCCCCTAGTTTTAGAATCTCCAACCAGTGGAAATAGTTTATCTTTATCTAGCCTGTCTTTTCCTGTTAACATCTTGAAGACTTCGATCAGATCACTCCTTAACCTTCAAAATTCTAGCGAAAACAGGCCTAATTTGTGTAATCTCTCCACGTAACTTAACCCTTCTAGTCCAGGTATAATTCTTGTAAACCTATGTTGCACTCCCTCCAAGGCCAATATATCCTTCCTAAGGTGTGGTGCCCAGAACTGCTCACAGTACTCCAAGTGGGGTCTAACCAGGGTTTTGTACAGCTGCAGCATAACCTCTGTGTCTTTATACTCCAGTCCTCTAGCATTCCATTAGCATTTTGGATTATTTTCTGCACTTGCTCGTGGCATTTTAAAGATCTGTGCACCTGAACTCCTAAGTCTCTTTGGACATCCACTGTACTTAACCTCTTCCCATTTAGAAAGTACCCGGCTCTATGCTTTTTTTGTCTAAAATGGATAACCTCACACTTGTCCATATTGAAGTCCATCTGCCACAGTTTTGCCCACTCATCTAGTCTGTCAATATCTCTTTGCAATTTTATGCTATCATCTCGACTGTCTACAATGCCGCCCAACTTTGTATCATCAGCAATTTTGAATATATGACTTATTATGCCATCATCCAAGTTGTTAATGAATAATGTGAATTATATCAAACTTAACCACAGAGATATGGAACAACAACAACATATAATTATATAGCACCCTTAACGTAGTGAAATGTCCCAAGACCCTTTCAAGGAGCATTATAAAACAAAGTATGACACCGAGCCACAAAAGGAGATATTAAGTTAGATGATCAAGAACTTAGTCAAAGAGATAGTTTTTAAGGAGTGTCTTAAAGGAGGAAAGCTAAGTAGAGAGGCAGAGAGATGTAGGGAGGGTATTCCAGAGCTTGGGGCCTCGGCAGCTGAAGGCATGGTCACCAATGGTACAACGATTAAAGTCAGGGATGCACAAGAGGCCAGAATTAGAGGAGTGCAGGTACCTCGGAGGGGCTGGAGGCGATTACAGAGATAGGGAGGGGCGAGGCCATAGAGGGATTTGAAAACAAGGATGGGAACTTTAAACTCAAGATGTTGCTTGACTGGGAGCCTATGTAGGTCAGCGAGCACAGGGGTGATAGAGGAACGGAACTTGGTGCAAGTTAAGACACAGCAGCAGAGTTTTGGATGACCTCAAGTTTATGGTGAGTAGAATGTGGGAGACCAGCCCGGAGAGCTTTGGAACAGTCAAGTCAAGTCAAGTATAAATGTTAGTTGTTGTTGCATTTAAGGGGAAGTTTGATAAACACGAGAGTGAAAGGAGTAGAAGGATTTGCTGATAGGGTGAAATGAATTAGGGTGGGAGGAGGCTGATATAGAGCATAAACACTGGTATAGACCAGTTGACCGAATGGCCTGCTTCGGTGCTGTAAATCGGTGTAATCATCCCTAAGGTCTCTGCTGTACATGTACCTTTTAATGACTTCACCTGATAAACATCTGCAGCCACAATTTCATTTAATATCAAAGTTGGCCACAGTGGGATGGAATGTATATTGGTCATACAGTTAGCTGTACAACACATTTTGCCCCAGTTGTAAATGTGTGCTACCTGCTGAGAGCCACTCCTGCCAACCATGCATGTCAGAAAATATTCTCAGCAGCCAGAATACAGGCAGATTTTGAATGTTAGTGCTCCTGGAATGGAGTCTTGCTCGACGGGAGAGCAGATCAGGCAATCTGGCACAGAGGTCAGCACGCCCACTTTACAGGACTGCCAATTTTCCAGTTATTAACTCTAATGACTTTAACTTCAGGAGGCCTGTGAATCGACTGTGGATGATTATCCATTTGGCTCTTCCGTTGAGCCCCAATCCACGCTGGGAGAACTCAATTATAAAATCTGTCCCATTCTTAAAGAAACTGTGAAGATGTAGAGTCATAGAGTCAATATTACAACACCGAAGAGGCCATTCAGCCCATTGTGACCATGCCAGCTCTCTTTAGAGCAATCCAGTCAGTTCCTTCCCCTGCTTTATCCCTGTAGCCCTGCAAGTTTATTTCCCTCAAGTCCCTTTCGATATCATTAATCATCTCTGCTTCCACCACCCTCATAGACAACGAGTTCCAGGTCATTACCACTCACTGTGCAAAAAGGTTCTTCCTCAAACCAACCCCTGCATCTCTTGCCCAAAACCTAAAATCTGTGTCCACCAGTGTTTGTTGTTTTTTATTGCAGGGATAATGGAATATAAAAGTAGAGATGTTTTGCTACAGTTGTACAGGGCATTGGTGAGACCTCGTCTAGAGTATTGTGTACAGTTTTGGTCTGTAAGGATGTAATTGCATTGGAAGCAGATCAATGAAGGTTCACTTGACTGATTCCTGGGATGAGAGGGTTATCTTATGAGGAAAGGTTGAACATGTTGGGTCTGTATTCATTGGCGTTTAGAAGGATAAGAGGTGATCTGATTAAAACATATAAGATCCTGAGGTGAATTGACAGGGTGGATGTGGAAAGGACGTTTCCCCTTGTGGGAGAGACTAAAACTGGGGGGCACAGTTTAAAAATAAAGGGTCTCTCATTCAAGACAGAGATGAGGAGAATTTTTTTCTCTCAGAGGTTCATGAGTCTGTGGAAATCTCTTCCCCGGAGAGCGATGGAGGCAGGGTCATTGAATGTTTTTAAGGCAGAGGTAGACAGATTTTTGACAAACAAGAGAGTCAAAGTCTATTGGGGGTAGGCAGGAAAGTGGAGTTGAGTCCACAAACAGATCAGCCATGATCTTATGGAATGGCCGAATGGCCTACTCCTGCTCCTAGTTCGTACGTTCGTATGTAGTCCTTGTACCATAAGCTAATGGGAACAGCTTTTCTTTGTATACATTATCTTAACCTGTAATAATCTTGTACACTTCTTTCAAATCTCCACTCAATCTCCTTTGCTCCAGGGAGAACAACCCCAGCTTCTCCAACCTCACCTTGGTTGTTAAATCCCTCATTCGCGGAACCATTCTGGTAAATCTCCTCTACAGCTTCTCAAGGACCCTCATGTGCTTATAAAGTGTGGCGACCAGAACTGGACACAATGCTCCAGTTGAGGCCAAACAGAGCTTTATAAAGGTTCAGTTTAACTTCCCTGTTTTTGTACTCATTAACTCTGTTTATGAAACCCAAGATCCCATATGCTTTGCTTACTACTTCTTCAATATGTTCTGCCACTTTCAAAGATCTATGCACATGAACCCCAAGGTCCCTCTGTCCCTGCACACCCTTTATAACAGTACCATTAAGTCTATCCCCATCCTTCTGCCAAAGTGCACCTCACATTTCTCTGTATTAAATTCCATCTGCCACTTGTCTGCTCATTCTGCTAGCCTATCTGTGTCCTGTTGCAGTCGATTTGTATCATCCTCACTGTTTGCCACTCCTTCAAGTTTGGTATCATAGGCAAATTTTGTAATTTTACTCTATATTCTAATGTCCAAGTCATTTATATATATCAAAAAAGCAGTGATACTAGCACTGACCCTTGGTGAACACCACTGTCTATCATTCTCCAGTCTGAAAAACAATTATTTACCATGACTCGCTGTTTTCTGTCCTTAAGCCAATTTTTTTTATCCAAGCTGACACTGACCTTACTCACCACAGATGTTAAACTGACCAGCCTGTAGTTACTAGGAATGTCCTTACCACCTTTCTCGAATAAGGGTGCCACATTTGCCACTCTCCAATCCTCTGGCACCTCCTCCATATCTAGGGAAAATTGGTAGATTTTGGCAAGCGCTTCTACTATCTCCACTCCCACTTCCCTGAGCAACCTGGGATGCAAGCCATCTGGACCAGGTAACTTATCCACTCTAAGCATAGTCAAGTCCTTCCAGTACATCCTGTCTATCAATTTTCACCCCCTCCATTACCTCTACTACCTCCACTTCTACTGATATTTTATCAGCATCCTTTCTGTAGTCAACACTGACACAAAGTACTCATTAAGTATTCTAGCCTTGCCTTGCGCCTCTAAGTATATATTACCCTCTTTGCCCCTAATAGGCCCCACCCAGCCTCTTACTACTCACTCACTATTGACATGCCGGTTCACTAATGTCCTTTAGGGAAGGAAATCTGCTGTCCTTACCTGGTCTGGGCTACATGTGACTCCAGACCCACAGCAATGTGGTTGACTCTTAAATGCCCTCTGAATGGCCTAGCAAGCCACTCAAACTGCTACGAAGTGTAAGAAAAGGAATGAAACCGGATGGACCACTTGGCATCGACCTAGGCACTGGAAATGACAACGGCAAACCCAGCCCTGTGAACCCTGCAAAGTTCTCCTTACTAACATCTGGGGGCTTGTGCCAAAATTGGGAAAGCTGTCAGACAGCCCAGTCAAGCAACAGCCTGACATAGTCATACTCACGGAATCATACCTTACAGACAATGTCCCAGACACTGCCATCACCATATTAATAAAAGTGAAATACTGCAGATGCTGGAAATCTGAAATAAAAACAAGAAATTCTGGAAATACTCAGCAGGTCAGGCAGCATCTGTGGAGAGAGAAGCATAGTTAATGCTTCAGGTCAGCGATCCTTCATCAGAACTGGCATTTGCATTCATCTTCAGCCAGAAGTGCTGAGTGGATAATTTATCTCGGCTTCCTCCTGAGGTCCCCAGCATCACAGATGCCAGTCTTCAGCTAATCTAATTTACTCCACGTGATATCAAGAAACAGCTGAAGGCACTGGATACTGCAAAGGCTTTGGGCCCTGACAACATTCCAGCAATAGTACTGAAGAATTTTTCTCCAGAACTCGCCGCACCCCTAGCCAAGCTGTTTCAGTTCAGCTACAACACTGGCATCTACCCGGCAATGTGGAAAATTGCCCAGGTATGTCCTGTGCACAAAAAGCAGGACAAATCCAACTCGGTCAATTACCGCCCCATCAGTCTTCTCTTGCTCATCAGCCAAGTGATGGAAGAGGACATCGACAGTGCTATCAAGCGGCACTTGCTCAGCAATAACCTGCTCACTGATGCTCAGTTTGGGTTCCGCCAGGGCCACTCAGCTCCTGACCTCATTTAAAGCATTTGTCCAAACATGGACAAAACAGCTGAACTCCAGAGGTGTGGTGAGGTGAGAGTGACTGCCCTTGACATCAAGGCAGCATTTGACTGAGTATGGCATCAAGTAGCCTAGCAGAACTGGAGTCAATGGGAATTGGGGGAAACTCTCCGCTGGCTGGACTCATACCTAGCGCAAAGGAAGGGTTGTGGTTGTAGGAGGTCAATCATCTCAGTCCCAGGACATCACTGCAGGAGTTCCTCAGGGTAGTGTCCCAGGCCCAACCATCTTCAGCTGCTTCATCAATAACATTCCTTGCATCATAAGATCAGAAGTGGGGATGTTGGCTGATGATTGCACAAACTTCAACACCATTCGTGACTCCCCACATACTGAAGCAGCCCGTGTCCAGTTGCAGCAAGACCTGGACAGCATTCAAGCTTGGGCTGATAAGTGACAAGTAACATTCGTACTACACAAGTGCCAGGCAATGACCATCTCCAACAAGAAAGAATCTAACCATTTCCTCCTGATGTTCAATGGCATTACCATTGCTGAAACCCCCACTATCAACATTCTGGGGGTTACCATTGACCAGAAACTGAACTGGAGTAGCCATATAAATACTGTGGCTACAAGAGCAGGTCAGAGACTGGGAATTCTGCGGTGAGTAACTCACCACCTGACTCCCCAATGCCTGTCCACCATCTACAAGGCACAAGTCAGGAGCGTGATGGAATACTCTCCACTTACCTGGATGGGTGCAGCTCCAATAACACTTAAGGAGCTCTATAACGTCTAGAACAAAGCAACCCACATGATCGGCACCCCATCCAGCACCTTCAACATTCACTCCCTTCACCACCGACGGACAGTAGCAGCAGTGTGTACCATATATAAGATGCACTGCAGCAACACACTAATGCTCCTTAGACAGCAGCTTTAAACCATGATCTCTACCACCTAGAAGGATAAGGGCAGCCGATGCATGAGAACCCCACCACCTGCAAGTTCTCCTCCAAGCCACACACCATCCTGACTTGGAACTATATTGCCATTCCTTCACTGTCTGTTTCATCTTTATGGTGTTTCTGGTTCCCAAATGTTGGAAAGAATCACACTTTAATCTTGGAAAAGGCTTGAGTCAATCTGGTTTATTACAGCACCATGCTTTGTACTGTAGAACCTGATTCTTGTGTTACATATAACTCCTCAGTGCAGCCGTGAATGAGGCCCCCCCACTGGAACACTAAACATAACAACTAGTTCCTAACACTTTATGATAGTATAACAATATATACATATATAACATCCCTCTTTCTTTAAAACATAATGCCCCTATACCAATATAACTGCCAATATAAATAAAGAAGATTATCATTCGACATGTGGAAATAATTGGAACCCCTTTGTAGAATCTTCTATAGCGTGTATTCTTTTTAAAAAATATTATTCACGGTATCGCTTGGGTGGTAAGATGTTGTGCCTCCATCTTGTAGATTTGGCATTTGTTGCTCTCGATGGTGAGTTGGCACGCTGTCCAGGCGATGTTGTGTCACTTGCTGGTGATGTTGTTAATGTTGTCTCGCTGGATAGTGATGTTTCCAATGATGTTGATGGACTTTTCTGTTGTTCCAGCTCAGGTTTAGGTCGACGATGAATTCTGTTCATTCTCATTTGGTTACCGGTTTTGGTCTCAATGATATACAACCTCGGAGTCTCAGATTCACTAACAACTTATGCTGGACTCCAGGTTTTCATAATTAGATCCTATATGTGTGCAATTTGGCCTTTCAACAGCTCAGGTAAAGATTTAGCATATTTGTTGATGTGTTGCTCTCCTCTTGTGCTTCAGTGAGTTGTTGTCTCACTTCCTTCTGGTCACTTGAAGGATGTATTATGCTTGGCAGAGTTGTCTTTTTTTTTCCCCACTTAACAGCTGTGCAAGCGATTTCATGTCAGCCTTGAGAGGTGTGGGTCGGAGTGACAATAAGGCCAAGTTTGGTTCTTCCTTCGTCTCTTGGCATTTCACAAGTG
The DNA here is from genome assembly GCF_036365525.1 of Heterodontus francisci. Classification (NCBI taxonomy): domain Eukaryota; kingdom Metazoa; phylum Chordata; class Chondrichthyes; order Heterodontiformes; family Heterodontidae; genus Heterodontus; species Heterodontus francisci. Next base: position 24,561,818 of record NC_090390.1, on the reverse strand, counting down.
TTCGTTTGACTGTCTGGATGTGTCTTTCTATAAATCCGTGTCCCCATGGGTAGTGTGATGATGAGGTGATGATGTTGAACCCATACTGGTCAGTAAATTTCTTAAATTCTCTGGATGTAAATTGGGTGTCATTGTCACAGTTTAACCTTTCAGGAATCCCTTGCTCAGTGAACAGAACTCGTACTGCTGAGATTATTGTTGTGGCTCTCAAGTCTTTTATCTTCTGGATAAAAGGGAATTTTGAGCAGTAGTCTGCGACTATGAGATACCATTCTTGATTATATGTGAATAAATCGACTCCTGCAGTATGCCATGGTCTGGGTGGTACTTCAGTAGCTATCATCTCCTCTCTCTGTTGGGAGTTTCTGTACTTCTGGCATACATTGCATGTAGACACTGTATTTTCAATATCTTTGTATATGCCTATTCAATACACAGCTGATTTGGCTCTGGGCTTACACTTCTCTATTCCCATATGGCCTTCGTGTATCTTTTGGAGACATCCTTCCTGCATTGTTTTGGGTATGATTATTCTGGATCCAGCTAGCAGAACACCATCTTCTAGTGAGATGTCATCTCTGATAACCAGCACTGCCATATTGCTGGCTGTGTGTGTTGTATCCTATCGGGCCATCCCTGGATCACTTGCTGAGAAAGCATCTGTAGCTCCTTGTCGTTGCTGGTCTCATCTCTAATTTGATTAAATTTTGGTGATGTTACATTCACTCGGTGATGAATCTTTATACCTAGATCTTCTGTCTCATGTTTCTCCTGTGGTGATAACTGAGATAGGGTGTCTGCCAGCACCATTTCTCTTCCTGGCTTATATTTCAGAGTGAAATCATAACTCTGAAGCCTTGGCTGTCTTGCTGGTGCTTTACATAGATTTTTCTTGTAGATATGCTCCAGTGGATGATGATCACTCTCCACTGTGAACTTTCTCCCAGAGAGATATTATCTTTTTGAGTTTGTTGAAGATCCTGTCATGTGACTCTGACCACTGGTACTCTACAGCTTCTTTCATCAGCTCCTGCAGGTTTGCTGTGTGTTCCGACATGTTGCGGAATAAAGGAGCTCATGTATTGTATCAAACCAAGGAAACTTCTCAACTCTCCCTTATCTCTTGGGGCTTCCATCCCCAAGATGGCTGAGATTCTTTCGGGGCTCTGCTTAACTCCATCAGCTATGTACACCATTCCGAAGAACCGGCATTCTGTCACTTTCACAATGCATTTGTCTACATTTAACTTAATCCCAGTCTTCCTGGTTCTCTCCATGGCTTCCTGTAGATGGTTGTCATGATCTTTTCCATCTACACCATATATCAGCTATGCTCCCTGCTCCTTTGTATCCTCTGTATGTCTCGTCTACTTTCTGTTGGAATACATCCTGGCTCTCTTTGAGGCCAAATGGTAACACAAGAATTTGTACTGTCCAAAGGGTGTGTTGAATGTTGTCAACAGTGAAGATTCTGCGTCTAGCTTCACATTCCAGTAACCATTTCTAGCATCAAGCTTGCTGAAAACTTTTGCCCCTGCCAGTGTTGGTGTGATTTCTTCCAATGTTGGAATAGGATAGTGATCCCTCTTTATTGCTTGGTTAAGATCTTTGGGATCTAGGCAAATTCTTAGCCGTCCATTTGGCTTCTCTTTCACCACGATGGAATTTACCCAATCCGTAGGCTCTGTGACTCTGGCGATCACCTTCTTTTCTTCCATTTCTTGGAGCTCTCTTTCAAGCTTTCCTTTTAGTTCTACTGGTACTTTATGTGGGGGATGAAACACTGGTTTCATCGCTGGGTCAATAGTGATGTGATACTCAAAATCTTCGAAGCATCCAACTGTCTCATCAAAACACTCTGGATACATTTGTACCAGATCTTCTTTGCTTCTGATCGGAGGGTGCTTTTCAATGGATGTACTATCTTCAAACTTCCCTTCCTCGACTTCTCTATCTCCATCTCTGGGGATAGGCTGTCTATTAATATCCATTATAAGCTCACCGACTCCCACAGCTACTTCGACTGCACTTCTTCACACCCTGTCTCCTGTAAGGACTACATTCCATTCTCCCAGTTCCTCCGTCTCCATGCATCTGCTCTGATGCTGCTACCTTCCATGACAGTACTTCTGATATGGCTTCCTTTTTCCTCAACCGAGGATTCCCCCTCACTGTGGTTGATAGGGCCCTCGACTGTGTCAAGCCCATTTCCCGCACCTCTACCCTCACCCCTTCCCCACCCTCCCAGAACTGCGACAGGGTTCCCCTTGTCCTCACTTTCCACCCCATCAGCCTCCATGTCCAAAGGATCATCCTCCGCCATTTCCGCCACCTCCAGCGTGATGCCACGACCAAACGCATCTTCCCCTCCCTTCCACTGTCAGCAGTCCAAAGGGTTCGTTCCCTCCGTGACACCCTGATCCAATCCTCCATTACCCCCACCACCTCGTCCCCTTCCCATGGCATCTTCCCCTGCAATCGCATTTACCTCCTCTCTCCTCACTATCCAAGGCCCTAATCACTCCTTTCAGGTGAAGCAGCGATTTACTTGTACTTCTTTCAATTTATATACTGTATTCGCTGCTCACAATGTGATCTCCTCTACATCGGGGAGACCAAACGCAGCCTGGGTGACCGCTTTGCGGAACACCTCTGCTCTGTCCATAAGCAGGACCCCGAGCTTCCGGTTGCTTGACATTTCAACACTCCCCCCTGCTCTCATGCTCACATCTCTGTCCTGGGATTGCTGCAGTGTTCCAGTGAACATCAACGCAAGCTCGAGGAACAGCATCTCATTTACCGATTTGGCACACTACAGCCTGCCGGACTGAACATTGAGTTCAATAATTTCAGAGCATGACAGCCCCCCATTTTACTTTTATTTTTAGTTATTTTTTCTTTTTTTTGTGTCTATTTTATTTTATTTCATCTTAGTTTGTTCAGTTTGCTTACCCACGTTTTTCATGTTTGTACTTGCGGCTGTTCAATTTTCAGTCCGTTAACACTCTATCTGTACTAATGCTTTGTCTTTCAACACACCATTAACATATTGTTTGCCTTTGCTTCACGACCTTCTGGTCAGCTATTCTGTGACCTTGTCCTATCTACACCTTCTCCTTTGTTATCTCTTTCCCCACCCCCGCTTTACTTGCTTATAACCTTTCAAATTTCTAATATTTGCCAGTTCTGAAGAAGGGTCACTGACCTGAAGTGTTAACTCTGCTTCTCTCTCCGTAGATGCTGCCAGATCTGCTGAGCATTTCCAGCATTTTTTGTTTTTATTTCAAATTTCCAGCATCCGCAGTATTTTGCTTTTGTTATAGATAAAATGGTAGCTTGCACAGAGGACTATTTACAGTGACGGAGCAACGTTGAAGCAACAACCCAAACTGGCCAAATTAAACGCTTTTGAAACAAACCTAAAATCATACAATTAAGATGCTCAGTGTGGTTCAGACTCCTTGCTTTGAATAAATCATTCCAGTTCCTCTCGCTCCCCATCTAAAATCCTGCCACCAAAGCCAGATCAACCCTCTTTCCCAGCTCGCCTTCATTTCCTATCCATCTCACTCAGTCTTTTCTTTTTTATTCAGCAGCAGTGTGGGCTGCCTCTTCCTTATATCTTAGGAACAGAAGTAGGCCAATCAGTCCTTGAGCCTGCAATAGATCATGGCTGATCTGTATTTCAACTCCATTTAGCCATCTTTGTTCCATACCCCTTGATACTTTTAGCCAGAAAAAATCTATTGATCTCAATCTGTATTGTCTGAGGTGACATATTTTGAGTGAAATGTTAAACTGAGGCCCCATCTGCTCTCTCAAATGGACGTAAAAGATCCCATGACACATCTCAAAGATGAGCAGGGGAGTTCTCCTGGCCTACATTTATCACTCAACCAACACCTCAAAACAGATTACCTGGTCATTATCTAACTGCTGCTTGGGACCTTACTGTGCGCAAATTGGCTGCTGCATTTCCTGCATTACGACAGTGACTCCACTTCAAAAGTGGTTGTATAGCACTTTGGGGGTGTCCTCAGGTTGTGAAAGGCGCTATATAAATGCAAGTTCATTGTTTTAATATTGGTCTAAGTGTGGTAGTGGCAAGCACTCCAAGCACGACCCTCAATGTCTCTATACGCGCAGCCTCTCTGGCAACTGAGTGTACTGAGAAGGTCAGCCCTCTAATATATTATCAAAAGGGAGGGTGGAAAAACATTCTGTCCATAGAGGATGGTTAGAATGCAGAAATTCCTATACAAACCATTGACAGCTGGCTAAAAAGGAGGAATATTAAAGGTGATGGGGAACCTGCAGGAGCACAGGATTAGACTAGCCATGTGGAGAAGAACGCTAACACTGACTGCAATTGGTGGTCTCTGTGCTGTAAGCATTCTACGATTCTAAAAGATACTGGGAGTGTGCCAATGTATTGTTTACACTCATTACAGGGTAGGGATGGCTGGACTTTGATGTTGCTGAGTAACACTGGACAGTGTAGCTGAGGAGAAGGGGTAAGCAGATGGTGCAATGCTAATGTCATCAATTCAAATGAGCCAATTCAGCCATTTTCTTTTTGGTTAAGCTTTCAAACGGAAGTTAGTTTGATAGAAATTAAACATCACTGAATCACTTTGTGTCCAACCAGAAAAGGCTGTCTCCTAATTCGTCACTTGAGTATATTTTTTTGATTGCGGTTTGTAGGATTATCCGCTTTATACAAAGGATTTAGTTCAAATTAGTTCTGTAAAAGGCAGTAAGTAAATCGAGTCTGACACTACAATGCTTTGTGTCTGATCTGAATTGAATTTAGGAAATCTTTGCCAGTGACAGTGTTAGGAGTCAGTGACACTGTACAACACAAAAGACTCCCATTTCTCTTGTCAACTCTTCCTTGCTGCTGACGACAATACTGCCCCGCTGTATGGCTCTGAAATGACTCAGGCAAAGTGCCTTTGTCCTCAGAGCAACATATGTGGGAGGCAGTGGTGGGATCTCAGGCAGACTCACAGAGAGGGGCAGGACTGGGTCGAAGGCCAAAACCAGGGCTGGACGAAGCCAGGGCCAGAAGCAGGACAAGGAGTGGGGCCAGAGCCAGGGACAGGGACAGGGCAGGTTACAGGGCCAGGACCAGGGCCAGGACAAAGGGCAGTGACTGGGCCAGGATCAGGACCAGGATCAGGACAGCACCATGGCAGGCTGGACTTGTTTGGGATATAACCAGTCTGAAAATTGTGTTTTCTTCTGTTAACTTCACTGGGTTAGTTACCCAAACAATAGAAAATTACTACTTAAAATCTATAGTAATTAATTAATGTTTACTCAGTGTAGCTTGTAATAGTGCTCTACTTCGAGGCTACACATTCTTGAGATGTAGCACAAACAGGATTGTGAAAAGCCTGTATTGTTACTTCAGTGTGACCACAGAAGAATGTAATGTGAGTATTCTAGTAATGCTGAAACTGATGCCCAGAGCTGAAATGCAGTTGCCAATTTGAGCCCAGCAAGCTCCCTCAAGCAGCAGGGAGATAAATGACCAGATCATGACCAAGCATGGAAACTGGTCGATTCACAGTGGCTTCAATTTTGATTTATTATGTAGCAGATCTTTCATTTCATCTTCTGTGTCAAGGAAGAACAGGCTATCATCTGCTTTTTCAGTCGCAAGACCATCGACTATTCACTCCTGAGGCCGCACATCCTCCAGAAACTCATCCACTTTGGTGAGATTACTGTGTTTACTCTAGTTCTTCTTCTTGTTCTTGTTGCTGGTTGAGGGATAAATATTGGCCGGTGCTTCGGATGAACCCCATCTGCACCTTTTTGAAAAAATGTCCAACTGTGAGGGCAGACAAGGCCTTGGTTTAATGCCTCATTAGAAAGATGGTACTGCAGTGTCAGCCTAGATTTTGTGCTCTGGAGTGAGACTTGAACCCATGGCCTTTTGACTTAGGGGGCAGGATTTAGTGGAGCTGGTGGGGCTCCTGACATTGGGCCAAAAAGGCAGTGGGAACCCCCCCCCCCCCTCAGCCATTCGGCGCCACCCTGACTCTATCCAACAGTGTCAGGCCAATTAACAGCCCGGCACCGGGATCCCTGTCCCTTTAAAGACCAGGATCCTGTCTCCAAGAACTGCTGGCCAATCAGAGGGCTGGCAGCTCAGTAGTATCAGCAGCGCCACTGGGAGCAGTGACCATCGCTGGGACTGCAGGAGGTCTTGGACCCAGGCTCAGCGCTCGAGACCAGGAACCCACGTAAGTAAGGTGGGGTCGCCGGGGACAGTCTGGTTGGCCCTGGCGATGGTGGGAGGAAGGGTGGGCACTGAGTGCAGGGGAAGGGGGTTCAGGGAGATGGGTTGGTTTCCACTGGAGCCCCACCCAAGCCCACATGCGGATCGTCTTGTTTCACTGGGCGACCTCATTGTGTGGCGACAGGAAGAGGCCCTTAAGTGGCCTCTGGGCAGGAAGGCTGCGTTCAATCTGTGCCATCTCTGACAAAACTGTGGTGCAAAGAGAAGCAAAGAGCCCTCTGCCGCCCCCACCTCCAGTTGCAATTCTATGGGTCCCCCCTCGCCTCCAAGCCTGACTCCGGGGAGCCCATTAAATCCAGCTCAGGGTAACAGTGCCACCACTGAGTATGACAGTAATTCGTGATTATTACAAAGACTGTTACAATCTATTTAGAGACTGTAGGATAGAGTGCAACATCCGCAAATGCATGTTTCATTATTATATGTTTACCATGATGTACAAGGACTTGGGGAATACATTTGAGAGAGTTTTGTCAGTAGCGTTATGTCAATTTTGCCTCTTGTGTGCCTTGGAGTAGGATTATTTGAAGAGTGAATTATGGGTTGTTTGGTCTTTCATATTAAATCTAGGTCAGGAACTAAATCCAAGATGCTGTGAATGCAGATGCAATATTACTTGTTCCTTTGGTGTGTGAACTCTTGTAAGATTCAAAGGACTACAAGTAATGGTAAAGAAAATGTGGGGTTTTATGTTACTTTAAACTAGAACATATATATACAGTTACTGCACGAACCACATCTAAATACATCTGTTATGGCCAAGTGAAGAGGGGGTCTCAGGCTCCCCTCTTGCCCTTCCTCTTATTTGACCGCAACAAGGTTTATTCCTTTTTAAACAGTGGTTGTGCTGACCAAGTCCGTGAGTGTTTTACCTTTCACCTTTAATGTGATTGTGAAAGAACCAGTTGGACAGGTTTTCTTGAGTTTAGATAAGAAAGAGGTGAGTTTATTACACTTAACAATCTAAACCCGATCTAAAAAAAAATATGCTACACATTCACGCACGCATTCACTCGAGAATCACAAATACGCACAAATAGATGACAGAGTGAAAAGTAGATTTTGTTGTTGGATTATAGTCCAGAATAAATGGAAATTAAATACACAGTCTGTGAGGTTGGATGATTCGGTGGTCTTCTGGATGAAGTTGTATTCTTGAAGTCTTTGGCTGTTTGGCACTTTGGCTCGCTTGGCTCAGGGCTTTCTTGGAGGGAGACTCCTAGGTGGCTCTCTTCCCCGGTCTCTGTCTCTAGCAATCCGTAGGCTTGGAGGGTTCACAGTCGCAGATGGTTTTCAAACTTGTGGTGTTATCTGGGGAGAGAGAGAGAGGGAGGCACACACCCTTTCCTCTGCTGCACAGTCTGAGTTACTGGCTTGAATCCCCTTGTTCAAGGAAACTCCCAGCTTTCACAGATGGACAGATGGTAACATGACTAGCTCAGTGTTTTCTCTGGAACCTTCTAATGAGATTCAAGGTTTGGAATTGGTTCCCCAGACCCCAGGATGCCAATATTTACACTTGGAGGGGTTTGCTCTTTAAAAGTCAAGGTGTTAGGATTGCCTTGAATGCCTTGCTAATGAAGCAATCTTAGGTATTCAATCACTTAGAGCAAGACATTGTTCTGGGTCCATGCTCCTCAGATCTCTGTCTCCAGTTGGGCCTTGGAATGTGGAAAGGTGTTTCAGATGCAAATTGCAGTGGCCATCTTGTCTGTCAGTATTTTAAAAGTTAACTGCAGGATTTTTTCCAGAATAAGTTTAATGTAAATTTCCAACCAATGAATTAATATTCCTTATTTGGCATATTGTTTTTCTTGACACATCTTAATCTGTTGGTCTACACCCACAACTCCCTGATCATGTTTTTTTAATTCTTTCATGGGATGTGAGCGTTGCTGGCTAGACCAACATTCATTGCCCATCCTTAATTGCTCTTGAGAAGGTGGTGAGCTGCCTTCTTGAACCGCTGCACCCCATAGGTACACCCAGAGTGCTGTTAGGAAGGGAGTTCCAGGACCCAGCGACAGTGAAGGCACGGTGATATAGTTCCAAATCAGGATGGTGTGTGGTTTGGCGGGGAGCTTGCAGGTGATGGTGTTCCTGTGCATCTGCTGCCCTTGTCCTTATAGGTGGTAGAGGTTGCGGGTTTGGAAGGTGCTGCGGAAGGAGACTTGATGAGTTGCTGCAGTGCATCTTGTAGTTGGTACACATTGCTGCCGCTGTGCATCTGTGGTGAAGAGAGTTAATGCTGAAGGTGGTGAATGGGGTGCCAATCAAGTGCCCAAACAGTCCTTCCAGGTGAAGCAGCAATTTACTTGTACTTCCTTCAATTTAGTATACTGTACTTGCTGCTCACAATGCGGTGGAAAACCTCTGCTCAGTCCAAAACGATGACCCTGAGCTTCCGGTTTCTTGCCATTTCAATACCCCCCACTTCTCTCATGCCCGCATTTCTGTCCTTGGCCTGCTGTAGTGATCCAGTGAACATCAACGCAAGCTCGAGGAGCAGCACCTGATCTTTCGATTAGGTCCTCTCCAGCCTTGCGGACTCAACCTTGAGTTCAACAATTTCAGAGCATGACTGGCCTTCTTTTTATATTTTTATATATTTTTTTATTTTATTTTGTTTTATTTTTAACCATGTTCCTGTTTTCCCATTTGGAAAGAGGTGCTCATTACTCTGCAATTAACACTCTCTCTGGACTAATGCTTTGTCTTTCACCACAAGCATTAACACTTTCTTTTCCTTTGTTCCAGGACAGCTTTGTAATTTAATCTCTCCTGCCCTCTGCCCTATCACACACCTTACCTTTTGTTACATACGAACTCACGAATTAGGAGCAGGAGTAGGCCACTTGACCCCTCGGGCCTGCTCCGCCATTCAATAAATTCATGGCTGAACTGATTATTCCACATTTCCACCTACCCCCGATAACCTTCCACCCCTATCTATCTACCTCTGCCTTACAAATATTCAAAAACTCTGCTTCCATTGCCTTTTGAGGAAGAGCATTCCAAAGACTCACGACCCTCTAAAAAATTTCTCCTCATCTCTGTCTTAAATGGGTGACCCCTTATTTTTAAACAGTTCAAGATTCACCCACGACGGGAAACATCCTTTCCACATCCACCCTGTCAAGACCCCTCAGGATCTTATATATTTCAATCAAGTCGCCTCTTACACTTCTAAATTCCAGTGGATACAAGCCTAGCCTGTCCAATCTTTCCTCATAAGACAGCCTACCCATTCCAGGTATTAGGGTAAACCTTTTCTGTACTACCTCCAACGCATTTACATCCTTCTTTAAATAGGGAGACCAGTACTGTACATAGTACTCCAGATGTGGTCTCACCAATGCGCTATATAGCTGAAGCATAACCTCCCTACTTTTGTATTCAATTCCCCTCATGATAAACGATAACATTCTATTAGCTTTCCTAATTACATGCAGTACCTGCATACTAACCTTTTGCGATTCATGCACTAGACACCCAGATCCCTCTGCATCTCAGAGCTCTGCAAGCTCGCACCATTTAGATAATATGCTTCTTTATTATTCTTCCTGCCAAAGTGGACAATTTCACATTTTCCCACATTATACTCCATTTGCCAGGTCTTTGCCCACTCACTTAACATATCTATATCCCTTTGTAGCCTCATTATGTCCTCTTCGCAACTTACTTTCCTACCTATCTTTGTGCCATCAGAAAATTTAGCAACCATATCTTCAGTCCCTTCATTTGAGTCATTTATATAAATTGTAAAAAGTTGAGGTCGCAGCACAGATCCCTGTGGCACACCATTTGTTTCATCTTGCCAACCAGAAAATTACCTATTTATGCCTACTCTTTGTTTCCTGTTGGCTAACCAATCTTCTTCTATCCATGCCAATATGTTATCCCCTATACCATGAGCTTTTATTTTCTGCAATAACCTTTGATGGGGCACCTTATCAAATGCCTTCTGGAAATCTAAGTGCAATACATCCTCTGGTTCCCCTTTATCCACAGCACATGTAACTCCCTCAAAGAACTCCAATAAATTGGATAAACATGATTTCCCTTCCACAAAACCATGTTGACTCTGCCTGATTGCCTTGAATTTTTCGAAGTACCCTGCTATAACGTCTTTACTAATAGCTTCTAACATTTTCCCTAAGACAGATGTTAAGCTAACTGGCCTGTAGTTTCCTGATATTTGTCTCCCTCGCTTTTTGAATAAAGGAGTTACATTTGCTATTTTCCAATCTAACAGAACCTTCCCCGAATCTAGGGAATTTTGGAAAAGTAAAACTAATGCATCAATTATCTCACTAACCACTTCTTTTAACACCCTGGGATGAAGTCAATCAGGACCTGGGGACTTGTCAGCCCACAGCTCCAACAATTTGTTCAGTACCACATTCCTGGTGATTGTAATTTTCTTGAGTTCCTCCCTCCCTTCCATTTCTTGACTTACAGCTAATACTGGGATGTTACCTGTATCCTCAATAGTGAAAACTGATGCAAAATATCTGTTCAGTTCATCTGCAATCTCCTTATTATCCATTATTAATTTCCCAGGCTCACGTTTTATAGGACCAACGCTAACTTTGTTAACTCTTTTGTTTTTTAAATATCTATAGAAACTGTTACTATCTGTCTTTCTATATCTAGCTAGCTTTCTCTTATACTCTAATTTGACCTTCCTTATCAATCTTTTAGTCATCCTTTGCTGATTTTTATATTCTGTCAAATCTTCTGACCTGCCTCCCATCTTTTCGCAATTATGGTCTTTTCCTTTAAGTTTGATACTATCTTTAACTGTTTTAGTTAACATGGATGGCGGGTCCCACTCTTGGACTTTTTCTTTCTTGTTGAAATGTATCTATTCTGTGTATTCTGAAATATCCCCTTAAATGTCTGCCACTGCCTCTCTATTGACCTATCCCTGAACCTGATTTGCCAGTTCACTTTAGCTAGCTCTGCATTCATGCCCTCATGAGTGCCCTTATTTAAGTTTAAAATACTAGTCTTGGATCCACTCTTCTCTCCCTCAGAATGAATGTAAAATTCAATCATATTATGATTGCTGCTACCTAGGGGCGCCTTAACTATGAGGTCATTAATTATTCCTATCTCGTTGCACAATACCATGTCTAGCATAGCCTGCTCTCTGGTTGGCTCCAGAACATATTGTTCCAAGAAATTATCCCGAAAACATTCTATGTACTCCTCATCTAGGCCAGCTTTGCCCATCTGTTTTTTCCACTCTATATGTAGGTTAAAATCCCCCATAATTATTGCTGTACCTTTCTGACAAGCTGCCATTATTTCTTCCTTTATACCCCGTCCCACAGTGCGGTTAATGTTAGGTGGCCTCTACACCACTCCCACAAGTGACTTCTTGCCTTTATGATTTCTCATCTCCACCCAAACTGCTTCTACATCCTGGTCTCCTGAACTTAGGTCATCCCTCTCTATTGCGCTAATACCATATTAGTACCTCCACCTTTTCCTAGCTTCCTATCCTTCCTAAATGCAATGTATCCTTCAATATTCAGGTCCCAATCTGTGTCATCCTGCAGCCATGTCTCTGTAATGGCTATCAGATTGTATTTATTTATTTCTATTCGCGCTCTCAATTCAGCTGTTTTGTTTCGAATGCTAGGTGCATTCAGATACAGAGCCTTTATTTGCATCCTTTTATTATTTTTGTAATCTCTAGCCTTATTTGTTGATTTACTCTTAGATTTGTATGCTCTGTCCCTTCCTATCACAGTCTGTTTATCATTTCCCATATTAATACCTTTCTCTCTTGCCTTGTCTCTACTCCTTGATTTACCATATCTTCCCAAATTTGATCCCTTGCCCCCACTACTCAGTTTAAAACCCTCTCCACTTCCCTAGTAATGCAGCTCACTAGAACACCGGCCCCAGCAGGTAATAATCCAGAGATTATTACCTATGAGGTTCTGCTTCTTAATTTGACACCTAGTTCCTCATACTGACTATGCAGAACCTCTTTCCTTGTCCTGCCTATGCCGTTGGTACCTACATGGACCATGACGACTAGATCCTCCCCCTCCCACTGTAAGTTCCTCTCCAGCCCTGATGTTCTGAACCCTGGCACCTGGCAGGCAACACAGCCACCTGGCATCTCGCTCTTTGCTACAGAGAACAGTGTCAATCCCCCTAACTACACTGTCCCCTACTACCACTACATTCCTTTTTTCTCCCTCCACTTGAATGGCTTCCTGTACCATGGTGCCATGGTCAGGTTGCTCGTCCACCCTGCGGCACCCACTCTCAGCCAAACAAAATGAAAGAACCTCAAACCTGTTGGACAATTGCAAAGGCTGAGGTTCCTGCACTCCTGCCCTCTGGGTCCCCTTTCCTGCCTCAGCTGCAGCCACACTCTCCTGTCCCTGACCACTGACCAAATCAGAAGACTCTATTCTAAGTGGTGTGACTGCCTCCTGGCACAAAATGTCCTGGTAACTTTCCTCCTCCCTGATGTGTCGCAGTGTCTGCAGCTCGGACTCCAGTTCAATGACTTTGAGCCGATGTTCTTCGAGCCGCAAACACTTACTGCAGACGTGTTTGCCCTGGATCCAGCAGCTCCCACATGCTGCAGCCGTGACACACCTGCCATCCTTAATGTGTTTTGACTAGTTCATTATTTTATTCAATTATTTATTTTATTTTCCTTTTTTAAAATATATTTTATTAAGCTTACCACTAGTTCCTTTACTACTTTAAACATTAGGATTAGAATGGAGCTTAATCCTTTACCAGATACTCACTGAACAGGTTGCTTCTTCCCTGCTCTCTCTGTTGATTGCGACATCACTGTAATGTCACTTTTCGATTTTTCCGCTGCTCCGCTCCCGCTCTGTCTGACTCCGGTCTCCAACTCTGATTTGGCGCACTTTTTAAACCTCTGCTCCTCTATCTCTGTCTCCGACTCTGATTTGGCACGCTTTTTAAACCTCCGCTCCTCGGGCTGTGCTCCTGTCTCTCCCCCACCAAACCCTCACCCCCCCTTCACTTGCTTAACCTTTGCCAGTTCTGATGAAATGTCACAGATCTGAAATATTAACTCTGCTTCTCTCTACACAGATGCTGCCTGACCTGCTGAGTATTTCCAGAATTTTTTGTTTTTATTATGTAATATTACTTGTTCCTTTGGTATATGAACTATTGCAGGATTCAGAGAACTACAAGCAATATCCAAAGAAAACATATTTTTTATTAAACCTAAAACTAGAACATATATATACAAATAGTTACTGCATGAGCCACATCTAAACATGTCTCACTCTGTCAATCTGCACCCACAACTCCCTGATCATGTGTGATGCAACATCATTTCCTCTGGTGATCTTCACTTACAGTTCCTTAGGTGGTCCATTCTTAAGGTTGTCCCACAACAGTAGTTACTGCTTGCTTCACCAGTGACCTGATTGTAAGGGCGTGCTCTATTTTCACACAATCTGTCCCATCACTGGTTATAAACAGATGTGAGGGTATCTTTTTAATGGAGTATAGAAAATAATTTAATCAATTCATTGAATTAATAATAATGTTTGAAAATCCCAGACAGGGTCGATAATACAAGCTGAGCAATGGACACTTCACGCACACTGGGCTCGAGTAAATGACATCACACCATGGCATGAGGGGAGCTCGTTTGACGATTTTTGTGGTGCACGTGACCAGAAGCTCAATCTTATTCTTATGGACTGAATTGTGGTGTTCAGCAAAGAAATGCTGGTGTTGTTTCTTTAGCGGCCTTGGGCCCTAATCTGTCATGTGCAACCTTGATCGGCTTCAACATATTGAAAGATCGGATGCAGCAAGGATTCACAGGCTAGAGACCCATGCATAGACTGCATTAATGAGAATGTTGAAGGAGTACCCACAAGCAGTGACATGTCTGCAGTCATCGCAGATGAGATGGCTGCTCCTCAAGATGATGGCATTTCTAAGCAAATCCCATGCAAGTGACGGCTGAGGTACCCAAAAGCTGGCAAACCACGCAATCAGCCGAGTGCTGGGCATGGCTGAATCAGAAATGTGCCTTCTCAATGCTCACTAGGAGAATGATTTTAGCCATCAGGATGTCACTAATTTGTCTGTGAATCCCTGCAGAGGCCCAGCTTACTTCTTCCAAAAGGAAGTAAAGTGTTCCCTCATTTCCCCAACACCTTGGAAAGATAGATACCCCAGCAAGTTGCTTCACAGAGTGACGACAAACACGAAAGTTCAACCCAACAATTTAGGTTACATTTGTTGCTGCTTTTTAAGAAAAATAAATCTTTTAGCCAGATTGATTTGTAACAGGGCCAGAAAAGGGAGAAGCCGCTAAAGTGTTGAAACTTTGGAAAGAAACAATCCCCACTTGTTTGGCTGATGTTTGTAATAAGTTCTTTATGTTGTCTGATGCAACTGTCATGGAACTGTTT